>NC_065447.1:219656197-219986079 GCF_917563875.1 Diabrotica virgifera virgifera
GTCGATGAGAAAAAAAAAAAGAATAGCAAGGTTCTAAAGTGCCGAAAAAAGTTATGCTGGTGATTGTTAGTCATAAACGGGGAATTTCCACAAGTCAGTATAGACGTTCTTGTCAGTCGCTACAAAATATCATTCAAAGAAGGAATTTCTCGAATTCGTCACAAAATAAGTAATGAAAAATTCCGTGCTCCTTTCAATCAGTCCGAATTTGTAGTTGCGATAAAAATATAAAATGGTTCAAATATTTACAAAATATTTTTATTATTTATTGTTAAATTTACGCCACTGCTGAGGAGCAGCCATGACAGAACAGTTATTTATTTATTTATTTTTATTTAATCAGTTAAGCCCATTCGTACCTTTCGGTGTTGGGCTGTTTACAAATACAGTAGAGCGTCGATAATCCGAACCTGGTAATCCGAACGTTCGCTAATCCGAACGAAAAAAAACATTATAAAATTAAAAAATATGACCGAATTCTTGGATTTAATATGACAATATGGGCAAAATATGACCGCGGATTTTTGTTTTGTTTATGCAGAAATGCATACAATTATTTGTTTATTATGTAGGTGTTTTATTCCTTATAACTAAAACGTATGTACATATGTACTATATGTTTGTGAGCTTTGTATGTATTTTGAACATATGTTCGATAATCCGAACAATTTGATAATCCGAACTACCCCTGCACCAATTAGTTCGGATTATCGACGCTCTACTGTAGTTCATTATTTACATTTCAATACATTTTAATAATTATACAATACTTATTTTAACAATACAATTTTAATGAATATAAATTACTTATTTGACCCATCTTTCTGTCCATATCTTTTAATCTTGTGGTGCTTCTTTGATATTTCTTTTACATGATGTTCTATTTTGAGCTAATTGTTTTGCCATACTCCATTGCAGTCCTCTCTTCTCTACTTCTTGTCTAACTTGTTCTTCTCATCTCATTCTTGGGCGACCTACTTTATTTTTTCCTTGTACTCTGACTTCATATACTTTTTTCGTTATTCTTGTGTCGTTTAGTCTATGGAAGTGGCTCAACCATCCTAACTGTCATTCCCCTATAATTGTCTCTATGGGTTTTATCTTTAGAGCTTGAGTTATTGTGTCGTTTCTTATTTTGTCTCTTCGTGTGACCCCTTCTATTTTTCTCAAGAATCTCATCTCTGTAGCTTTGATTTTTCTTTTGTTGTTCTTTGTTAGCGTCCACGACTCACTCCCATAGACGATTGATGGTCGAACCACTTTTTGGTACACTTGTGTTTTGACTTCTTTGGGTACCTCTTTCTTTCCAAAGAACGTATTTCTTAATGTATTATAGATTGTCCCTGCTTTTCCTATTTTATTGTTTATTTCTTTGTCTATTTTACCATCTTCTTCAATAATTGTACCTAAGTAGTTGTAGCTGTTTACTTGTTCCAACACTTGTCCTTCTACCTTAATTTTTATCACTTTTTTTGTACTAGCCATAACCATTTTTTTATTTTAGCTATAGTTTTACTTTTATCGGTGTTATAAGTGTTTATTATTTGTTGCAGTTTCTCTTCCGTGTCAGCTAACAGTACCATATCATCTGCAAATAGTAATTCTTGTATTTGTACATTGTTCATTTTCCATTTTCCCAATATCATTTCTTTAGATTTCTCCTTGCATTGCTTTATTGCGTCATCTAGTACCATTGAGAAAAGTAATGGACTTAGTACGCAGCCTTGTTTTAGTCCTATCTTTGCCTGGAATTCATCAGATTCTTGATTGTGAGTCCTTATTTTTATTTTATTATTTTTATATAAGGCTTCAATTATTTCCATCATATCCTTTTCTATTCCATTTTTCTTTAAACATTTCCATATATCTTCCCTTCTTATTCTATCAAAAGCTTTTTTCAAATCAATAAAGCATATATGTATCTCTTTGCCTTTCATCAATAGTTTTTCTCCTATTTGTCTCAATATGAAAATCAGATCTTGGGTACTCCTTCCTTTTCTGAAGCCATGCTGAGATTCTTCTAATTTTATTTCTAGTTTTTCCCTTAGCCTTTTTTCAATTATTCTATTAAATATTTTGGCAGGAACGCTTGTCAATGTAATACCCCTATAATTTTCGCAATTTCTTGCGTCTCCTTTCTTAAACAGTGGTACTATTATATCTGTTTTCCAATCAGATGGTATTTCCTTTGCTGTGATTATTTCATTTAGTAGTTCTCGGAATTTTTCTTTTGAATTTTCACTCATGTACTTTAACATTTCAGCTGTGATTTTATCTTGGCCTGGAGATTTTCCCAATTTTAATTTGTCAATGGCTTCCGCAATTTCCTTTTTTGTTATTTGTTGCATTTCCTCTGTATTTTCGATCATGTCTTCCTCTCTTTCTTGTTGATATTGTTTCCATTCTGTTAGTTCTTCAAAGTACTGCTTCCATCTTTACTTTATTTATCTTTCTGTAGTTAATATATTTCCTTCTTTATCTCTTATATTTCCTAATCTATGTGTTTTCTTTTGTCTTAGCTGTTTCAATGTACCATAGAACAATTTCTGGTTATTAAAATAGTTTTCATTCATTTTGTGTCCAAAATCTTCCCAAGACTTCGTTTTTGCCGTTTTAATTTCTTGTTTAATGTTGTTTCTGGCCATTTTGTATTTTTCGTAATCGTCCTCCGACAGAACAATTATAACAACATTAATTAAAAAAATTATAAAACACAATAAAATACCAGAAGAGTTGAGAATGGACGAACTAATTCTACTATTCAAACAAGGAAATAAAAAATAGTCAAAAACTACAGAGATACCTATAAACTTGTTAAATATTACCCTAAAACTTACATGTAAGGTGAAATAGAAAATTTACAAATATTAAAGTTCTTCTAAAAAATCGCTTAGTAAGTTCTTTTCCCCACCATAAAATACAAAAGCAATCCATTGAATCCGGCTGTTGTAATGTGCTATATAAAGTTTTTGTTATTTACAACCATTTATCTATTAACACAATCTCCAGTAAAATAACAAAACATATATCGCAACACCAAATATTTGCATAAAAAATAGAATTAATGTTATTTCTGACAAGATTATCATGATCGATGTTTTTGTATTTCGCAATGTACAACAATCACAGAATGAGTATTTGTGATTTGTATTTATAAACTATATTTTGTCTCGAGGAAGTGATAGCGTTTATCTAGGGCAAAAAATGATATAATATATAAAATAATATTATGTTAATTTTTTAAGTTATGTTTTCCAGACAATAAAAATGTACAGGAGTAAAGAAATAACGATGCGTATGATATTTAGTAGTTCTCAAAAACCAAATGTTTATCCACTATTCGAGTATTTGGTACACCGATAGGATTTTTGGTGCGTACTCCAGTCGTTAGAGAAGAGAATACTACTTAACCTCTAAAAACCATACGAACAAGCCAAATTTTGCTGAGTGTCAATTTTGACACCCCAAAAAGATGTAAAAAAGTTTGCGAGTCCTACCCTTGGGCTTCCCCCAAGTAGCTGAAATATGGACAAAAATGATTATCACTTTTTGTGGAGAATCAACTGTCCTCTCAGAAATAACGCTTAAATGTTGATCCCTTCTGTGCTGTTTTCAAGCGGTTGTGTAAATAACTCTTCGGAGTATAAATTAAATAGTAATGGTGAAAACACACAGCCCTGTAATAATAACCACAGCCCTTGGCTCCAATGAATATTTCTTACTATGTTAATATCATTTGTGTTGAGTCCTTTTCGCTTTAGACATTTCATCAGAATGTTATGTTTGAATCACCAACACTGAATACACGATTCTGAACGCCACTGGGGCCTCTATTGTCGACCATATCCTAGTTACCAGTAACATTCTGGATCGGTTCTAGGATAGATGCCACATAGGTGACTCAATAACGTCAGACCACGTACCTATTCTTGTCAATACCGACATACTTATTCCAAAACAACCCAACCCTCCAAGATCTATAAGAGACTATCGTCACGCTAACTGGACCGAATTCCAAAACTTCATCACACAAAATCTTCCTATGTTAGGCGAACTCGATACTAACGATAGTATCGACATAAGTGCAACACAAATTGAGAACCTCATCACCGAGGCTATCACGCACGCAATTCCACTTAAACAAATAACATATACATCTCCGGCACTTCCACAATACATCATAGCCAAAATCCAACAAAAAAGGCGTCTTCTACGCCAATATGAGGCCAACAGAAATCCACTAATCAAAACAGAATACAACCGAATCTGTGCCAGGATAAAGAGAGAGATATCTGACCTAACGGCTCGCCGGTGGGAGGATGCTACCTCAAAACTGGACTACAGGGACGGAAGTAAATTCTGGAACAAATTCAAAGTCCTAACGAAACAAAAACAATCTCAACCATCTCATCTGTTGGTCAACAATCACATTGTCAATTCCCCAGACGGGAAAGCTGAAGCATTCAGAAATTTGCTTCAAAACAACTTTCAAACTCCAGACAACCCAAACTTTGATCGCTTATTTAAACTCCACACAGAATACATAGTAAATGTTACTCTCAATTACCACGTTCCAGTCTATCATCCTATCATAGACCCCCTCACAAACAGGGAAACGGAGAGCTTTTGCCAACTAGGTAAAAACAGCGCTCCCGGACCTGATGGCATCAACCGAAGGTGCCTCAAAAAATTTCCTGAGGGTATTATCCCTCTTCTAACTAAAATATTCAATGCATGTCTCAATAACAGCCACTTCCCTACTCCTTGGAAAGTGGCCAATACCATCATGCTTTTGAAAAAAAGCAAACCCCCAACCGACGTGGAATCCTACAGACCAATCTCTCTAATAAACACTCTGGGAAAAGTTCTTGAGCTAATCCTAAAAGAAAGGCCCAATAACTTTTTCGAAACCCACAACATCATCCCAAAATTTCAATATGGATTCCAGTCCGGTAAATCTACAAAACATGCATTAATTGATTTCACAACTAAAGTTACTCAAACCATCAACGATGGTTCATTCGCCATAGCCACATTCCTGGATGTGCAGAAAGCTTTCGATCAGGTCTGGCACGACGGACTTGTTCGGAAGCTTCTGGACATCGGGCTACCATTACAATTTACCAAAATTGTACACTCATACCTCCACAACCGAACTGTCAGAGTGAAAATAAGCGATCAAAAGTCTACCCCCTTCACTCCACAAGCTGGAGTTCCCCAGGGTTGAGTCCTAGCACCACTGTTGTACATCATCTACAACAGTGACATCACAAACCAAAATATTTGAGGCACTCGGCTGTTTCTCTATGCAGACGACACGACTCTACTCACGACAACTTCTCGATACAACCCAATACTCATCCACAGAAGAGCCCAGGCTCTGTTGGACGCGGTAGGGATTGGTGTTGTAAGTGGAGAGTTACGCTGAACGCGAACAAAACAACAACAATTGTGTTTCGCGCCCCTTCTGTGTCACAAAGAATCATCAGAAATGAAGACGACCAATACCCACTGAGATTGATGGGAGAAAGGCTTGTTCTCAGCCCGACTGCGACCTACTTGAGAGTACTGTTTAACAGGACTCTTAACTGGGAAGCAGACCTAAAGGCAACTTTAGATAGGGTAAGGAACAGAGCCAGACTTCTCAACCCTCTCTCAGGACGAATTGGCAAGACACACCACAAGAAGACTCTCTTACACACTTACAAGACCTATATTCGACCCGTCATTGAGTACAAAGCATGCCTCTACTCTCTTTTCGCTAGAGCTAAGAGAGAGAGGTTGTTGCGAGTGGAGCGGAGAATCTTGCGTAGATGCAACTACGAGCACTGGAGATATCCCTCAAACGAAATCCATAACCTCTCAAACATCCCACAATTATCGAGAGAATAAACTCTCTGAACAGGAACTTCACAACCAAAGTAATCAACGGTCCCCCCTCCGACACACAAGAATCTCTCAAATGTTCCTGTTCATCTTCTGGCCACGTATTCTACTACGCAAAGCCCAAGCGGAAAAAGATTCACCCACCGTCTGCTCTAATGCAAACATGCATTGACGAACTCCCAGTAGAATACGAAAACATCCTCGAGGCTACCCCGTTAGCCTACCGCACCCACCTTTAACGTATCCTATTCCCTACCCCGAACAGGGAGAAGTTGGTTTTTTGCGGTTTCCCAACTTCATTGCACAATTATACCTGTTCGTCTCAAGAAAATAGCCGCAACTATTTTCATCACTCGAACGCTCACTGTCCACGCTGCGCTCAAAAGCCACCTCTTGACCGCCGACGAGGGCCGTTGGTTCTACCAGTTGGCGTACGATGGTTTCTAGAGGGGTGATCGAGGGCAAAGCACGGGCAGTACACGTAAATGTCAATGTAACCAACATCAACTCCATCAAACTTCCGTCTCTGTTTTCTTGTAGCCTTCTGGTCACCACCGTCCGGCATAACCCAGGAACACCAGGAACAGCACACTTACCCCAGTGCGTTTCTCGGACTGTTTGCTTTTGCTACCACTTTTTCGATGTTCAACACAATACATTCACTACAAACCCTGAAGAGGACAAAATCCTAAACGGGGACATTCAATGTAAGCATTTCAATCTTTACACGCAAATCTACACATTGAGTATATATGTTATGTTTAACTTTGTCGAAAGCTTTCTCATAGTCTATAAATGCAACGAAAAGATCTTTTCGTTGGTCTCGACATTTTTGAGTAAGAGTTGTGAAATTATACAGAGCTTCTACTGCTCCGAAGCCATTACGAAAGCCAAACTGTCTTATATCCGCTTCACACTTTCTGAATATTCTTGCATGTATAATTTTTAAAAAGATTTTCAAAAATTGTGACATTAAGCTGATTAATTTATAGTCACCACAGCAGAGCCTATTTTACTTCATATCAGGCCCGAGCCACTATATAATTTTCAGCTCCTAACAAAAATTTAATAGTAATAATAATAATAACTTTTTTAAATGTATTAACTATTTAATAGAAATATAGTTGCACCAGAAATTTATTGTTAATAAAATTTATATTTAAATAATTAAACAATGTTTAATTGTTTAAAGTGCAAAAACTACCGTGGAATTTCTCTACTATGTACAGCATATAATATGTATGTATAAAGTCCTCACGTAAGTATTTTGTAAACCAGCGGCTCCAACCACTTGCAGAAAATATTATTGTAGACTATTGGAGAGTATCAGACCAGCTTCAGACGAGGAAGATCGATAATGAAACATATTTACAGTCAAGCAGGTAAGCAAATCATGGGAACACGACATTGATGTTCACAACGTGTTTGTAGACTTCAAACAGGCATACGATTGAGTCAAAAGAAAGAGACTATACTATATGTTGGCTGAATTGGTAATACCATACGAGCTAATTAGACTCATTAAAACCACAATGGATAAAACTCAGGCATGTCTACGTGTACAAAACCACCGGACAGACTTTTTCAACATCTCGCAGTGACTGAAGCAGGGAGATGGGCTGGCCCCAACATTGTTTAACCTGGCACTGGAGTATGCGGTTATATATGAATAGAATCGTTCAACTGGCCGCTTATATTAATATTATGAGTAAAACATCAACAGGAGCACAGAAAACGCACGCACAGAGTTAAAAACGCAAACGAAAAGGCTAGGACTGGAAATTAACACAGAAAAAACACAGACGAGAAGAAATATAGTCCCACAAACATTATACATGAAGATGACATTGAAACGGTTGGAAAGTTTACATACCTGGACCTGGGAGTAGAAATATATGCCGACGGATCAGAAGATGGAGAAAAATACAGAAGAGAATAATGCAGGAAAACAGAGCTTATTTTGCCCTCTCCCATATATTTCGGTCTAAAAGTGTCCACCGAAACACAAAAATGAGAATCTATAAAACATTAATTCGACCAATAGCATGCTATGGCAGTGAAGCATGGGTCCTGAAAGAAACATCCAAAAACAAACTCGACATATTCGAAAGGAAAGAACTGAGGAGAATACTAGGACCTGTGAGGGAAAACGGAATCTTCAAAATCTTCGATGCAACAACGAGCTTTATCAACTTTATAAGGAAACACCCCTGTCAAAGTTCATTAGAATACAAAGATTGCAATGGGCCGGCCACATGATAAGAATGGGAAAGGATAGGCCACCAAAAAGAGCAATGAACGCTAGGATGCAGGGAAAGAGACCGGTTGGAAAGCCAAGAAAGTGCTGGGAAGACACATTAAGCAGCGATGCACGGGCATTTCTAATAGTCCGTGTATGGAGAAGAGCAGCCACAGATAAACATGAGTGAAGGCAAAAAATAAAGGAGGCCAAGGCTCAATTTGGGCTGTAGTAAATTAGAAGAAGCAGAAGAACAGGATGTGAGGACGAACTTCCTATTTGTTTACTGTTTTGAGATGTAAAATATGATAATATGGCATCTTTTGGTGCCTGCCGTTCCTGTTCTTTTAATTTTTGGTTTTTTCGTTTTTCGCTGCCACTTAAATGTTTGTAACTCATGTTAATAATGAAACGATTACTCAGTTAAGAATAATGAGTGTTAAAGGAATTTAATAAAATGACTAATGGTTAACGAATAGATTAGTTGAACTTTGAATAAACTTAAAAGCATAGGACTGAAAACTAGTATGTACAAGCAAGCAATACATTATCCTTGCAAGAACAAGAAAACGGCATCAATAATCAAACTAAATATTAAATTTAAAAGTGAATTCTGAGTAAATATTATGACAATACGTGACGATACCTCTTGTTAATCCTACCTCTTGGTAATCCTTCGGAGTGGTATCTAAACTTTGCTTATTGTTATGCCGACAAGGCAATCTACGTAGTATTATTGCAGTTTTATGATAAGAATGGTTTATGTTGGTTTATGGTTTATGAATATGAATCCACCCCAATTTGTTATCATTTATCATTTCCTGTTCGCAAAATGAAATAATTTTGAAAATTTATTTTGTTTCTTCAATAAAAATTTTCTTTCAGTGATCTTTTAGGGCCCCATTAAAATGCGGGCCCGAGGCAGGGGCCTCATGGGCCTAGTGGTAAAATAGGTCCTGCACCACAGTGTTTGGGGTTCTTGGTCTTTGGCAGTGGAACAAAGGTCGATAGTAGCCAAACTCTAGGTATCTCACCAGATTTATATATTTTATATGAAATTGTGAAATTTATAAAATATTAATTGTTTAAAAATTAAAATATTAACTATAATCATTTTAGTCATGCATTATAAATGTGTTAGGAAAGAATATCTTAACCATAAATAGGAATAATTTTTATAAATCAATCAATAGAAGCAAAACTATATCAGCTAAATGAGTTTGTTTCGTTCATTAATATAACTAGTGTAAACCTTTAGAATTACTTGAACCATTGCACATAATTTTAATTTACCGCCAGCAATTGAAGATGTAACGAACCGTATTATTTTTATTTATTGCTTTATTATAAGTGGCGTTCGACTATTGACGCGTGCGACGTATAATACGCACATACACACTGTGAAATGAATAAGAAAATATAGAGAAAAGGAAGAAGAAGAAAAATTTATAAAATTATGTTTTATAACTTAGTTTTTAATCCCAAACAACTTTTCATAATTAACAATTTTCGATATTGTAAAATATAGAAGTAAGAAAGGTCTTGAGCGAAATTCATATTTTTTTAAATACATCGAATAAAGATAAAGGCAGTTTTTGTTTATATTTGATTCAGAGTTGGACCACCATCTCCATATAGCTATTTCAGCATCCTCATGCATCCTCAGTGAAGCTATGCAGTCACAACTCTGAAAGAAATATCAACAATCTGCCCATTTAAGGGAAACCATCGCGATACAATGATTCCACCTTTTGAGACGCAATCTAGCGACATCTCTTGTATTACGAGGAAAACAACGAAAAGCCCTAGATACAAAATTTACTACTTTTTAAACAATTAGAATAATTAAAATAAAAATATAATAAACAATATTTTAAATCTAAGACTTTTCGTTAATAGACTGCTTTCTGGCTGCATCCTGTATCTCCGGCTTTTACAATATATAAGCACAGAGACGACGAAAATAGGAGAAAGCAAATAGAGGACAAATAGAGGACCTTTTCCTAGACGAAGAGAAGGTAAATACTTGGCCTAAGTGTCCTCTATTTGCTTTCTCCTATTTTCGTCGTCTCTGTGCTTATATATTGTAAAAGATACAGGATGCAGCCAGAAAGCAGTTTATTAACGAAAAGTGTTAGATTTAAAATATTGTTTATTATATTTTTATTTCAATTATTCTAATTGTTTAAAAAGTAGTAAACTTTGTATCTAGGTCTTTTCGTTGTTTTCCTCGTAATACGAGGGATGTCGCTAGATTGCGTCTCAAAAGGTGGAATCATTGTATCGCGATGGTTTCCCTTAAATGGGCAGATTGTTGATATTTCTTTCAGAGTTGTGACTGCATATCTTCACTGAGGATGCATATGGATGCTGAAATAACTATATGGAGATGGTGGTCCAACTCTGAATCAAATATAAACACAAACTGCCTTTATCTTTTTCATTTTTACTCAGTTTTGAGTATTTAGAAACTGCCTTTCGGTCCTTTTCCTAGATGACGAGAAGGTAAATGCGTGGTCTAAGTGTCCTCTATTTGCTTTCTCCTATTTTCGTCGTCTCTGTGCTTATATATTGTAAAAGCCCGAGATACAGGATGCAGCCAGAAAGCAGTTTATTAACGAAAAGTCTTAGATTTAAAATATTGTTTATTATATTTTTATTTCAATTATTGTAATTGTTTAAAAAGCAGTAAACTTTGTATCTGGGGCTTTTCGTTGTTTTCACATCGAATAAAATTTATAAAATTTGAAATCTTATGGTTGCATTAATTAAGATCACGCAGAGCATTTTATGAAGAATATCGCTATTTCATAAAATTGATAATAAAAAAGTTTTCCATATGGTTCCAAGTTACGCAGACATACTGTATAAAAGCTCAACAAAATGTTTTTAACATCTATTATGTTTCAAGTTTGATATTACTTAAATGTATTTTAGGTAAGTTATACAGAAAAAAGTAGGACTTTGTGTATCTATCCTTTTTAATTGATACTTTTCTGTTTTTAAATTACATTTTTTTATTTTTCTTAATTTTCTTCAAAATAAGTTGTTTATCGTATTGTCAAAGTAATAGTTATTTATGTATCAATGGCATTAAATATATGTTTATACCGTAAGGGCGACACGCTTATAAACTCGAGGGCCTCTGGCCCGAGAGTTTATATGTCGCCCGAGGGTATAAACATCTAATAATGCACGTCGTGCATACAAGACTTTATGTCATACCGGTTCATTGTATTGTTCAATAAATGTATCGCAGCAGGTATTTAGTACCGTTGCTAGGAAAGTGATATTGGTTAGCAACTTGTTATTAACGTAAACAAAGCTTTTCTATGTGGCATTGTCAAAAAAAATTCAGAATGCAAGAGAAATTCGATATTTCTGAAGAAATAGTTAAAAAAGCCAAAAAAGGAATAAATAATAAATATAATGTTTACCTGAAAAAATAAACGGATTAAATGAAATGTTTGATTTTTGTTGCTTCCTATTGCAATAATTTATGTATGCCCGCATGGGCATAAAGTATAACATCATTATGCCCACGCGGGCATTAAGTATCCCATTATGTGGTTCGTAACTAAGTAATAATAGTATATTATGCAACGAGCATTTAATGATGGTAATTATGAAGCTAGTATGAGGGTTACGAAACGAGCCGTACGCGGCGAGTTTCGTATAGAGTACGAGCTTCATAATGATAATTAAATGCAAGTTGTATACACTATTTTTTCTATGATCATTCACAACAAAAAATATAATAAAATTTATTAATTTTGTAACACAAATAAATTCAGTAGTTTGTCAGTTTGACGGTTTGTTTACATATTGAGAACTGTCAAAGCGTATGTATTTGACTCGCCATTGGTCACTGCGCGTGTACCACTCTTATCGCGAATGCCATATCGTGATTCAGTTGGTTAAAAATCTGTATCTTAATCAAAATCTGTATCGTAATGAAGTTCATTATGATACAGGTAGTGGCATCATAATTGATAAATTATAGTATAAGAATAGAAAAATACACAATATTAAACCAGTATGACATAAAATAATTTAGTGCATTTTAAAGATTATATTTTAATCGTTTAAAAAACACCTATAAAATTGTAATATAGCCCATTAAACTTCAGTAATATCCTCTTAAAAGTGGTAGTAATTCTGTAAAACTAGGAAGTTTCCAAAAATTATATTTTTTGACATCGTATCACTTAAATAAAATTTTTGAGGATCTTTTTAATGAAACATCGTTTAATACGATGTTTGAAAAGTAACAGATTTATACAAGTTTAAGATTTTTATATGTAAAAGTTAAACAAAATTCATGTGACTCCCACTTTCTGCTTACACGGTATTTAAGCACAGATTTTTTTCTTTGTAATATAGCTATAATATAGCTTAAATATTCTTCTTTCATTTTCAATTTGTAAAAGTTAATTGATCAATTTATTAAAAAAATATGTTAAATTTAGTCAACCGTGCGCTTGGTCGAACGCTGCCATGCCAATACCTGTGAACCTACTTTCGGAGTAGAACTTTTTGATGTCTTGTTTATTAAACATTTCTTAATGAAATTATAATAGGATCTATCTTGTTAGATTTTCTCTGTAAGTAAAAACTACATAGATTTCACTAAATGGGTGTGTTTCGTTCACGTTCAATAACATAACTACTGCGAATCATTTTCGAGCCATTGCACATCATGTTAATTCACCGCCAGCAATTGAAGATGTAACGAACCGTATTATTATTATTTATTGCTTTATTATGAGTGGCGTTCGACTAGTGTCGCGTGCGACGTATAATACGCACATACACACGGACACACGCCACCCTCTTTCATTACACCCCTGAACGCGACTCGATTATCGCTGGACCACTACTATCGACCCTTTGCAGCAGCAGGGTACATTGACGACAGGTTCGTAATCCATTAATTAAGTTTAGTTTAGAATTTTAGATAATTAACTATTTATTTAACTAGACTTGTGGTGAAAAGAGTGTAATGTCACATACCTTAAAAACGCTGCTAAAAATCATCCATAATAGAAGACACGCTAAGTTGGAGCTCGATATTAGTGATTCCCAGTTTGGATTTCGGAATGGAGTGGGCAAAAGGGAGGCACTATTTCTTTTAATGTACTGACCCAAAGATGCTTGGATGTTAATCGAGATCTTTATGTATGTTTTATAGACTAAAACAAAACATTTCATCTTTTTCCTCTTCTTCTTCTTCTTCTTCTTCTTCTTCTTCTTCTTCTTCTTCTTTTTCTTCTTCTTCTTGTATAGACATAACACTGTCTGTTTTTTCAATGTGCCTCTAGTAAGTTTTCGTTCCATCATTTTCGTGGTCTTCCCACTGACCGTCTTCCTATTGGGGAACCGTCTCTCGCTGTCTTGACTACCCTATTTGTTGTCATTCGGCTTATGTGGTCAGGCGCGGATACAGGGGGGTCAACGGGTCCATAGACCCCCCTATTGTATTTAGTCTATAAGCATTTTTTTAATATTTATTATTTTTTTCTGTTAACTCTAAACTTTAAGCCATAAGTACAACACTTACACGACAACCGCTCTTACAAAGAATTGAAAGAAGCCATAAAATCTAATAAAACACCCTTCTCTGAAAAATAATCTGCAGTCGCATTTGTTTGGGTACCGGTGGAACCATAAACAACGGAAATATTTTTCTCAATTCAAAGAATAACAAAAATGATATTTTAAAATGCAAATACATTACCCTGGGTATAAACCTTATCTCAAGAAAAGTCACGTTTCAAATTTGCGATACAATAAAGATATATAAAAATTTGTATTTTACTAGATAATCCATGCGTACCTACCCATTGATGGTAGAAAGGTTAATCTTTATGGTAAAGAACGACCAGTGAGATTAATAGTCGTGAATTGACTATCACAGTAGCTAGATAGTGTGATGCCTAGCTATTTAAACTCCATCACTTGTTCTATTATTTGACCTTCCAGCTCCAATTTACATCTTATTGGATCTGCTGTTATAACCACGCATTTTGTCTTTTTGGCAGAAATTAACTTGTTAAATTTTCAGGCGGTTATGTTAAATTGGTGCAGCATACGTTGTAAATCATCTTCACTTTGAGAGATTAGTATTGCTTCGTCCGCATAGCAGATTATTTTAAGTTGATTTTCTCCAATTTGGTATCCTTTTTTTATCCTTCTTACTCTTTTTTTATTATTTCGTCCATGATCAGATTGAACAATAAAGGACTCAACGAATCCCCTGTCTTCGACAAGGTAAAACATGACCGACTTATTGAAGTAATCAAAAACGAGGATCTGGATATGAGGGATATAACATTGATATCAAATTTATACTTCAGCCAACGATCAAATTTGAAAATTGGAAGAGAAGTGTCAGAAGAAATGGAGATAAGGAGAGGGGTCAGGCAAGGTTGCATACTGTCACCGTTATTGTTTAATGCTTATTCTAAAAAAATCATACAAGAAGCTTTGGTAAACGAGACAGTCGGCATAAAAGTGAATGGAAGTTTAATTAATACCATTAGGATGGCGACGATACAGTCATAATAGCCGACAACTTGGAAGACTTAGAAAGAATAATGAACAAAATATTAAGATATAGCGGAGAATACGGACTCTCTCTTAACATCAAAAAAACCAAATTTATGAAAATACAAACGAAATATTAACGGCAGGCGGCCAGCAGATTGAGAGAGTAAACAAATATACTTACTTGGGAACGATAATCACAGAAAATTACGATTATACTGCAAACATAAGAGTGAGAATTGAAAAAGTACGTGACAACTTCGTGAAAATGAAAAAGATTTTATGCAAGCAAAGATTTGACATTGCCTCTCAGAATAAGACTAATTTAAATGTTATGTAGACAGTGTGCTTTACTATGGAGCTGAATCATGGACAAAAACCGAAATGCAATAAATCGACTTTGAAATGCGTTTGAAATGTGTTGAAAGAGTTGATAAATACAAATACCTGAAAACAATTTCAGAAAATAATGATCAAACAACAAAAATAACGGTCTGGACAGAAATAGCAAAACATGCGTTTGTAAAAATGAAAACAATTCTTTGCAGTAAAATGCTAAAATTAATAATACGGGAAAAATAAGAGGTGCAAGGAATATCGGAAGAAGGAGAGTGTCATCGTTGAAAATTTTAAGAGACTGATTTAAATGCAGTTTAATAGAAATCTTTAAAGCAGAGGCAGATACAGTAAATATATATGATCATGAAATCCAACTTCCAATTGGGAGCCGGCACTTAAATGAGAAGAAGAATTGTTAAGTATATTTTGTATAATGATAAAGGGCTATTTTACAGTTTTGCATCTTTTTGTTTTTATCGCAATTTTGTCAATATCAGATAGAACTTCACGATACGATACAATATCGATACTTTTTAAGTATTGAGTATTGTATTGATTATGCCAATGAAGTATCGTATCGAGTATCGATATCGGAAATACTTTCTTATGAAAATATCATATTGATATTATTGATTTCGATACGATATCGATACAATACTCGATAAAATATCGACATAAAAAGGATTATACATCTGAGCTGTGTAGGCCCTTTTGCATGTTTGGCAAATGGATATTATTCTAAAAATATTACGAATATTGCTTATAACTTTTATGTATATTTTTATAAAGATTGAATATGGCTGAATGCTTATTTGAAAGTCGACAAATACTTACTAATTCTGTATTGTTTAAAAATTACTTTTGAAAATATAGGGAAATTCCCGGAGATTCGGAATAAATCGCAATTCAGTATGTGTTAAACATTATTTTTGAGTTATCATCACTTACTTCTATAATATTGCCACAAATGCCACATGATATAAACAGTGTAATCATAACAGACATTTACTCACTCACAAGAATTTCAAGTTCATGCACTCAAGTGTAAAATATTATAACAGCTGATGCTTGGGTTGCAGATCACTTACACTTTTATTTAATAAATAGTTATGATCTAAATACCTATTCCACAAAATATAATCAAACAACTGTGGCGTTTTATTTTTTTTTCTCGATATCGATATTTGCAATAATAACGAGGCAAGCGTATCGACAATACAAGAGTATTGTATTGATTCCAGATGAGTATCGTATCGAAATTAATATTGCTAAGGTATGTATTGTAACGGTATCGTATTGGTTTTCGATACGATATCAATACAATATCGATATTTTTATCGAATATCGTGAAACTCTAATATCAGAGGGTCTTCTCTAGGCAAATCCGATCCTGATTTGAGTTTCCCAAAGGCATCGGTTCGTGTGTAAAGGAACAGAAGAAGCAAATGCATTCATTCACTCCATCCACTATCTGGCCGTCCGCAACTCAGCTCAACTACTGCATAACAATTAGCACACATGAGTATAGCGGCACTTACTTTGCAACGACGACGTGGAAAGAGAATGGAGAGACGCCAACGATCCGAGTGGATTCCTTAAAAAGGACTAATGAAAAGTTGAGTTAATTAGGACGAAATTTACAAATGGATGTGGAATCATGGGCGTCCCATGGTGACGTGCAAATACATTAGCCGTCAGAATGAGCAGTACCAAGAACTAGAACTATATGAACAAAAATTGCAGAATATACTTGCACAAAAATGGTTCATCATCCGTCTCGAAGACGACCATCAAAAATGTTAGAAATAAATGGAACATTTGTTCAACAAAGGTGTAGGAAGATGAGCAACAAATTAGGATGGCGATCTTACTATGGTAGCGGAGCCCAAGCGGGGGTAGGGAAGCTCGAGTAACTGACCAATCAGTTACTCGAGCGCGTCAGAAACCTTCTACCCTTCAAATGTACCTCTACCATATATTGGCTCTTAACACAGGGGAGTTCGTTAAGGGGTCCGAAAAAAAATCAATCCTTAGAAAAACTCGAAATTGACAGATTAAGATAAGGTAAGTTAAGTACATGCAAGATAGTGTATATGTATTTAAAAAATGTGATCATTTGAGCGGGGCGTAATAGTCTAAGATCCGAATAGGAGGACGAAATGTACCTATCTGCTTGCCGGATGAAACATTTTTTTTATTAAATTTCATACATAGACAAACACGACCAGCATGGTCAAAATCGTGTCATAGCTATCCGTAAGGGGGGGAAGGCGTAGGGGTTAAAATCAACATTTCAAGCACATTTTTGTGAATTGTTTTTGAAAGTATGATAAAATTATTTTATTTTTAAATTAAATAAGCGTATTCAGTATAATTCAAAGAATACACAAAAAAAATTCAAGAAAAAATATTGAAAAATAAGCTAACGGTGGCCAATTTTTAGACACCTCGAAATAAAAAATGGATTTTGCGGTGGACATCCGAACTTATCATTTGATCATGGTAAACAAAAAATTCAAAAAGATTTTATTAGCCTATATGTTTATCGAGATAACTATGTCGAGTTTTTTTAGTTATAACGATTTTTGACTTTTTGGTATCACTCAGAAATCAAAACAACGAATTTTTTTGCACAAAAAAGGGCGAAAATCAACATATTTATTATTGTTAAATAAAAAATAAGCATAAAACAAAAGATATATCGACAGCGTTACCTCAACGAATGTCTAAAGAAAATATATACAAATTTCCAGGTGGGTCGGTCAAGTAGTTTTTGAGTTTCAATGTCTAGTCTACAGCCTTTGCAAAAAGCAGTTTTGAGGAAAAAGCGTTTAAAGTATTATCTAACAATAAAACACTGAAAACGTTTGTTTTCTATACTTCCACAAAATTTATTACAACTAAGTGACTACAGCTGTTTCGGCAGAGTGCCTTTTTCAAGTTATTTAGTTTACAATGGTTTGCCTATTTAAAGTCTTTAACTGAAGAGGTTGAGGAGTGGGGAGCTGTTTGTCTCGAGTTGGTCATTCAGAATTATATCTGTATTTTTCAATTTATTAATTTTCATAGATTCTAATAAAGATAGCTTAAGGCCTTTATTTTGAATATGCAGAATTTGAAACTGTTTATAAAAAGAATGATTATGATCTAGAAGGTAAAGTGCGTATGTAGAAGTTTTTTTTTATTATAGGTTATTCACTACATGCAATCAATAAACAAAAAAATTATAAGCATGTTAGTTGTTTGTTCAAAGGGGTGTAAGTATAAATTTGGATTTGTTATCCAATGATAACAAAGACTCCACTAGCCTCTTAAATTATTGAACTGTGCCCTGAAAGGGTAAGTAGTTCACTGCACTGCACTGCACGACATTTCACTTTACTGCTGCTTAGAACCTATGTGGTAGCTCCAGTGGTTTGTGCTTCCTCAGTCTCCGAGTCTGCTCACTATTATCCAGCAGGTTTAGTGCAAGATTACTAGGGTGGTTTTCTAATTTTACCAAATAGCGGCTGCTGTATTCACTCACTCTCCTTTACTGTGGCTACTTGAAGATCGTCTCTGATTTCTCTGTTAGGTATAAACCAAGGTGCATTTGTTATGGTCCGTAGTACCTTCGACTGAAAGCGTTCCAATATCTCTATGTTTGAGTTTGCAGCTCTACTCCATAGTTGTACACCATATGTCCATATTGGTTTTAAGGCTACTTTATACACCAATAATTTGTTTTTTAAACTAAGCTTTGACTGTTTTCCCAATAGCCAGTAGTATTTGCTGAGCTTTAAGCCAAGTTGTTTTCGTTTGTTAAAAATGTGCTTTCTCCAGGTCAGTCCTTTATCCAAGTGCATCCCTAAATACTTAACGCTATCAGATTGAGGTAGATCTTGTCCATTTAGTGTAACAGGCGGCACTGTACCTCTGCATTTGGTAAATGTAATAACCTGCACTGATTTTACTTCATTGACTTTGATTCTCCAGTTTCTTGTCCAGTCCTGTATTTTCACTAGATGTTGTTGGAGAATTCTTGCGGCTATGACTGGGTCTTTGTGTTTGACCATTATCGCTTTATCATCTGCAAAGGAAGCTGTGATTGTTTGGTTGCTTACTGGAAGATCAGCTGTGTACATAAGATAGAGAAGTGAACCAAGAACACTGCCCTGTGGTACCCCTGCCTTTATCAATGTGATTTCTGATGTTGTCTATCCATACCTTACAGTAAAATATCTTTCTTTTAGGTAGGATTCCATAATAATGTACAGTGTGTGGGGGGAGAGATTTTTTTAATTTAAATAGTAGTCCATTATGCCAAACCTTATCAAAAGCTTGACTCACATCTAAGAAAGCAGTCGTGCAGTAACTTTTTTGCTCAAATGCTTCATTTATTTCGTCCACTACTCTGTGGATCTGTTCAATTGTGCTATGATCCTTTCTGAATCCGAATTGGTGTTCAGGAATCAGGTGGTTTTCTTCTATTATGGGAGTCAGTCGGGTTATGAGTAGCTTTTCTAGGAATTTACCAAGGACTGATTGTCTGTATGATGTTACTTCATTTATTGGTTTTCCAGGTTTTGGAATAAGTATAAGCTCGGCAACTTTCCATTGGGCAGGGAAGTGTCCTAATCGTAGCACCGCGTTGAATATTGTTGTTACTAGCACAATCCCTTTTCTTGGGAGTTCTTTAATAAGACGGCCTTTGATCAGATCAAACCCTGGAGCCTTATCTGGATTTAAGTTTCTTCTGATTGTCTCATGTACCTCTTTGACTTTGAAGAGTTTTGGAATTTGGGACATTTGATATGGAGCTTCAAGAGTTTCTTTGATTTTAGCTTCTATTTCAGGTGTATTTGCGATGGAAGAGGTTGAAAGACTTCCTCCAGGTATTCTCGGAAGGTATTTGCTTTTTCCTCGTCAGTGCGTGCCCATGTTCGGTCTCTTTTACGAATCGGAGGAATTTGTTCATTTTGTCTTTTTAAGTTCTTAACCGCTTTCCATAACGAATAGTCTGTATCTTCTGTACTTGTCAGATTTTTTAAGTATTCGTTAAATGATGCATTCTTTATATTGTTAATAAGCTCTTTAAATTCTCTAGAAGCTTTGTCATAATTTAATTAATGCAATTTTAATTTCTGTTTTTGTTTTTAATGATATTTTTAAGTCAATTTCTGCATTAATTTGGTTTTATGTATGTAGAAGTGTCTGTTTTTCTATTGTTGAAAGCCCTTTTGTGTTCTGTTATCCGTTTGTCAAAGGTTCTGCCAGTTTGACCGATGTAAGTTTTCGGACAGTCACCACAAGTTAGTTTGTACACACCACTCGTAGTTGCTTTCTCTTTCGGCTTTTATTGTTCTTAATATATTTACTTAAGTTGTTGTTAGTTCTGAAAGCTGGTGTTATTCTTTTCTTTTTTATGTATCTGGCTATTTTTGTTGTTATCTTGCCAGTATATGTTAGAGAGCAGAAGGTACTGGGTTCTTTCTGTGGTGGTGGATACACTAATTTCAGGGCTTTCTTATGGAGTTTTTGGTTTAAAATTTTGTTAACTGTTTGTTCGTTATAGCCATTGTTTACTGCTATTTGTCTAATGATATTTAGTTCTGTCTCGAAGTTATTTTTTGTCATAGGAATTTCTGTCAGTCTATGTATCATGCTATGGTAGGCTGCTAATTTGTGTTGTGTAGGATGGGATGATGAATTGTGTATAGTTGTGTCAGTATGGGTAGGTTTAGAATATACGGAGAACTCATGTTTGTTGTGTAGTCTGGTAATCGTTACATCTAGAAAGTTTATGGAATTATTCTGTTCTGTTTCTATTGTAAACTCAATATTACTATGAAGTGAATTAATGTATGATAGAAATTGGTCAAGTTGTCTGTTAGTTCCTGTAAAGCATACTATTATATCATCTACGTATCTCCACCAATATAAGAACTGTTTAAAAACGGGATGTTTAGAAATTGTTGTTTCAAGTTGGTTCATAAATATATCTGATAGCAATGGGCTTAGAGGATTACTCATATATAACCTATCTGATTGCTATCAGATATATTTGGTTAAAAAAATTTGTTAAATTATTTAATGAAATCCCACTTGTTTGGGCTGTGGTTTCACTTCTAACAGAAACTCCTGCAGAATCGCATACATTAGTAGTATTACTAGTATTGCACAATATTTTTTTGGCAAAATCTATTTTATTTTGAAGATAATCTTCTACATAGCTTTCTGCCACTGTCGATAAACGCCAACCTCCATGACGCTTTAATCCGAGGACATCAACACCTTTATTAGCCAAAAGCGTTGCTGATGTCCTCCTGAACGAATGGCCAGTATAGTTCTCGGGATTAGGCAAATTTAAGAATTTGGCAATTTGAGAAGGCCAGCCCCCGATTGTCCCTTTCCCTATTACTTGAGCACAACATTTTCCTTTGGCGTATCTTAAGAACAAATGATTTGATTTTACTTGTAATGGACGAAGTTTTATATACTTTTGCAGAATTTCTAAATATGGAATTTTATCGTCTGGTTTATTAACGACTGTAAAAGTAAGCTGGATGTTCGTTTTTGTATTGGGTACTTTTACAATCATTAAACCATCGGTTTGTTGGATGTCATTCATAGTAATATTATATAATTATTCTTTTCTACAGGCACCAGATATTCCCAATATCATTGCGACCTACAAATTATGAAAAAATCTTCATTAGAGTATTTATTTTACCTAAACTAGCTTATATTACTTTGTGAACTAGAAATTCTTCATCCGGTGCTTCCATCAGAAATTTTTCAAATTGCTCCCGTGTAAAAATGCTCGCTTTCTTAGGCCTATAGCCAACATTTTTTCTCTTCAAATACGCGATCAAAGTTGAAAACTTGGAAATATCAATGCCATCATAAAGAAAAACGGTGGATTTAATCATTGAATATTCTGCCCAGAGGCTTCCAGGAGCTTTCAACTGCATATGTCTTTGAACGAAATATGCCAATAGAGTCTTTTCTTCGATTCTTAAATTCTTGCCTTCGCACCATTTTTTAAAACTTTGGTAGGTATTTTGATAACGGATTTTGGATTTTTCGGGAATAATTGCGGAACATCCTTCTTCCCAAGCCCGTTCAATTTCTTCAAATTCACTTTCGCTCATATTTTAATTTATAATAATCAAAATTGTACTTAAAATTATTGACAACTAAATAAAAACTCAATTCTCCATTGTTGTTATGCACCCTAGTTACTACCTAACAACCAAAGTATCTATCTTGATAAAATGAATGAAACTAGTCAATATGACGAAAATGTTTAATTTTATAATTTATAATGGTATCAATCGTGAAAAAAACGTTATAAGCATGTCGAACGTTAAGGGTAACCGATCTCAGACAATAATTGTCTTCGATCGGTATAAAACCCTTACCGTTCTCCATACTTAATATACTATAGTTTAGTAGGTATGTATCTGTCGACTATTCATTCAAAAAGTACATATTCAAATTGTAAAAACACTATCCGCAAATCCACACATACGCAGCGGTTACTCCGCCGTCATTTAATTGAATCGAGCAAACATTCGGCCGCGGAGCAAATTCCAATATGGCCGCTCTAAATGCATCAAGGCGGCTCTCTCATAAATCATCTAATGGATATTCGCTTTTATGTGGTTTACTCGATTTTAGGTTCCATATCTGGCCACCGTCGGTAAGTGGCTGTACGGCCTCCATTCGATAGCTACAAGGGTAGGACTACGATTTTATGTTAATTATTTGTTAATAAAACTTTACTGCTTACTAATATAACTAATAACAAGATTTTTAAGAAAGTTGCAAGAAGCCAGGAAATACATCTTTTATTTGTAGATCTCACAAAAGCATATGACCCGATTCCTGTAAAAAAGCTGTGGAAGTATCTTCAACGATCTTTCTTAAATAGCACGAACATCACCGCAGTCAAACAATTGTATAATAAAACAATATCAAAAAATAAAACTAAACAACAGCTTACCAGAAGAATTTCCAGTAACAAAAGGATTACAACAAGGATGCTGCCTCTCTCCAATAATATTTAAGATCTATTTAATCGAAGCACTAAAACACTGGAGAAGAGCTTGTTCAGGGATGGGAATTCAAATGGACGACGATACAACATTGTATTTATATTTATAATATATATTGTTCTTCTACTTCTTCTTTTTGTATAGACATGACTCTGTCTGTTTTTTCAATGTGCCTCTAGTAAGTTGTCGTTCCATCGTTTTCGTGGCCTTCCCACTGATCGTCTTCCTATTGGGGAACCGTCTCTCGCTGTCCTGCCTACACTATTTGTTGTCATTCGTCTTATGTGGTCATTCCATTCTATTCTTCTGATATATCGCACACCTAGTTCAATAGTACCACAAGTGCAAAACACAAAATTCTCGAGAAATGAGCAAAACTTTCTCTAGCAAACGCGTTATGCCCTGTAAATAATTTATTTTGAGAATGACTGGCTTCAAAATTACAATTTAGGTAGCAAATTATACAGTTATTTGCTGGATCATATTACAATTTATTAAAAATAAAACGTTAATTTTATTTTGATAGTTATGGCGATATTGCATTGTGAAAAAGTCATTTAAGGAGATACGGCGGCAATATAATGAAAAAATCAATAGATTTTTGCAGTTGTGACCGTATTGAACTACATCTGTTGTATTGTGGCAGTGTATATTATCGCCACATCTCTCTTGATTTTTGCAGTTGTGGCCGTATTGAACGTATTGAATTACATCGGTTGTATTGTGGCAGTGTATATTATTATTATCGCCACATCTCCCAGTTATGGCCATATTGCATTTTCAAAACCTCCAAAAACCCTTCAGTGAAATACCGAAGTAACTTACTTTATACTTATCCAAATTAATATTTTAGTTCAGGCTGTATTGCATTAGATGGGGCATTAGATATAGGCAATATTTTACGCACAAGTCCTGTAGTCGGTACAGTTCGGCTATTCCTATTCCGTTCCGCGGAACCTTAAGTTCGTTTTACGGCTACTGCTAGCGTCAATTTCCAGCCCGTGGAGCCGTAGCCTAACTCAAAATTCGAATTTTTTGCAGTTGTGGCACAATTTAACTAGGTGTGCGATATATTGTGGTTATGCTCTATATTTTCTCTCAGTTATGAGATTGATGGAAACAAAAGCAAAATTTAATAAATCTTTCCAATAAAAAAATGTTCTCAGGGTTAATTGTGGCTTCTAGTATTTCTCGTTGCTTACTTTATCCAGGATAAAACAAGGAAAATAAATATGCTCACAATCATATAAATTTTATAAATATTATTTATTCATAATATACTATACCATAAATATAAGATTCAAAATGTATGCTAAAACTTTGTTCTCTCGTAAAAATATTTTATCTGTTTAAAATGATCTGTAATTCTACTATCTCCTTTTCTTTTAACACAATTTTATTTAAATGTTTCGGTGGACTGTTCTTACTATTATAAAAAAATTAATTGTCACCTTTAAATAAATTACTTATATCCTCTATGAATTTATGAATAAATAAATTATGCTGTAAAACTGTTAAATTGACAAAAAACAAATATGGTACGGAATATCAAACAACTCTCTCTTTTCACAAATAATCTGACTAACCTTACCTATCTTCTTAACTTCTTCCCATGGATTGTGTTGTCCTCGTTTCTCCCACACATGCTCCTCGAAAACTGCAACTGTTCTTCTTGTCCAAACTGTTTCCCAAACAAAACAGCACTCGCTTGAAATCTCTCCTCAATTTAGTCTCTGACTCGATACAAACAATATCAATCTTTATAGTTCCAAGATTTTTTTCTCTCAGCTCGATATCTTGTGCAAAATTGATACAAACCGGCTACTCGTTCCAGATAGACAACTGAAATCTATTCGAACAAGAGGAAATTTTACTTCTCGACTCGATCACGATTTCGTCCCAACAGAAATCTGCTTACACGCCACCAAATTAACCACTTTACACAAATTCACTACTTTCCAATCTCGACTGGTCTCCTCAGATCTTGATTACACAGTAAATCTTTTTTTTTTTCATCAAACTCAGACTCAAACATTATATTCTCCCTCCATCGGTCTCTGTCGCCAATCACAAGCATTCTCTCAACATTACCTCCCTACTTTCATTTCTTAAGAACAATTAGTGTTGTATACACATTTTCTGTCTTGTCAAATTTCCAGGAGATATTAAAATTAACTTCTTTCTTATATCCTAGAAAAATTCTCCGGACACCTTCACAATACGCGAAACTCTCACTATTTACGAACAAATCGCTCTAGATTGCGTCTTTCAGATAAAAATTGTCTTAATTATAACTACTACAATATTTTACCAAAAGATATTAAACAGCTAAGCTGTAACAGTTTCAAAAAAGTCATAAAAAGGTATCTGTTGAAACATTGCTTTTATTGCTCGGAAGAATATATGACTCATTGCAGAACATCTACTGAAATGCTTACCGTGACACAAAATATTTTTTGTTAATCTATATTCTTGTTTGTGATACATATTTATAAGTTGTGTTTTATATTTCTGTTTTATATACTTTGTGATTTTATATACCTTGTAATTTTTATATTCCTTGTAATTTTGACTTGCTACAAACAATTTTTTTTTGTAAAGTAGTTAAATAAATCTATCTATCTATCTATCTATCTTCTCTATTCTAAAACTAAACAAATCTGTCTACCGTCGTTGCTTTCTAGAAAACCATTTAGAAACGTCCTATTGTTCACTCCAACCGCGAATACATCCACTTTCTAAAACCGATCGTATTTTAGTTCCATTGTTTTGAATTGTTAAGTCCGTTCGTAGAATCTTTATCACTACACTTTTCCTCTTTACCACGAAACACTGCTTACGACTAATTATATTATTTACAAATTTTGGCTATATACAGGGCGATGAAAATTTATGATCTTGTGGTCTTGCATATAAAATGAATTCTCTAAATTTTCCTCATAAAAATTATATAACAAATCCCCGCCTTTTGAATTCGATAAAATTCTCTGCATCTGCAAATGATTTTTCTCGGGGCAAAACAATTTTCCTGTATACCTATTTCATTTTCTTAATTTACTTCTTATACCCTACCTTAACTATATATTATGTGTCTTTCCTTCCTTTACCCGTGATACTTGGTACACATCGTGAATATTGTAAATTCATCTGATCTTTTCCGAATCAACATGCCTCAAAACATAGCTATTTATTCCATTTTCGTTATCCACTATATAAGGACCCTCGAAAACAGGTATTAACTTCGCACAAATATCGCTAGTGAGATTTGACACTCGTAATGCCCTTACAAGCACCTTCTCGCCCCTCTGGAACGACACTGGACTTCTTCTTCTATTTCGATCCTGCCTTTGGACATATTTCTCATAACTTCGTCGCAGCCTCCTCTGCACCGTTTTCAACACCTGTTGGTACTCTCTTGGCTCTGGATCTTCCCATGGTCTTACCGGCATCACACCCTTCATAATGTATTCTGGTGTCTCTTTGGTTATTGTACTCGGGATGGTGTTTAGATAATTTTTTATTTCCGCTACTTTCCTATCCCATCGTCGATGTTGTCCATCCGTCGCAATACGGAGAAATTTTGTCACTTCCTAAATAAATCGTTCTGAAGGATTGCTCTGAGGATGTCTGATGCTGACAATTGGTCTCTATTCCTCTTTCTCTGAGCTGTCCCTTGAAACGATCATTTCGGAAGTACGTCGCATTGTCTAGGAGAATTCTTCTTGGTGTTCCTACGGTAGTTACAAAATTGTCGATCTTTCTCATTATCTCTTCTCCTTTTGTGGTACGACAGCTATATAATTTTACATATTTTGAAAAAACGTCAACCATCACCAAAATATGTTTATTCCTTTGGGTCGTCATAATCACATCACTCAACATATCTATTGCTACAATTTCCAATTTTCCGCGGGATACAATATTTTTTGTGATATTTTCATTCTTGAAATTCCTACTTTTGTATCTTTGACAAGTCTCACATTTTTGCGTAATCTCTTTGGCAATACGGTAGTCCTGTCGGCAGATATAGTTTTCTCGAAAAACCAGCCAAACTTTCCTGCTGCCGATATGTCCATTGTCCTCATGTAATTTTTTTATAATTTTCTCTGCCGATGTTTGGGTCACCAAATAAAGTTCTTTTCCGTCTATTCTCTTGAAGAATAGGTCATTTTCCCTATGCGTTTTCCTTTTGCGTTTTCATTTTAAATTTTAAGATTATTTTTCGTGATAAAAATATAATCTTTCTTTGTTTAAGTCTCAAATGTTATTACGAAAAGTTTTGTGTTTAAATTCCACAAACTCTCACATACGTAAAGTTGTTAAAATAAATAAAGGTGCATCGTAAAACAAGAGATTTATGAAACTTTTCGTGAAGATATAAAACCAACTTTTCTGAAGTTATTTGAGGTGGTAAGCATGAATCTACTCATTCGTACAGAGAATTTAGAATACCCATATTCTCACGAACAATTAGTTAATGCAATAGTTGACAGCAATAGTTGTTTTATATTTTTCTTTAGAATGAATTAGGTTGTAAAGAAGATAATAATTAGTCTATTCACTCATGGTAAAATATTGCAAAACCTTCGAATTTTAGAGAACCGCTTGGATTTGGATTGACATGAAAAATGTCAGATGTTGCGATTAAAAAATTATGATATTGTGTTGATGTGTGCATTTTTCCTAGGGATGACTTTTACTCCTTCTCGGGGGTGAAAAACATACGTTCAAAATAAGTCCAGAAGTGGATAATATAACTAATTCTAAACAACTTTCGTTGTATAGGGTTATTTACTCAATACATTTCGAGTTATTTGCGAGTGAATAATATTATTATGTTCATTTTTCAACAAAAAAAAAACACGTTTTTAGACGGTTTTTCGCAAATAACTGAAAAACTAAGTATTTTATCTAAAAAGATATTCTTAGCAAAATAATATAGCCTATAAAGAATTGAAAAAAAAATAAAGAATATGTTTTGCATGAAATCTGTAGACCCAGTAGAAGCAGAGTTGTAGCTAATGGAAAGTAGGTTCTGATTAGTCAAATTCTAAATCGAATAATTCAACATGTAATAACTAAAAAAGGATGCACTTCCTGGAGAAAACTCATCACAACTTTTTTAAATTAAAAAAAAGCTTTATTTTTGTTTAAAAAAAGTTTCTAGCAGCAAATGTAAGAAAGTTACGCTCAAAACAAAGTTGCTCCCTCTTTGGTAAAAAAAATGTGAAAATCATCCTCTAATTAGCATCCCAAATAAAATAATTATTACTTTAGGTACTTATGTTGTTTATATGATCTAAGTTTCTTCGGTTAAAAGTGCGTCTTTATTTTTTAAAGGGCTGTAGTTGAAAGGGCTTGAACGAGTCACTAATCACGAGTACATGCAAATTTTGAACAGCATATCTTAACCAATTTTTGTTTCACAAAAAAGCAAGAGATCCAAAATATCAATAAATCAAAACCTAATTTTTTTACTGTTTGAGATTCTTGGTATCATTAATAATTTTTAAGTTATTTTGAAAAAAATGAATTTTTTCAGAATTAAAAAAAATTTCTATAATCAAATTTTAACAAAAATAAGCACTTCGAACTGATGAAACTTACAGATCGTATAGACAATACTACATAATTAAAGTAACCTGTGAAGCGGTAACGAGTAATCTCACTTGGGATGCTACATAATTAGGGTGTGACTTCCACGATTTTTTTTACAAAAAAAAAGGGATCAGCTTTATTTTGAGTGTAATTTGCCTACTTTTACTACTGGAAACTGTTTTAAAAACAAAAATGAAGTTTTTTTATACATTTTAGGAAAGTTGTGATGAGTTTTTCCCAAGAAATTTTATTTTTTGGTTATTTGACGTTGGAATATTCGATTTGGAATTTGGCGAATAAGAACCTCTTTTTCATTAGGTACAACTCAACTTCTACTGGGTCTTCAACTCAGCTTCTGTATACATACACCATTTTATTCAATTCAATTTTTGTAAGCTATGTTTTTGCTAAGAATATTTTTTCGATAAAATACTTACTTTTTGAGTTATTTGCCAAAAACCGTATAAAAACCTGTTTTCTTTGTTGAAAAATGAACATATTCACTCGCAAATAAGTAACTTTTTTTCATTGACATATTTATGTAAAATTTCATGTCAATCTAAGCGGTTCTAAAATTCGGAGCAAAAACTGTGAGTAAATGGACTGAATAATAATTTTACTTTTTGACTTCCGATTGCTGTGAGAATTCCACTGAAATTATCAAATAGTATATACGAAGTAATTCTTTTTTCAGCCAGTATTAAAAGAAAAGAACAAAAATCGAATTACTTTACTTAAATGAAAATCTTCTGAGACGTTAAATTTTATGATTGCTTCTATAACAATGTTAAAAACGGTAAAGAAATAAAATTTACTAATTGAAGCTACAGTTCTTGTAATTATACTCACTTATTAGAAAGTATAGTAATTGACCTACTTTATTAATTTTATTAATTTAATTTATTAACATAACTACTACTACGACTACCCTGCCCCAAGAAAGAAAGAATAAAAAACACTTTTGAGGAATCGAAAAATTACTGGCCGCTATTTTTTAGAATTATTAGCCGCTAATTATTAGAAAAAGTATCCTACAAGCAGCAGAAGAAGCTTTAGGTAAAAGAAAAGTCAACAGAAATAAACGTGAATACAAAACTCCATGGTACGACGAAAGGGTGAAAGCACTAGCAAATCAAAAGAAACAAGCTTTCCTAACATACAAAAGAGTGAAGACACCGGAGGCACGAGACGACTACGTGACAATCAGGAATAGAGTAAACCAAGATATAGATAACATCAACATCAAAAAGGAACACTGGGAGAAATTTACCAAAGATATGGAATACGACCTCTATGGATCCCAGAAAAAGGTGTGGAAGATGATAAGGAGACAAAAACAGAAATGAATGAATTTATACGGATAGATAACATTACGGAGACACAATGGACTGAGCATTTCGCGAAATTATATGGAGAAGGAGAAGAAGAGAACAGAGAAATAAACATTAATGAAACCCACGATAGAGTACTAATAGCAGAAGAAGAGCTACAAGAACGAATAAAAAAATTAAAAAATAGAAAATCACCTGGTCCTGATAAGATAAATAATGAACTGCTAAAATATGGAGGAAGAACACTACTCAAATGGCTCCTAAAATTATTTGTCGATATAATAAATATCGGAGTAGTACCAGCGGAATGGAAGGAAAGTCTCCTGCTACCGATACTCAAAAAGGAAGACTCGAAAAATCCTGAAAATTATAGAGGCATTAGTCTGATGAACAGCACATTAAAATTGTTGACGGCAGTCATAAAAGATAAAATCGAGGAAAAAGCGAATATGACAGATGAACAGCAAGGCTTCCGGAAGAACCGCAGCACAATAGATGCAATTTTTATTATCAGGCAAATAGTAGAAAAGTCTATTGAATATGGAAAACCAGCATACATGTGCTTTGTAGATTTAAAAAGTGCTTTTGACAGGGTGAGGCGAAATGATATCTTAAATTTATTACAAGCTGAACAAATAGACCACCAGATAATAAGGCTAATTAAGGAAATTAACAAGAACAACAAGACTAGAGTTATAATGTCAACAGGAGAAACAGAAAGCATAGAACTAAATGGAGGAATCCACCAAGGAGACTCGCTCACCCATTGTTATTCAATATGATGATGAATTAAATAATTCACGAAGTCAGAAAACGACATGGACACCACATGAGAGCGCATAAAATCACGATACTATGCTAAGCCGATGATGCAGTACTAATTGCTGATAACGAGGATGACCTACAAAAGCAGCTCCACACTTTCAATCTCACAGCAAATAAATTTAATATGAGAATATCGGTAGAAAAACTAAATGTATAGTGATAAGTAAAGAGCCGCGTAGATGCAAGTTAGAAATAGACGGCAAAATTGTAGAACAAGTAATGAAATTCAATTACCTAGGAGTAGAGATCACTAGTGACAGGAATATAAGAACAGAGACCACAACACAAGCGACAAAAGCGGCAAGAGTAAGTGGTTGCCTCCGAGAAACCATATGGAGAAACAAATATCTGACCATGGAAAGCAAAATAAAAGTATACAAGACAACAGTAAGACCTATCCTAACATATGCAGCGGAGACAAGGACCGATACAAGAAAGACGAAACAACAAATCAACAATATCGAAATGAAAGTATTAAGATCAATAGCGGGCATATCATTAAGAGACAGACAAAGCAACAGAAGTATATACAAGAACGTTGCAAAATTCAAAATATTAACAGGTGGATAAAAACAAGAAAGAAAAACTGGAACGAACATGTAAATCGAATGGAACCAGATAGATTAGCGAACATCTGTAAAAACAACAAGCCGTATAGCAGAAGACCCGTTGGAACGCCGCCGAAAAGGTGGAAAGACAATGTACAGTCAACAACAACTGAAACAGAATAAGAGGCAGACAAACAGGAGTAATCCTAGTCGCGCGAAGAAGAAGAAGAAGAAGAAGCTATTTTTTAACTGGAATATCTGGGGAAGTTAACAGAAAAGGCGTACCATCTGTTGGGTGACGAAATTTTGACTGCGTCATGGTGTTTTATTAACATTTAAACAAAAAAGCGACTTTTTTCATTTATTTCAATATTATGAAAAAACTACGCATTGTAGATGAAAAAGTTCAACAGACCACTGAATGAGATTTTCTAAATAAAAAAATGTTTATAAACAAAAAGTTATTAAATTCACGAGGAAAATAAACTTCCTGTAGCTGGCTGTATACCATAAATCACAAAAAAAACTAGATTTATTGTAAAAGGTATATTTTAAAATACCCTTAAAAAAGGTCACAAGACAAAACGCTTTCGGATTAAGAAATCCATCATCAGTGTTCTAAAAGCCAAAAAATAGCATGTCTGAGCCACCAAAATGTGTTGGGTAAAAACCCTTTAAATGCAAAAGATTATGGTATGTTACATATTTATATAAAATGTTAATGATGTTCTAGATATGCCTGGATCTTACCCATTGGCCATTGAAATCCAATATGTGAGGTTTTCGCAAAAAAAAAATTAACATAAAATAATCTTTTGCATTTAAAGGATTTTTACACAACACATTTTGGTGGCTCAGGCATGCTATTTTTGGCTTTTAGAACACTGATGATGGAATTCCTAATCCGAAAACGTTTTGTCTTGTGACCCTTTCTTAGAGTATTTTAAAATATACCTTTTACAATAAATCTAGTATTTTTTTAAGTTATTGTAAATTAAACCTGAAAGTAGTATTTTTTAATTGTTTATAATTATTAAAATAAAAAATAAAAATAAAAGTCTTTTTAAGCCCTACAAAAAGTGTTTTCAGAATTATACCAGTAAAATCGATCGATCATTTTTCTTTTTATTTATTTCAAGCTAAATGCACCGATTCGAGCATTCACAAAAAAGTCTCCTTTCATCTACTATATTTCGCATTGTATTACAACTAGAAGATCTTTAAAAAACAAGTCTCTTTGTCTTTTTTTATAAGCTACAAATATGTTTCCTACACTTATTTGTTAGATACATAGTTTTTAAGTTATTAGCAAAAAATCGTCTGATAAGGTGTAACTTTTCATTGAAAATGGCAATTTTTTAATCACGAATAACTCAAAAAAGTGTTTAAAAGAAATGAAGCGTTTATTTGAAAAATCACACTTGTCCAAAAATTAAAATTTTGGCAAATCCAGAAAATGAATGAAAGAAGTGAAAGAAGTATATTAAAGTGTGTAAATGTATTTTAATTTCCTTAGCTAAGCGCTTTCGACATAAAAGTCATCTTCAGAACTAATGCTACAATAAAAAGTTAAACAATAAGTAAAAAGATGTTCCAAGTACAAAGTTTTTTAACTTACGTCAAGATATAAAAAGTACCGGCTACTTAGGATTGTATTTTCTTGCATCGCATTAAGAAATTTTTTTTTTTTAATAATGCGCTGCAAGAAAATACAATCCTAAGTAGCCGGTACTTTTTATTGACGTAAGTTAAAAAACTTTGTACTTAGAACATCTTTTTACTTATTGTTTAACTTTTTATTGTAGCATTAGCTCTGAAGATGACTTTTATGTCGAAAGCGCTTAGCTAAGGAAATTAAAATACATTTACACACTTTAATATACTTCTTTCACTTCTTTCATTCATTTCAAGTGTGTACAAAACCTATCAGTCTTTCAACAAATCAAGAAAAACTTGCCAGACATCTGTTATTTTTCTAATAGTATCCAAAAGTTCTATGTAGTTTACTCCGGATATCTGAGATTTTTACACAACTGAATGTGTCAGATGGATAAAGAAACTACTATTCTATGATAAGATTACATAAGGTCGAATTTGCGAGAAATGGACATGTGTTGTTTTTCAAATAAACGCTTCAAATGTACAGAACATTTTTTCTCTCATTCTCATTATTTCATAAAATATTCTTCACAATATAAAGTCGCTACTGCTAACATTAGAGGAAAGGTACAAATGCAAAAGATTGAAAGATTGAAACGAAGAATCACTTCGTAATGACGCAATCACATGCCGCCACATGTTATTGCGAAAAACAAATAGAAAGAATACACAAGTCATGAGAATTTGGAACATTTAGCATATCAATTCCTTTTGAAAAAGGCCGCTAATTAATATGTAATACTGTTTTCTAAATAATATTTTCAAAGAAAAAGCCGTATTTAATACATTTTGTTTGGACTTAATTTTGTTTAGACATTAAGATTGAAAAGAAGAATGGCATCGCAATCGCGGAATCACACTCCATCATATTATGTAGTTGCGAAAAACGAATAAAAAAAGATATCAGTTCTTAAAATTTGGAATATTTTGGCATATCAATCCTTTTGAAGAAGGCCGCTATATAATACTGTTGTCTAAACAATATTTTCAAAGAGAAAGACCGCATTTAAATATATTTTGTTTAGACTTTAATTTGATTTATATAACTTTTATAGTTTCTAAGTAGTAATAATAGATATAAGACTAAAATGATTTAGATCTGGATCCCGCGTATGAAAAAAAGTTGATTAAAAGCAAGCTGAGAATTTGTTAGTAGCTTAAGGGTGTCTAGTCGGACAAACTTTGATATATGGGAACACTGGAACAGGGGAAGTTTTAATTGTGAAACAGGTTAAAAATTTGGAACTGCTATTATTTATCACCTGTCATAATTCCTGTCATTTAACATATTCTACGTGTTCCTCTCATTATAATTCCAATTTGGTGATAAATAGCAGCATGATTTTTGCATGAGAGTTTAATGAAAGGATAACAAATCAATTGAAAGTTCTGTCGGACAAAATACATGTGACGTTTTCGTGGTCTGACCGTTCCAAATTTTTAACCTGTTCCACAATTAAAACTTCCCCTCTTCCAGAGTTCCTATATATCAAAGTTTGTCCGACTAGAAACCCATAAGCTATTAACAAATTTTCAGCTTGCTATTAATCAGCTTTTTTTATACGCGGGATCTAGACCTAATTAACATCATACGATTTGATTTGGAATAAAAATAAAAAAGAAATGTAATGCTATAAAAAGCTCAAAAACATAATATCCTGGTTTTGATATTAGTATGTATGTATGTATGTACCGGGTGTGCCAATAAGAATGGCTCACGGCCATATCTCAGGAACCGTTTATAGTACAGCTTTGAGAAAAAATATTTATAACAAAAGTTGCCTCGGGAAAAACCTGGAAATTATTTTCATAATTGTAGTTCCACCGCTAGAGGGCGCAATTGAATATCAAAAATTAAAAAATCAAAATTTTACAAAATTTACCTAATGAAAGGGCACTGGAAATCCAATCATTATATTCTTCATAAAATTCTGCGCATATTTGATTTTACAAGTTTAAGTCTACCTTTGCAAATAAGAGGTGGGGGTGAGTGGGAACCTTCTTATGAAAAAATGGCTGTAAGTCTGGTTCTGCTAAATCGAATTTTGCACACTTGGTCTTGTTAAAAACAGTTCTTTTTTGTCTATGTAAGAGTCTTATTTTCGAAATAGCCTAATAAGTAATATGCCAGTTAGTAGGCGTTATTTAATTGTTTTCGGAAATCTAGTTTTCTTTGGAGAATATTAAATTCAAGTATGCATTTTTAATCCTGTATTGCAAAATTAGACCAAATTAGCAACATAATACCGAAAACCGTATGTCGATACCTTTGTTCTATCTCGAGATATCTTAAGAAACGTGTAAATTTTAAACAACTGTTAATGTCACCGGTAAAGAAGTTAAGGAAAAGTAGTGTGCTATGGAAAAACAAAGGAACATTTTCCAGATGTAAACGTATATAATTAATTAAAACAACAATAAGACAAACACTATAAAATATAACAAATAAATAAAAGCAACTACATACTTACTTAGTGACGACCTAAATGTTAAAATTGTTGCCCAACATTTTCGATGCAAGATTTTACTCTTTGAGTGGTGTTTTGTATTCTGTAGATTCTAGATCATGTTTTCTCGAGTAGTGGGCCTAGCGGCAAAAACAAGGTCTTTAATCCGTCGCCATAAATAAAAGTCTAAAACAGTTAAATCCGTTACTATTCAATCTACTCTTGAAAGAGAAAATGTTTGCATCGAAAATGATGGGCAACAATTTGAACATTTAGGCAGTCGCTAAGAATAAGTAAATAGTTGCTTTTATTCCTTTCTTATATTTTATAGTGGTGTTTGTCTTATTTTTGTTTTAATTAATTATATACGTTTACATCTGGAAAATGTTTATTTGTTTTTTCCATAGCACACTACTTTTCCTTAACCTCGTTTACCGGTGACAGTAACAGTTATATTTAAAGTTTACACATTTCTTAAGATATCTCAAGATAGAAAAAAGGTATCGACATGTGGTTTTCGGTTTTATGTTGCTAATTTAGTTTCATTTTGTAATAGTGGATAAAAAATGCATACTTGTATTTAATATTTTCCAAAGAAAACTAAATTTCTGAAAATAATTAAATAACGTCTCCTAGCTTGCATATTACTTATTAGGCTATTTCGAAAATAAGACACTTACATTGACGAAAAAGAGGTATTTTCAACAAGACCAAGTATGCAAAATTCCATTTAGCAAAACCGGACTTACAGCCATTTTTTCATAAGAATGTTCCCACTCACCCCCACCTCTTGTTTGCAAAGGTAGACTTAAACTTGTGAAACCAAATAGCGCCGAATTTTATGAAGAATACGATGATTGGATTTCCAGTGCCCTTTCATTAGGTCAATTATGTAAAATTTTGATTTTTTAATTTTTGGTATTCAATTACACCTTCTAGCGGTGGACCTACAATTATGAAAATAATTTCCAGACTTTTCCCGAGGAAACTTTTGTTATAAATATTTTTTTCTCAGGGCTGTACTATAAACTGTTCCTGAGATATGGCCGAGAGCCATTCTTATTGGGACACCCGGTACAGCGTTAACAGACCTCTCAGGCCAGTTGTTGGATGGATAATTTCCAACATTTTCTGTTCTTAGCTGCCAGCTTCCAATATTTGATTCACAACGCATTATTATTATTATTATTACATAACAAGTAAGGGCAGAGGAGCAAGCTCCTATTATGCCCAAAAACAAAGAAAAATAACAATGTAAAATAACTACTGAACTGACAGTTACATAAAATAAGAGATATTAGTAAAATATCCATAGAAAATTTAACATCGTGCAATTTTTATGTATGAAATATTGTCGTATCCAGTCTGTTTTTAAACGTATTCACTGTAGTTGCTGATATGGTGTCTCGATCTAAATTATTCCAAATATTAAATATCCTGTTAGGCAAGAAGTTTACTCTGGACCGTGCTATTGCCTGCTCCTTCTTTAATTTGTATTGGTGGCCTCTTAATCTATCATCTCGGTTTATGGTAAACATGGTATTTAGGTTTCCAAAGTTGTATTTCAGAATTCGGAAGCACAAAATTAGATCACCTCGAAGACGTCGACGCTCGAAAGTCGTTAGATGAGCCATGGTGAGTGTATCTTCATAACAAGGTCTTACGCGGCCGAATGCGAGTCTTGTAGCTTTACGCTGCACATTTTCGATTAATACCTTGTCACGAGCGAGATCTGGATTCCAAACCGGTCCTGCAAACTCAAGAGTAGGTCTGACGTATATTGAATAAAGTCTGCACATGGAATTTAAAGAAATACGTGTAAAACACTTATATATATATATATATATATCGGTTTTAAAACGTTCTCCTACGTCTTCCGATGCCTAGTCGCCATTCACTTCGGTCCATCCAAAGGTCTTCATCCAATTCTCTTTCTCTCATTTCTCGATTTATGCCTTCTCTCCAACTCAGGCGGGGTCTTCCTCTTTTTCGTCTACCATGAGGGGTCCACGTTAGGATTTGTTTCGGGAGTCGTTCTTCGGACATTCTTTGTACGTGTCCATACCATCTAAGCTGTTTGGTACTAATGTCATCTACTATTGTGTGTTTCACATTCATTATTTCCCTAATTCTGTTGTTGGTTACCCTTTCTAATCTTGATTTTCCTGCTGAGCGCCTCCAGAAATCCATTTCTGTTGCTTCAAGTTTTCTCTTGTATCTTTCTTTTATTTGCCATACTTCACTGCTGTAAGTGATTATACTCTTAACAATTGTATTGTATATTCTATGTTTGTTGTTGTTTGATATTGACTGGTCCCAGAGGATGCTATTGAGAAGGGTAATTGCTTTTCTTCCCTGGTTGTTTCTTTCTTCTATCGTCCGGTCTACGCTTCCTTCTTGTGTGATGGTCATACCAAGGTATTTATATGCGTCGCAATGTTTAATAATTTCGCCATTCCCCAGTGTAAGGTCCTGCTGTGTCCCACCGATACACATATATTCGGTCTTCTTTATGTTTATTTCCAAACCACCTTTTTTGTACTCCTCTATTAATTTCCTTGTCATATATTCTATATCATCGTAGTCTTGCGCTAGTACAAGTTGGTCGTCTGCAAATGACAAAGTGTATATTGTATTGTTGCTGATCGGTAATCCCATGTTTTTGCATTTGCGTTTCCAAAGTTTTAGAGTTTGTTCGAGGTAGATCTTAAATAATGTCGGTGAAAGGCAGCACCCTTGTTTTAGGCCTTTGCTAATTTGGAATCCTCTCGATAGCCTGCTTCCAACTTTCACCTTTGATGCAGTTTTGGTATACAATTGTTTCGTCGCTGTTATTAAATTTGCGCTTATATTGGTTTTCTCTAATGCTTCCCATAATTTGTTTTGTGGGATGCTATCATACGCTTTTCTTAAGTCCACATATAACAGATGCACCTCCTGGTTGACGGCCAGTTTCTTCTCAATAATCTGTGTAATACAAAACAGATGGTCAACCGTTGATCTCCCTGCCCTGAATCCTGCCTGTTCTTCAGCTTCTATATCTTTATATTCGTTTTCGATTTTATTTTTAATCAGTTTTCCGTATATTCGGCTGATCGAGTTCGTTACAGCGATGCCTCTGTAGTTGTCACATTGATCCCGTCTGCCTTTTTTATGTATGGTGGATATCCATGATGTCTTCCATTCTTCTGGGATTTCCGCTCCGTTGATGCATCTTTGAAAGAGTTTAGCCAGGTTTTCATATAATTTTGTTGTGCCATATTTTATTAGTTCAGCTGGTATGTTCCCTGGTCCTGGTGCTTTGTTATTTTTTAAAAACTTACATACTTCTTCTACTTCTTTTGTTGTTACCCGTAATGGTGAGGCTAAGATATTTACATTGCTGGTATCACTGTTATTTAAAAATTCCGCTCTGTCCTCATTTAGAAGTTTTTCAAAATATTCGTCCCATTGATCCGGTGTGATTGCTGATATTATATCTCTTTTCTTTTCCTGTCGTAGCGATTTTAATACTTTCCAACTTTCTGTACTTCTCCGTCCTCCTAAATGTGTGTTAATCATGTTACACTTTTGCTCCCAAGCCTCATTCTTCTTTTGGCATATCATTTTTCGCACTTTAGCTTGGACCCTCTTGTATTCTACCTTATCGGCGTCGGTCTTTGTGTTCAGAAATTTTTTATACTTCTCTCTTTTATTTTTAATCTCTTGTTCTATTTCTTCGTCCCACCAATACGGAGTTTTTCTGTGGTTTTTTATTTGGAGTCCGAGGGCCTCTGTTGCTGCTTCCTGAAGACATGTTTTTATATAATGATAATGCTCTTCATTGCTGGTAAATTGCATGGTTTCTAACTTTTTATCTAATCTACTCCTGTATAAATCCCTCACGCTTTCTTGTTCTAAGCTGTTTAGGTTGTATTTCTTTTCTGTTAATTTTTCTATTTCCGCTGCAGCTTCTTTTAAATCTCTTGCTCTATCTATTCCTATTGTGAGCTTTGTTTTTAATAGATGGTGGTCACTGCCGCAAGTGGCTCCTCTATATACCCGCACATCCTGTACAATCAATTTAGTCTTTTGTCTTATGATTGTATAGTCTATGATTGATTTCAGCCCTCGGGTATTTTGTGTCCATGTATATTTATGGATATCTCGGTGTTGGAAGAATCCGTTTGTGATTTTCATATCATTTTGTTCGCATAAGGCTATTAGCCTAGTACCATTGTCATTTATAGCTTCTTCACCATATTGGCCTATGACTTTATTGTGCTGTTTCTTGCCTGTTCTACTGTTTAGGTCCCCCAAGATTATAATTTCTCGTGATCTGCCGATATTTGCAATTTCTGAATGTAGCTTTTCAAAAAAGTCGTCCTTAATATTCACCAGTGCATCATCGTTTACTGCATATACTCCAATAATCGTAATCTTTTTTCCTTTGATAGTTAAATTCATTTTTATGAGCCTTTCGCTGATGGCTTCCCAAGCAGTTATGAATCTCCTTAGTTTCTTGCGTATAAGTATACCTACACCTTGTTGTGCTCTTTTCTCCTTTGGTACCCCGCTGTAGAAGTAATCATATTCTCCGATATTTTCTGATCCTTGACCCTTTCGTTTTGTTTCGGTAATCACTGCGATGTCTATGTTCAGTCTATTTATTTCGTGTATTACTTCATTAATTTTTTGTTTAAACCCTTGTACGTTCCAAGTTCCAATATTCGTCATCCTTTTCCGTAGCATGTGTCGTCGTTTTATAATCAATCGATTCCGAGGCGTTTCGCTAGGTTTTTTAACAGTTTGAATTTTTCCGAGTAACGGGGAGTTAACCCGATGCCTCAACCCCCGACCTGGAGGACCAGGGTTTGATTTTGGAGTATTCCTTCTCCTAGAGGATTTGCTTTCTCTACAGCTTTAGAGCATCCTCCGCCCTACCTGTTGGTCCGCGGGTAGTATTTTATTTCCTACCTATCCGCCAGCACTAGGCTGGTGAGGACATGCCCCTATCCGCCACCTTGGGGACGCGCTCTCTAGGGGTTACAGGTTCCCCCGAGAGTGTAAAACACTTACGTATCAGAAATAGTTTCGAGTTTGCACGTTTACACACCGACACAATATGCTCCGACCAATTTAAGTCACTGTTAATTATCACTCCGAGGTCGTTGTGGGAGGTTACCGAGCTTAAGGGATGTCCATTTATAAAGTACGGTAGTGACGGGTTGTTCTTGCCAATGTGTAGTACAACGCATTTCTCAATGTTTAGAGGAAGTAACCATTCCAAGGACCACTTCAATATTGTATCGAGATCATGTTGAAGAACATGTTGGTTAACAATAGGATTAACGTACAACTTGGTATCATCAGCGTAAATGGAAACCTTACTAGATATAATGAGTGGAAGATCGCTTGTATAGACACAGAAGAGAAGTGGTCCAAGTACCGATCCTTGTGGAACTCCGCTCTTGACAGGTTTATCTGATGAATATGCTTCCCCAACACGAACTCGGAAATACCTATCAGATAGGAAATTCTGAATCCAAAGGTTTAACTTTCCGCGGATACCAAAGTGATCCAATTTAGCTAGTAGTCGACGCTTGGGAACACGGTCGAAAGCTTTGGAGAAGTCTAAGTAGACTACGTCAACAGGATGCCGATCGTTTAAAGATGACGACCAATCGTTAACACAATGGAGTAAATTCGTGATTGCTGAACGCTCTTTAATAAAACCATGTTGTTGGTGAGGAATCACATTTTCGTGAAGGAGAAACTCAGACATAGCTTCGGAAATAATGGCTTCCATGATCTTGCTGACAATAGGTACTAGGCTGATTGGGCGATAATTATTGCAATCAAGTTTATTGCCTTTCTTAAAAATAGGAGTAACCGAAGCCAATTTCCACGATGAAGGGAGATAACCCTGATTAAAGGAAGTATTCATCATAAGGGATAGAGGGATTGCTACAGAATCTGTGCATTGTTTTAGGAAAAAGGAGGTTAGTCCGTCCAAACCAGGCGATGAATTGTTGCGTAGTTTCCGTAAATGTTGTTTAATTACCTCCGGTGTGAAAGAGATGTCATTAAGAGTTGCATGCAAACGCGGACACATTATTTGAGGAACGGCATCATTAGGTTCATCTGTAAAAACCTGAGTGAAAAACAGCGATAAAGCATCAGAGGATTCTTTATTCGAGGAACATAAAGACCCGTCGGCTTTTTGAAGCAATAGTATGGAGACTTTAGATGATAAAGATGTGCGAATGTACCGGAAAATTTTCTTACTATTATCACTTGCAATGATAGATTCTTCAAAATCTTTCCTTAGGTTTAGCAAAGATTGTTTTACTCTATTGGAAAATCTACGGTGAACATCTCTCCATTTTATTCTTTTCTTTTTTCTTTGGGTGCTTTCCAACCAATATTCTTGACTTGTCTGCCCTCCTGCATTCTTTTTAGATGACCGAGCCATTCTAATCTGTGTTTTCTCACTATTTTTGATATCGGAGGGTTGGCATACAGTTAGTACACCTTGGTTCGTTCCAGGGCCCCCGCAAGGCTGACTGGCGCCCGCGTGCGGAACATATTTTAGTACCCTTTAAATCTACTATACAGGGTGTTTGGTAAAGAATAGGCCATAGCTTAACCTCACATTTCTGAGGTTAAAATAGGTCGATTTAAGCTAACTTAGTTCAAAAGTTGATAATAACCGAAATACAGGGTGTCAAAGTTAAACTTTTATTTTATTTATTCTTGAATATTTCCTAACAAACACGGGATAATAACACGACATTTGGTAAGCGGGGGTTTTTTGGGACGAGAAATTTAAATTCGCCATATACGTCTTTCAGCGCTTAATTAATAGATTCAACTTTTTGAATCAAAACCCACTATACCTATATACTTTTTTAATCAAAACTTTTATTCTATTAATATTTTTACTTAAAAAAGGTATACTACATTCATTTCGCTAAACTCAACCGTTTTTGAGATAAACGCATTTTAAATCTGCGAGGCACCATATAAGTCTTTCAGCGGTCATTTAATACGTTCAATTTTTTTATCCCCCACTCTACATATTTATTGAATACACATTTTTATTTTCTTATTTTCTACATTCATCTCGCAAACCTCAACAGTTTTCGAGATAAACGCATTTTAAATCTGCGATACAACATAATTTTTTGCATAATATAGGAGTAAAACTGCAAAGTTGCGTTATGGGTATTAATTTATGTTTCTACTCATCAAGGAGTGTAATTTGATGTTTGATTTTCATATGGCAAGCGTAATTCAATCTATCTTCATACTTCAAAGAAAAAAATTAGGAAGGAACAATAAAATGTAATATATTTTAGACGGCGTAAGTTCAACATTTCAGGACGGGAATAATAATCATTTTTTAAGTAATAACACAATATTTGATTTTTAAGATTTCTCTAGCTGTTCATGAAATAATTAAAATTGTATATAAAAAATGATTATCTCATTTAAAATAAATATTTCTTATTTACCAAACCTTCGGTTTGGCGCCCCTTTGGGGTTAGGCCCGCGTGCGCCGCACGCGTTGCACGCCCGGTTACGGGGGCCTTGGTTCGTTCGTCTTCTCCATTCTCCATCAACTACTTTCTGCCAAATATTCTGCGAAGTATCTTTCTTTCCCAGACTTCCAATCTATTCTGTATGGTTTTATTCATAGTCATGTTTCGGCCCCGTGTAGCATTGCGGTTCTATTTATCGTTTTGTAGACTCTTATTTTTGTATTTTACGATATTTCTTTAGCCTTAATTATTTTGTTCATAGCCCCAGCGCTAGCGCATGAATTACCATTGGCCATTCTTAACTGGATTGCTGCTTCTTCCTTACATGTCTGATAGATAAGTGTATCCAAATACATATATTCGTCCACCCTCTCAAACCCCACCTCTGATCTATTCTCCACCTGTAACTTAAAGTGTACCATGCTGTCTTTCTTTTTCCCCGAAATTTCCATGTGCTTGGATTTATTTATACTTATTCACTTTCAGTCCAATATTAGCGCTAGTCCAAAACAGTCTTTTTGCCGTACTTCAACCTTGCAAGGTAGGGACAATGATAAAATTCTTTTTCGGGATGGGCCGATATTTTTTTATTCTTCATGTACCATGTCCTTTCAGAACGTTGCGTTGGTTACCATCATAGGTATATTAATTTTATTTATTGCCACCTTAAATCAACCATGAAGTTCTTCTTCGTCCTGGATTGCGTTTGCCTGCTATTTTCACTTGAATAATATTTTGTAGCAACTTATATTTGGGACCTCTAATTAAATGTCAGAAATAAACCAGCTATCTCTTCTTGATGCTTTTTATAATCGCAGTAGTCTTGCTGACACATTCTAGTATTGTGAAGTTTCGAATCTTCTCCATCCAATAAACTCTTAAAATTCTTCTATTGCACCACATTTCTAGAACCTCAAGGCGATTTAGATTGATTTTATTCCAACTGCGGATCCAGCAACCTTGCAAGGAGGGGGCAATGAAATAAAAATTTTCTCGTCACTCGCGTACGCAGGATTCTCTTTCGGTATGGGCCGTTACTTTATTTTTCTTCATGTAACTACCATGTCCTTTCAGAACGTTGGTTACTATAATAGCTATCTTAATTTTATTCACTGCCACCCTAAATCAACCACGAAGTGCTTTTTCATCCTGGACTGCGTTTGCCTTCTATTTTCACTTGCATAATATTTTGCAGCAACCTATATTTGAAACTTCTCATTACATGTCCAAAATATACTCCACTTTTCTCTTCTTGATGCCTTCTATAATCTCAGTAGTCTTGCTGAGATGTTCTAGTATTGTGGAGTTTTGAATCTTCTTCACCCAAGATACTTTTAAAATTCTTCTATAGAACCACATTTCGAAAGCCTCAAGGCGATTTAGGTAAGTAGATCGATTTTATTCACAGTTCAAGACTCGACACCATACAGTAAGACCAAGAACACGTACTTTGGAGAAAGAATTCTGTTTTATGTTACATTCCGTTATTCAGTTGTCAACAGGACACAAAACTCACTATTTATTTTCAATCGTAATTATCTCTTTCTTAAAAAAAAGGCGACACCAGGCGAAGTATCAAGGAGGGGGCAATTGACCCCATTGACCCCCCTTGGATCCGCGCCTATTTTATTCACAGTCCAAGACTCGACACCATACAGTAAGACCGAGAACACGAAGCAGCGAAGTACTCGGATCCTTAATCCTTCTAAAAGCTGCTCTTATTCGGGGGGTTTTATTAAATAATCAAATTACCATAACATAGCACCGTCAAGTACTATTTTTATCTGGTCTCTGGCATTGAATTGAATAGATGGAAATAAACAGATTTATTGTGGGACTTTTTCATTTTTTATGTTCTAAAGACTTTTAATAATTTTCGATTCAAAGGAATTCTGCCATATTTATGTTTCAGTTATTGAGTTATCAACAGGACACAAAATTCACTAATAATGTTCAATCCTAATCTCTTTCTTAAACACAGTGTCAGTAGACACCAGGCGAGGTCTTGTATTGGGATACACTGCATCTCAGTAATCATCTTATTAAGACAAATTCTTTTAATAATTAAATGTCTTTGGTAAAACAAATACGTTTGTTTATAATAAATACGATTGACCTATATTACCACATCAATGTGTCGATTTTCGATACAAGGTCAGTTTGAAATAACAATTAGTATTCGTTATTTATAATCTAGTCGATTCAGCACTTTTATTAAACACTCGCACTTTTATTTATACCAAATAGTAAACAGTGGAATCCACTTTGAGTTCTACTTTCATGGCGAAAAGATTATTCATTGGTATTTGAGATCCCAACGAGTAAACATCACAGTTACTAAATAATATACCACCAGCTCTTTACCGTAGTTACTTCAACGTACCAATAAATGAATCTACAGTGAGTATTGTTACTTCATCAACCCTTATGGTAGGGGGTAACCACCCCTCAATTATCTGAGATGGTTCAGATAAACAGGAACCATCATAGTCTCAGGGAGGGGGCAATTGACTCCATTGACCCCCCTTGGATCCGCACCTGGCGTACTTGCTAGTTCTTCTCCATATCTTACAATGCGAACCACATCATCAGCATACGCCAAGCATTGGTGTTCCTTGTAGAAAAGGGTTCCGAACCTATTTATCCCACTATCCTTCTAGTTGATGTTAGTAGGTATCGATCATACATTATAAGCCAGTAGTATAAAACTTCCAGTGTGAACTAAAAATAATAAAAAAAAATTAAACCTCTAAAAAATATAGACTGTTTGCAGATTGGTAAATCGCTGTCTATTCGCACTGGATAAGCTTATAAAATCAAAAAATCTTACAAGAAGTTCAAAGATCAAAAGCTATAAATTCATCGTCAGTGACGTCCATGACCAAAGTAAACGAAGAAAAGCGCAGACGTTTTGAACGAAAAATACTAGAAACATTTTCGGACCTCACCACGACATCACCACAGACCAGTATTATAGGATCAAAACCAATATCAAATTAAAAGCACTCTACAATGACGCCGATATTGTCCAAGAAATTAAATCACAGCGACTAAGATGGGCAGGCCACGTGCACAGACTTCACAACAAGCGACTGGTAAGACTGATATGGGAGGAGATTCCTACAGGCAAAAGACCACTCGAACGTCCCAGAATGTGATGGAGAGATAACATCCAAGCAGATCTCCGGAAACTGAACATTCCATTTGACCCTAGGTTGATGGAAGACCGAACAAATTGGACAAAATTTGTACAGTCAGTCAAGAAACACGCAGGATTGTATCGCTACGTGATGATGATGAATATAGACTGTTTGAAAGACGTTCTTCATCCAGCCTCAAAAGTCCACTGCTGAACATAGGTCTCCTCCCATCGTTTCCAACCCCATCTATCCTGCGCCGCTCTTATCCAGTTTTTATTTAGCTTTCTTAATTCGTCAGTCAATCTTGTAGGCGGTCGACCGACGCTTCTCTTGTCTTCTCTTGGCCTCCATTCTAATAACCTCTTTGTACATCGCCCATCTGTCATTCTGGCTATGTGTCCTGCCCATCTCCACTTCAACCTGGCTATCCTTTCGATGACGTCAGTCACCTGTGTTCTTCTCCTGATTTCTTCGTTTCTGATTTTGTCTCGCAGAGTTATTGCTAACATTGACCGCTCCTTTCTTCTCTGCGTGACTCTTAGTTGAAAGATGTTACAGCTAAAGAAACAGTAACAGCAGAGAGCACAAAAGGTAACAAAAGACCTCTTAGAACTAGACCATTCGAAAGTGAACATATTAGAAAATTTTAGAAATAAGAACATAAAAGGACATATTATATTATAAGAACATATAAGAATATATCAGAAGATATTAGAACATATTAAAACGTATTAGAGGATATTAGAACATATTAGAATATATTCGAATACATAACCAAGAAATGGGAACCTATTAAGCGGGCATTAACACAAACCTTCTTCTCAGTGGCGGCTCGTGATTTTTACAATAGGGGATTCTATACCTAACTCTAAAATATCTAGACTTTGCACTAGCAAAAAAATGCGCCAAAAAATGTAATGTAAGGCCCCATTTAGTGACCATTTTTTATTTACTTTTCATAACATCATCATAATTCATAATTTCATAATATCATATCATTTTAAAAATAATTAGTCTAATTGTAAAAGTTCAATACCAAAGTTTGTGTCGTTTATTTGTTAACAATTATATCTCTGTAGTAGATATACATATCAAAATCGATTCAGTCGATTCAGGTTGAAGGTTCACATTGTTTAAGATACCCAACTGAATTTTTTTAATTCTAAACGCGGCCTACTGCGAATCCAAAAATATGATAAATTACCGATATTTTGCTTTGCGTTACAAATATCGGAAAAAGTTATTTAAATAGTTGTTCCAAATATTATGCTAACCCCAAATACCAAATTTCATAACAAAATTCGCACTTTTAGTTTTTTCATTATTTTTAGTCAGGACCCTAAAATTCGTTGTCTCAGATGCACGCAACGGCAACGGAGCCGAGAAGCTAGTTAGCCTCCGTTGGTAAATCTCCGGGCAGCGTGTGATGGCACCGTAGATGCCACTGTTAGGAGACCGGGTCTCCTTAAACGCCTGCTGCGCTGCGCGGAGCATTAGCAACGGAGGCTGGCCGGCTTCTCGGCTCCGTTCATGCATCTCGGGATAACCCAGGGTCCTGCCTACAATAGTAATAAAAAAACTGAGACGAAATCATGCGTTCTAATGCTAATTTTCCGTGCGTATGGATATTTAGTGATAATATGGAATTTATACGTTGGGTTGTATAATAGTGACAGTGCTTGTTGTTTTTCGCGATTCAAGATAAACAAAACAGTGTAGGGTGTGTAAAAAATTTATGGGGAGGCTAAGCCTCTTTTGCCTCCTCTGACAAGCCGCCACTGCTTTTTCTTCTTCCTTAGTTGCCGTGTCCGTATTCAGACATTGGCCGTCATCGTGTTTACAATTTCCTGAAACCTGTCTCTATCGCTGCTGCGCAAAATAATTATTATACTGTGGAACCACCCCACTGTCTAATATTACGCACCCATGAACGTTTTTTTCTACCAATCTATCTCTTTCCCTCCACTTTTCCTTGTAGTATTCTGTTTTTCTTTTCTTTATAATGTTTATGAGCAAACTTTCTAAGTGTGCAAAAATCTTTAAGATCTGCTGATAACACCAGAATTATTTGTGATGTTGAGTGGGCTCAAAAGATAGAAGAATAATGGAATGAATTATCACTGGAAAGTTATTTAAATATTGACAATTTCTTTTCTATGGCTAGGAATGTCCGTTCTAATTATTGTGACATAATTTACAACATACAACAGTAATTAAATTAAATTAATTAAAAAAATTAAATAATTAAAGAATAACTAATATTTGTGACAAAAAAATGTTTTATAAATAATTGATATATTTAATTAATGTCTTTTTAAGTGTGTTATTAATTTGTGATTGTGAAATAAGAACAGAAAAAATACATTTGAATACATATCAATCCATTTGAAAAAGGCCGCTAATTAATATTCCCGTTTCCTAAATAATTTTTTCAAAGAGAAAGACGGTATTTTTAATGTATTATGTTTAGACATTAATTTAATTATTTAGTTTTATAGTTTCTGGTGATAATAGATTAAGGTTAAAATTGTAACATGCTTTGATTTGGAATAACGATAAAAAAATTAATCCGACGTAGAAGTCAAATAGTCTAAGATCCGAATCTAGGTCTACATTTTTTAAAGAATGGTAGAATTATTTATTTTTAAATTAAATAAGCATGTTCAGTACAATTCGTAGCATATTCAAAAAAAAATTCAAGGAAACATATTGAAAAATAAAGCGGTGGCAATTTTTAAAGACACCTTAAAAAACAATGAATTCTGCGGTGGAGATCAGAACTCATCCTTGGATCACGTTAAAAAATTCAAAAAGACTTTATTAGCTTATGAGTTTCTCAAGGTAATGCTGTAGAGGTTTTTTAGTTTTATCTCAAACTTTTATCTCTAAGTCAAACAACGATTTTTTTTTGCAAAAAAGGGTGAAAATCAACATATTTATTATTGATAAACAAAAAATAAGCATAAAAAAACATCTCGACATCCTTACCTCACGAAATATCTAAAGAATAGCTATTTGTATGACAAGGGAGCAAAGTGCTACTTTTCCTCCCGTTTACTGCCAGACGCGTAGCGGAGGGCAGTAATCATTCAAGGGAGGAAAAGGCACTTTACTTCCATGTTATACATATGATTTTTCCACCTTCCTCAAATAACAAGTTATTTTTTCATTTTTAAATAATTTACTTATGTAACTATGGTCTGTTTTTAAACCAAGAGGAGTAATTCGAATTTCTTTTTCTTCTTTAGGTGCCGTGTCTGTATTCAGACGTTGGCCGTCATCATGTTTACAATTTCCTGAAACCTCTCGCTATCGACTGCTGCGTGAATAATTATTCTTCTGTGCAGCCACACCATTGTCTAATATTACGCAGCCGTTTCTAATATTACGCAGTTTCTTTCGACCAATCCATCTCTTTCCCTCCACTTTTCCTTGTATTATAAGGCGAAGCAGATGGTATTTAGGTCCTCGAACTATATGGCTGAAGTATTCTGTTTTTCTCCTCTTTATGATGCTTATGAGCAGACCTTCTGAATTCATCATTTGAAGAACATCTTCATTGGAAGTGTGCGAAACCCACGATATCTTTAGGATTTGTCGATAGCACCACAATTCGAATGCTTTTATTTTGTTTAGCATTGTGGTTTTTACATTTTTAACGTCCATGTCTCACAGCCATACAATTAGATAGACCACACATAACACTTCAGGACCTTCTTTCGAAGATTCATCGACAGGTTTCTGTTACATAAAACTGGTTTCCAGGTCATAAAAGCCTTCCGTGATATTTCCACCCTAGTTATTATCTCTTCATCAGAGTCACAATTTACATTTAACCAGCTGCCAAGGTACAGTTACGATCATTGAATAGTTTACATGCTTACGTATCTAGGAGCCAATTTTTTTTAAATTCCACCTCGTTTAAACGCACCTTTTACGTCAAAGTGACGTTACCAGTGGTGTACCTAGAATAGGTTGAATAAAATTAAAAAATCAAAATAATATAAATATATTTTACTAAGGGCCGGTTGTTCGAACGCTAATCAACAATGATCATTATTAAATATTTAATTACTGTCACCAAAACTGTCAATGTCAACTTTGTTTGGGTCGCTGAAAACATAATTAATTACAATTATGAGATTTATTATTAATTATGTTAATAATTATTGTTATATTAATTGATTATAGTCTCAGAATTGTAATTAATTATGTTTTAACAATTGACATTGACAGTAATTAATTATTTGATAATGATCATTGTTGATTAGCGTTCGAACAACCGGCCCTTAATTTAACAAAAATGCCAAGGGCCATTAGTTGTCGAGGCATTAATCTAAATAAAAAAAATTAACAAAAAGGAAAGGATACAAAGAAGTTTTTTTTTGAGGAGTTTGATATCAATTTATTTTATTTTTCAACACGCGGAATTTTTGACAAGTATTGACTTTTTGAAATTGTTTTACTTTGACATTTATCATATCCGTACGACACTGCAACTTTACAGTATTACAATATAAAAATTAAGGTGTAAACTATTCAGTGATCGTAACTGTACTTGAAATGATTCACCCGTTCTAACTCCTCTCCTCCATCAAGAGAAAGCTTACCCTGATCTATATTAATCTTTCCAACTACCATCCACTTTGTTTTTGAAATGTTGATTTTAAGGCCTCTCCGATAACTTGCTTCACTGACTAGATTTAGTAGTGTCTGAAGATCTTGTAAATTTTCAGCAAGAATGGCTGTGCTGTATAGTATAAATTCAAATTTACTGCGCCGCAATGCTTGTTTTAAATTGGTCCAACCTCAGGCAAGTTTACTCCACTGGTATGAAATTTTGACACTAATGACATTTATGAAATTTTGACAATTCTGGCATTGCATAGGTTAATTAAATTATATGGGCGATTTTTTCTATTTTCTGCGTTATTACTTTAGTTTTTAGATTTTTAGTCTACTTTTATATAAAAAACAGTTGTTGTTCGAACTATGTATTTAGAGACGTATTAGTATAATATAATATGTATGGATTACCGTCGAAGGCCGATATAATCAACGAAAAAAAAAAGATGTATTTGGTCATTTTTCTAGTGACTTTCTTGGGTGTGAATCTGCCTTTTTAGTTTACTCCACCTGGTTTAAAAATAAACCATAGCCAAATTTATTAGAGAACTAAAACTAACAAGTAGGTACAGTATAACTGTCAACTGTCAAATATAAGTCAAATTATTAATGTAAACATTGTTAAATCAAAATAACAATTTACTGTTTTTTACCATTCTGCAAAATAAAGGGTGTCGGTGCTCTATACTCTAAAATGTATAGATACTTACGTAATAGATAATAATAGAATATTGTATAGGGCGTCAATAAGTTATTTCATCAATGACATACTATGACGTCACTTTTACTTTTACTCTCTAGGGAGGAAAAGTACGAATTTGCTCCCTACAATTACGTCAGGAAAAGTATACTTTCGTTAGAGGTAGGTGGAAAAGTATAATATACCAAATTACAGGTGGATCAATCAAGTAGTTTTTGAGTTACAATGTCTACCGCCTTTGAAAAAGCAGTTTTGAGAAAAACGCTCTTTCAGGGGCAGAAATGCTACAGCAAATTTTACCTTGAGTGGGCAGGATTTTAGAAAATCAATGTAAATGCGGTACGAAATTTGTACCACTGCCCATTTCACTCAATTTTTTTTGTGGTACATTGTGGGTACCGTCGCCTCTGAAAGAGAGTATTGTCAATCTTTATTTTCAATTTCTTTTCTGTCTGTCAAATCGTAAAGTGATGCACACCGGCATATGTTTTTGAATCAATTGTGAATTACCTAACTTACAAAAGAGAATGGGAACAGCTGTTGACCGTTGCTCACTACGTTCAAGCGCGCTGGCTCGAATCTGCTGCAAAGCGAGCCAAAGGTAGGGCAGCAACAAGAAAATAATGCTGGAAAGCCACTAAGTAGCAAACGACAAGTAAACGTTAGGAAAAGCATGGGTTTGGTTTTTGTGAATCCATACAAAAAACGACACGAAAGCGACTAAAACCCAGAAAAAGCTTCCTTGGAACAGTGCATGATAAACCTCAAAATTTTTTCTGCTTCCCCAGATTCAATGGACCGGCCATTTTCTAGACTTTAAAACGTGAAAAAGTATGAAAAGTATGGCCAAATGGGGGAAACAGACGAAGAAGATGTAAACTGTGACTTTAGTGAAATACAAATTATGGAAGATCTTACACGCAGAAACTAACGTCATCAGTGTACACCTGAAAATGTGTGGCTTGCCAACAAAGATGGAACCTACGTAGCCTGATACTGGGCCGAAATTATATGAATGCCTTATTCGGATAAGGTAAAGTAGGTGTCTCTTTGGACGACCCTTATATGGACCCATCTCAAAGTTTCTTTATTTTTGTAGGTAACTTCTTCAGGGGTACGAGGAGGCTAAACTTTTATCTATTGCACTAAAAAATTATTAAAATTAAATATTTAAGTTAATATATAAACACCATCAATTGAAGGGTGAAGGGAAAAACAGGGAATGTCACACTTTATAAGAAATTGAGATAGTGACACTATCTAACAGATATTTTATGTATTTACTATTTACAGTAGACTGGTACATAATAACTTGGACCGTCCGATAAATATGCCTATTTAAAATAGTACTGCGAAGGATAAAAACTGGAAATGTCCACGCGTGAAGGGTAAAAACAAGGAGAGTCCACTTGAACACAAACAAAAATTAAAGTTTTTATTTCGAGTTTAATCGTTTAGTTTCCTTTGTTTATGTTTGTTAGAAACTTCTTCTTCTTCTTCTTCTTAGGGTGCCTGTCCGTTCCGTCCGAACGTTGACGATCATTCTGGCGATGATGACTTTGTTGCTATACGGAATAGTTGTGTTGAGATCTTTCTATACCACGCTCTCAGATTAGCAAGGCAGGATATTCTTCTTCGTCCTGGGGCCCTTTTTCTTCAATTTTACCTTCTTAACTGCATTGGAGTAGCTCGTATCTGCCTTGATTTCTCATTATAAGTCCCAAGTACTGCAGCTTAATGTTCTTCACGATGTTGACCAAATCTGCGATTGTATTCATCCTCCGTAGCCGTAGTACTTCTATATTGGTGACTTTATTTGTGCATGGTATCTTCAGGATCCTTCTGTACAACCACAGCTCCAAAGACTGAAGTATTAAAACACGGCCAATGAAGTTAGAGTTAAACGTAATAGAGTTTTCCCAACAAATTAATGTGTGTTTTAAAGCATTCATGTACATGGTGTAACTAAGGTCAAAATTGAACACCTACAAAAAAATTTAAAAGCTACAGGAACTTCTGGACAAGACAAACATGGTAAGCATAGTTCCCAGCAGAGAAAGTTGCATCCAGAATCGCGTGAAGCAATATATAACCACAAAGTCTTCTAAAACTAGATTATCCCATTACAGTTTACCTACACGAATCTAAGAAATAGCTATTTGTATAACAAGGGAGGAAAGTGCTACTTTTCCTCCCGAGAATGAAGTTTACTGGAAAGGCACTTTACTCCCATGTTATACATATGGTTTTTCTACCTTCCTCAAATAACAAGTCATTTTTTCATTTTTACTTAATTTATTTATGTAACTAACCAACAAAATTTGTTAAAACTAAAACTAACAAGTAGGTACAATATAACTGTCAACTGTCAAATATAAGTCAAATTATTAATGTAAACATTGTTAAATCAAAATAACAATTTAATGTTTTTTATCATTCTGCAAAATACAGGGTGTTTTATAAATAAACGTTAAAATGTATAGATACTTACGTAATAGAAAATAGATATTGTACAGGGCGTCAATAAGTTACATTTCATGAATGAAATACCATGACGTCACTTTTACTTTTCCTCCCTAGGGAGGAAAAATATTTTCCTCCCTAGGGAGGAAAAGTACAACTTTGCTCCCTACAATCAGGTCAGGAAAAGTATACTTTCGGTAGAGGTAGGTGGAAAAAGTATTTACCAGAGAGTTTGAATATTACAAAAATGTTCAACTTGTTTAAAGAAAAACATCCGACTATTAAAGTTTCTTACCTTACATATCGGCAAATTTTTAACACGAAATTTTATTTGTCATTTGGTTACCCAAGATCAGACACATGTTCAGCATGTAATGAATTCCATGCGAAACTAAAATCATTAAATTATGACAAGGTTGCTGCAGAGATTCGTAAATTACCAACTCAAAATTAGTTACACAAACGTAAGGTACAGACATTCTATAATTTTAAAAAGGCTGCTGGCAAAAAGTCAAAAAAATCAGGCGGTCATTGCATTAGACTACCAAAAAAATATTGCATTGCCTTTTGTTATAATTTTTATTGCCACTTTTGTTGCCATAACTTTGTTTTCAACAAACACTTTGCACAAACATTAAATTTCCTATTTTCTCAAAATAAAGATAATGTGACATTCCTTGTTTCTTCCCTTAACCCTTCAATTAAAACTGTTGTTTTTATTTAAAGAATTAATTTTGACAAGTATAATGTTATTAATTATCGGCATTTTTCAAAAGTATTATGTTAAATAATTAACAATTTAATTACTTCTTGTAATGTCTTTCACTTTTTCGCAACTGTTCATCATAAAAACCTCGATTAACTTTATCAATTTACGCAATGTTATTTTACACTACTTTCCGAAATCCCTCAAAATTAATTGCTATTGTGGTGTTGGTAAATTAGGCCAAAATTTAAATGTACAACATTGTTAACCACCGGAAAAATTTTCTCGAGCTCTAAACCACTTTCCACTTACATTCCCGTAATCACGTTAATAAAGTATTTACATAATATTCATTCTTCATTACGCTGTCTTTTAATATTCCGTCAAAACGAACCGTACTAGTTCTCTTACAGGCCTGGACTGGCTTCTGTATTTAAATTCTGTACTCAGTGCGTAAAGAGAGTTAAGTCCTAAAACACTGTTTTGAGATAAACGCGTTTAAAGTTTGAAATAATATGTTCGAGTTATACTTTTGGAGTTTTTACAAGAATGTATTTCTCCAAATTCTTTTAAATACTTTGGATCAATTAAATATTTATTTCTCTCAATAACATAATCAATAAATAATATAAACAAACCATATAAGTATTATAAAAAAAAATAAGCTTTTTCTTACATGGACTTAACACAATTTGCACAAATATCATGAACTTAACACTCTTAACGCATAACACAAACTATAACGAAAAGCATAAAAAATAATATTTAATAATAATAATGGGAATTTTTAAGACCAAAGTAGCAGGTTTTAATAAATAGTAATAGAAGAACATTTACCAAGACAACAACTTGTGTTTATTCATCATAAACCAAGTAAGTAATAATACAAAAAATAAAAAAAAATGATATGGAAAATAAATTAATATTTTGTAAGTTTTATTATTCAACATTTACATTTTTCCCTTCTTCCTGACAGTTTGTTCCGTTGATTTATTTTCTTCATTTTAAATATATATTTTTATATTTATTTATACTTTAACTGTCATTTTTTTCGTGGTTTTCATATTTACTTCCTTTTTTTGTCAACTATGTAGTTGCTATCTCTTCATTTGTTTCATCAGGAATGTCATCAGTGTAGGTATTCTCTGCTTCATTTGAGGTTATTCTTTAGAATTGGTGAAATACTGGTGAAATGTATGGAAGCAGGTTGAGGAGCTCATTTTTTTTCTACTTGGGTATAGAATTTTGTCATGGGTAACGTAAACTAGGGTCCATTTTGCTAATGGTTTATTTGCCTCTTCTTTTGAAACTAATGCATTAAAACGGTTGATTAAGGTCTAAGGTATTCTTATAGTAAATTATTCCAGGCTCGTTTTTAATAAAATTCAGCCACTGTACATCTCATCCTGTTTTTAACACAATTCAAAGGGCGTTTCTTACCAGTGCTTTGTATAAGTTCGGCCCAATCATGAGGATGGTGGAACGTCCAGCAAAAGCTGTTTTATTTATTTTTTTTTTTTCAATAAGGACGTGTGATGCACGTGAATTTTTCAGGGCTACCATACACTTAGCTAGTACATGAGTATTCTTGTTTTGACCACCAGTCACCACATGTATCTGAGTACCTATATGATCAAACTTTTCACAACAGGCTTTAAAACTTTAGAAATAAATTTGTATACACATGAGCCAACTTCATTAGCACCTCTCCCAGCTACACCTTCATGCCAAAGGTAACAGTAAATTGTGCCATCACTGCAGTCGTAGACTGTTAGATTAAAGGTCCAAAGTTGGCGTTTGTAGAAGGCTACAGAACTATTCACGAGTGGAGTGAGAAGGCATTGCTGCATGTCAAATGTCACAATTTTGGTTGAATCGTTAACTTTTGAATTTTCTTTGTCTAACTTTTTAGACTCATACGCATACTCCGCATAATCAAGGTGGTCAATGTTTTGTTTTAAAAACTCCTGGCTTTCCCTTTCAAAAAATATTTTAAGTTGTATGTCTAGCCTATCACATTTTGAACAGATAATGTCTATCAAGTTAGCCCCCGAAAATTAAAAAACATTGTTTTGCTTATGTTTTTAAATTGTGCTAATGTTGTGCTAATTTGTGCAGATATTATTTTAATTTGTGCTGATACGAAAACTCAATTACACTATGATTAACATTCGAGGGCCAACTTGACTCTCAGTCCCCGGGTTTTTTTAAGAATATAAATTTATTTTAATGGTACGCAATTGTGCTCGATGTATCTTGAATTGTGCCGTTGGAATTTTTGAAATTGCTTCAACGTTACGCATTTTATTTAACATTTAAAGCTCGGGGGCCAACTTGACCCTCAGCCCCCGGGTTTTTTTAAGAATATAAATTTATTTTAATGGTACGCAATTGTGCTCGATGTATCTTGAATTGTGCCGTTGGAATTTTTGAAAATGCTTCAACGTTACGCATTTTATTTAACATTTAAATCTCGGGGGCCAACTTGACTCTCAGCCCCCGGGTTTTTTTTTTAATGTGAATTTATTTTTGTGTTACCCAATTGTGCTCGATGTATGTTAAATTGTGCCATTGGAATTTTTGAAAATGCTTCAACGTTACGCATTTTATTTAACATTTAAAACTCAGGGGCCAACTTGACCCTCAGCCCCCGGGTTTTTTTAAGAATATGAATTTATTTTCATGTTACGCAATTGTGCTCGATGTATCTTGAATTATGCCGTTGGAATTTTGAATTGTAGCTGTTACGGCAATTTTTATTGTAAAATAAATTGCGTAACGTTGAAGCATTTTCAAAACCTCCCACGGCACAATTCAACATACATCGAGCACAATTGTGTAACACAAAAGTGGATTCACATTCTTAAAAAAACCCGGGGGCTGAGAGTCAAGTTAGCCCCCGAGCTTTAAATGTTAAATAAAATACGTAACATTGAAGCATTTTCAAAAATTCCAATGGCACAATTTAACATACATCGAGCACAATTGCGTAACATGAAAATAAATTCATATTAAAAAAATAACCGAGGGCTGAGAGTCAAGTTGGCCCCCGAGCTTTAAATGTTAAATAAAATGCTTAACGTTGAAACATTTTCAAAAATTCCAACGGCACAATTTAAGATACATCGAACACAATTGCGTATCATGAAAATAAATTCATATTCTTAAAAAACCCGGGGGCTGAGAGTCAAGTTGGCCCCCGAATTTTAATCATAGTGTAATTGAGTTTTCGTATCAGCACAAATTAAAATAATATCGGCACAAATTAGCACAACATTAGCACAATTTAAAAACATAAGCAAAACAATGTTTTTTAATTTTCGGGGGCTAACTTGATAGACATGAACAGATATCTAATTTAGGCTTTTTAATTTTTAAATTTAAGTTGTGAAACTCCCCACAAAACTTACTATAGCTTACAGGTTTTAAACTGTTTTGAGATAGGGTACGCTTGTATTCTTCATATTATAGTGTCACTATCGTCAAATGTGGAGAAACAAATTTTTCCCACAATCTTGTCTGGAGTAGCGGCTTTCGTAAGTTGGGATTCCAATTAAAAATTGATTTACTGTATTCCTTTATTCTTCAGTTATAACTTTTTTTCTAAAATTTCCTCTTTCATCGGATTGGATTGTGCCCGAAGAAGATTATCTTTTCTTTTGAATAATAGTTTATAGGTATCTCCGACTTTCTCCAAATAGTTTTAGTAAAAAAGACAAATCAGCTTTAAAATCGCGCAGCGTACAGAGAGTCAACGTATTAACTTATTAGTGTGCAGTGTGTTAAGTCGCAAAAATTGTGGGACTTAACACATTGAGTCTTCCTGTTTCTTAAATAATGTTTAGTGTAAAGGGTGATATTATGTCTAAGTTCGGGATTTAACACGCTTTACACAGTTAGTATTGATTGTTTTTCATTTGTGTAAAATGAATATCTCAGTTTAGGAATGGAATTGGACTTGACAAATTATACACACATGTAGATATCAAATTCTAACATACAGATAGTGCATTTGCCAAATTCGACCATTTTTGGACTTAACTTACTTTACGCTCAGAGCACAGAATAATGGAAGGATAGAAATAAGTAGATTATTATATATTACCTATATCAGATATCGTACGTTTCTATTCTACAACCTATATAAGCTCCCTTTTTTGTCTTTGTAAAAATGTGTCCTATTTGGGGCAGATACTTTAATTTCCATTCACCCATTCCGTTCTGTTCTATTTCCTGCCATTATTTTCAATTCCTCGAGTGATTTTGTTCACCTTTTCACGCCTATTGTGTTATTATTTTTATCTGTCAAACGTTCTGTTGTCCCTTTTAATAGCTACTTTGTTATTCTTGTATAGTCCTTTTACTGCATTTATTAATATTCGGGGAACTTCGATGTCTTTTATTATTGCTTCCCACAGCTTGGTTCTAAATATCGAGTCATAGGCCTTCTTAAGATCTACAAAAGCCAGATGAACGGGTCTACTTTTGGCCTGTCTTTCTTCTGTTTGTTGTTGTTCCATCGTGTTCTAAGCATGGTTTTCACTGCCTGGTATTCTCCCATTTTCTCCTTTATATCTACTTTTAATTTTTTCTTTATGACCTTTCCATATAGTCTGCCCATATTTATAAAAGATATAATGTATAATGCCCATAGATATAATGCTAGTGCTTCGATAGTTTTCGCAGTATTTTTCTATTTCCTTTCTTATTCTTCTGCATTCAGTGCTCTCTCACACATTTTGTGTATCATGTAGAATAGTTTTTTCGATCTGTTTTTTATCAATTCATTTGGATTTCGCCGGAGCTGTCTGCTTTTTTGTTCTTTTTACCTCAGCTCTGCTTAATTTAATTTCTTCAAGTGTATATCTTTTTATTACATCTAATTTTGTTTCTTTAAATTGGGGGCGGTTTTCGGTTGGCAATTTTTTATATCATTCTCGCCATTCGGTTTCGTTGATTCTTACGATCTTGATTTTCTCTCTGGAGCAACTTTAAGATACGCCATGACTCTGAATTTCTCATTCCTCCTATGTGCTGTTCTATCTCCCTTTTTTTCTGTTTTTTGTCTGAATATTTTTTCTTTCAGTGAGTCTTCGTCTAATTCGTATTTTGTTGAGTGCATCTTTGGTACTTTTCTCCAAGAGCTTCTAGGGCCGCTGTCTTCATCATCATCATCATTTGGCTCTACAACTTTATGTGAGTCTTGGCCGCGTTTACTATTTCCCTCCATTGTTGTCGGTCCTGAGCAGCTATTTTCCATTGGTGTACTCCCATTTTGCGTAGATCACTAGCTACTGCGTCCTTTCATCTCTCTCTTGGGCGACCAACTGACCTTTTGCCATCGGGCCTTTCCTAGAATGTGACGTTCAGAAATATTTCGTCACTCGATCTTAGCACGTGGCCCTCCCATCTTATTCGGTTTACGTAGCGTACTATATTTTCATCTCCATATACTACCTGGAGTTCATCATTGTGTCTTTTTCTTCATTCTCCTGTTGTCTCTTCTCTGCAAGGCCCATAGCTATCCTCATGCAGGTTTTTATATGTTCGTACGTTTGTTCTAGTAATTTATACCTAAAATCTTGTAGTTTTGGTCCAATCTTCGTTTATATAAGCCTTTTTTGGAGTCTTGTAGTAAGTTTATTTTGAATTTCTTTTCTTTTATTGAGCAGACATTGGCAGATGCAACCGGAGGCGTTAAATTCATCAGCATCTCCGGTGCTGGTGAATCGGATCAAGGTCGGTTTCTGTTGAGTCCATATAAAGGAGAATTATATCCAAGCGATTACTAGTTTGTGATCTGTGCCGGATTCTGCGCCTCGTTTTACTCCCACATCTATTATATAGCTTCCGTGGTTTACTATAACATAATCAATAATAGACCTCAGTTTTCTTATTTATTTCTTGTATAGAATCCGTTTGTGATCTTGAAGTGGTTTATTTCGCGTAGTCCAATCAATCTCTCTCCGTTATGGTATATTACATCTTCTCCAACGATTTTTCTATATTTTTCTTTTCTTCCTGCTCGTCCATTCAGGTCACCACCAATAATAATTTTTTGATTATTCTTTCTCTTTCGATTTCTTCTTGCAGTTGTTCTATGAATTGTTCTTTTTCTTTATTTGAGCTGTCTTCTGTTGGACCGACAGTTTGAACGACAATTTGTCTTCCGTATATTTTTAAGTTAAGTTTGTCAATTCTTTCATTTTGGAAGATAACCAATTTTGAATTAATGTGAAAACGTTGAATTATCCAAGTCCGTCTGTCTGTCCGTAAACACAACTCCTCCGTCATTATAACAGGTAGAATGAGAAATGAGGTGACAAATGGAAGCTGATAATACAAGGATGGTAGTAAAGGTGAGAAATTTGACCTAGCCTGTCTGTCCGTCCGACCGCGAATATAACTCCTCCGTCATTATACCATGTAGAATGTTTCTGGTATAATGACGGAGTATGGGAGGAATGGCACCAGCTGTTTTGAAGCCACCGGAATAGTACAAGTGATATATTATTCGACGCGCCTTCGCAAGACGAGAACAAATATATACTTCCGGTTTAATGACTGTCCGTCTGTCCGCGAATACAACTCCTCCGTTATTAATACAGATAGAATGATAAATGAGGTGTCGAATGAAAGCTCATAACCGTAACATGGTAGTAAACATGAGCAATTTGACATCGGACTTCCGGTTTTAGAGTTGCAACCGTAATTACTGTTTTAAAGTCACCGAAATAGTATACGTGATATATTATTCGATGAGACTTAGCAAGATGAAAACAAATGTAAAATGTTGGTTTTTATATTATTTCCGGTTAAGAAGTTCTAACCAGAAGTGCCATATTATAGTCGCAGAAATAGCACATGTAACACATCAATCGAAACACATTGAAAAGTCCAGTTTGAATCTTTAGTTCCGGTTTTGAAGTCATTTCTGTTTAAACAATGATGACCCAAAGTTTAGTAAAAATGATTCAAAATCAATATCGATCGCAATCGAAGTAAAATCGTATATCAATCGACGCAAAGTTACACGAAGAGTTCAAATATCGACTTCTTGTTCTACTCTCGATTACTTTGGATGAAAACCTAGGACGAAGTTTAATTATTTGTTTAAATAACAAAAATTAACCGTTGACTTATTGTGTGGTCCAAAATACGCTTAATCTAACTGGATCACCTTTCGGTGCATTTTTAAGAGATTATCTTTTATATTTGCAAACAAAATCCACCGACAATTTTAGTCAAAACAACTAGGTGGTAGTTTTAACGGAGAATTATATTATGGCAGCTCACCGGTAACTTCTAAAAAGGTTTATTCTAGTTGAACCTGAATTTTTAAAATCATATACTGGATGTTTTTTTAAGTTTAAAAAAATAGCAAAAATTTTGAAAATATGTAACTTATCGGAATTTTGACATGTTACAGATCAACAAATTACTCTTTGGAAATTGGATCTTGTATTCCAAAAAACTTTTTTATTCCTCATTCTCTTAAAAAAATGGTCCTTTAATTACAAGAAAATTATTTGTGGACAATCATAAATATGAAACTGAGTGTCTAATAATTTTTTAGAAGATCAGAATTTTTTCAAATTATTTTTCTTAAAGGATCCTATATTATTAAAATTTATTTTTACTGCATTTAAAACAATATTTAACGTTGTATAGTAATTAAAATAATTACTGAACAGTTTTATGTCCTCTACGTGTATAACAACTAACCCCAGTACACACCTGTACATTCCTCTAATGACTCCCGAACACCCCTACATCCAATAAAGATAATGTCATTTATAAACTTACTAATATAGCAATATAGACCATAATTACTTTCCAAATTGGAGTTAGAAATTTAAACAGAAGTTCAGCATCTCCGTTCCAGAGTGCCTTCATTGGGATAGCAAGCTCTTCAATCAATTTCGGTCTGGCTCTTAACATAAATTTACCCGAAGCAATCTACTCCATGTGTCAAACTTCGATGTAACTCAAGAAGTTAAGCGAAGTTTAGGTACACTTGTTTATTGAAAATTTCACCGTGATCTGGTAACTATGTAGCGTAATTGACGTTTGAATTGCAGAAACTTGGAAAAAACTGAGCATTTTTTTATAATTAGATAGGAATAAATTAAGATATTATATTATACACTACGTTTAGTTTTCAATTAAATATCGGGACTTAATATGGCAACACTGCCGAGTTCCCACATACATAAATATCAATTATTTATCTCTTTAGTCACATGAAAGTGACACTTTTCTGTCACTTACAATAATAATAAAAATATATTTTTGTAATTTTACATCCCTTAAAACTATCCCTCATGATGTAAAATATAGAAGTAGAGAAAAAAATTAACCTTACAAAAAAAGTTTATAAAAGTTTAGATTAAAATTTAGACATGCAAAGAAAAGTCATGTCACTCACATTCTAATTTACATGACTGTCATTCGTTTCTTCCTACTTCCTCATCTTTGTCAAAGATTGAAGCACTGTTTTGGCAGTTAACACCTGCACATTTCCTACATTTAGCGTTACAAAAAAGCCCAATTTTCTGCAGGTCTATGACGCGCTGCACTCTTTTTTGTAGTTGCCAAAAAATGTTTCTAGTAATTCCTGCGGCGCAGGTGATTTATACATTTGTATGGGCTGCAAATATTTATTAGCATTATTCCAGCCACAATCGATTGGATTGAGAGCTTTATCGCCTAGCCAAATTTTAATTTTGGTACCTAATTAACTCTCATAGGTCTGGATCCAGCGTATGAAAAAAAAGTTGATTAATAGCAAGCTGAAAATTTGTTAATAGTTTAAGGGTGTCTAGTCGGACAAACTTTGATATATGGGAACACTGGAACAGGGGAAGTTTTAATTGTGGAACAGGTTAAAAATTTGGAACGGTCAGACCACGAAAACGGCACACGTATTTTGTCCGACAGAACAGACTTAAACTCTCCGAATAGAGATTAAACTCTCATGCAAAAATCAGACTGCTATTTATCACCAAATGGGCGTTTTAATGAGTGGAACATGTAGAATATGTCAAATGACAGGAATTATGACAGATGATAAATAGCAGTCTGATTTTTGCATGAGAGCCTAATCTCTGTTCGGAGAGTTTAAGTCTGTTCTGTCGGACAAAATAAATGTGCCGTTTTCGTGGTCTGACCGTTCCAAATTTTTAACCTGTTCCACAATTAAAACTGCCCCTGTTACAGTGTTCCCATATATCAAAGTTTATCCGACTAGATACCATTAAGCTATTAACAATTTTTCAGCTTGCTATTAATAAACTTTTTTTTTCATACGCGGATCCAGACCTATCATATTGTGCTCGTCCAAACTATCAAATTAATATAAGTACAAGTGATGCCAATTTTACAATAACTCCGTTCATTTTAAAGATACCGTATCAATTCAAAAACCTATTTAAAGAAAATTTGAAGCCTTAGCCTCCTTTATTTTTCTTATTATCTTATTATTTGTCTCCACCCTTATTTGTCTGTGGCTGCTCTTCTTCATATGCAGATTCCTAAAAGTGCTTATGCGTCGCTGCTTACTGTGTCTTGTAACGGAGCGAAAATCACTAACATTTTCGAACCACTAATATTTTCGCTTCACCCTGTATTCTAAATTCGTTAAAATCATGTTTGTGTTTCAAAGAAGGATTGTTGAATTCTCACAAAGTTATCGCTTTGGAAATTGTATTGTGTATTGCGTGAAGTTTAGTTTTTTCATTTTTCACAATATTAGATCGATTATCTACAAAAGTGTTTATATTATTTTGGACCGCCAAAGGGATCTTTAGCTATAAATTCTTCGATAAGTGGTTATTGGCGACAGTAGATCTGTGGAATGTTTGAGTGGCGATAAGAGTCCAGATGTCTTTTTGCTGACTCGTCTGAGAAAAAAACCTGGTTGTCTTGAGAACAGGCCTCAGTTATAAATACAGCTGAATCAGTGGTTTTCATGGGAAAAATGGGTTGTAGGATCTGCTATAAGCCGTTTGTTATCCTTTTCATGATTGTATTGAATGTTTTTGATGGACATGGAGGGTCTGGCTAAGAATATGTCTAAGTGACTTCTTATTTGTTAAGATTTTAATTAAGGAAGTGTCTTAAGTCCATGATTGGTTATTGAGGATTATTGATGGGGAAATTAAATGATTTTGGAAGGGCCTTTTTTCTGGGAGATTAAGTTAGGGAGATCGAGAAATTAATTCAAGTTTGGGAAGTTGAAGATTCAGGTTGGAGCCGTAGGGAGTTCAAGTTGTTAGAGCCTCGGAGCTCTCAGCTACTGCTAGTTGCAGTACCTGAGGGGTTCAGTTTCCATTTGAGTTTGAGTATGGTGAAGTTCTTGTGCAATTAGAATGCAGAAGTTATTGTGTTAGTAGTGAAGTGTAGTGTTCCATTCCATTATGTTCTAATTAAGTCGGAGACCACCACGTTTTCGCCGCTTTTCGGCGAACGCGACTTTTTATACCAATGCTGGTATATAATTTCTTCGTAAGCAGGCAGGAGTTAGTTAGAGTTTTTTGTTAGCAGTTTCTAACATTGCAGTTAAAGCATGAAGCAGTTTTTTGCCTTTTGTGATCCAATTTAATATACTAAAGAAATACTAAGTTTCTCTAATAAATTGTTCGAGCAGTGCCGATTTGTTTCAATGAAAATAAATGCTGAACCTTTCTATAAACTATGGAAATAACCATTGATGTACTTTCCATATATCTATTCATCTATTCTTTTTTTAATGTGACTATAGTGAAGTGTAACTGTGCCTTGGACTTTTGAAAATCAACTATGAGAAGATACAGGAATATGTACAAGGTATTATAATGGAGTCAATGAAGGTGGATATGAGTTATTACCTCAGATTTCGTTGAACCTCTATCCATTTTCATAAAAATTGGTGAGTGGTTAAAGGATACCTCAAGGAACAAAGGTGACATAGTGTCAACTTGCGCTTTTTGCATTTTAGGGGTGAAATACACCCCTTTTTTAAAAATTATTTTTTAGATTTCTGAAAGTGCAGTCACTGTAAGTTTTCACTTCCTATTTCGTTGAACCTTCATCGATTTTCATGAAAATCGGTAAGTAGTTAGAGGATACCTCAAGCAATAAAGGTTATATAGCATCAACTTGCGCTTTTGCATTTTAGGGGTTCAATACACCCCTACTTTTTAAATTGTAAAAAATGCCGATTTCCGCATTATCGCGCAAGTAATCTTTAATTAAGAAAAATAAATATTTGTTTTATAATTATGTGCATGAATTACATTTTTTTTTAATTTTTCAAACCTAATAGTAACCAAAAATCCGAAAATTAACAAGTCGAAAATCACGAAAATCTTATTCTTCTATATTTCTGAAAGTGTAGTCACTGAATGTTTTCACCCACGATTTCTTTGAACCTTCATCGATTTTCATGGAAATTGTTGATTAGTTAGAGAATACCTCAAAAAACAAAAGTGATATGGCACCAAGCTGCGCTTTCTGAATTTTAGGGGTGAAATCCACCTTTTTTTTAATGATAAAAATGCAGATTTCAGCATTCTGGCTCAAGCAATCTCGTTTAATTAAGTAAAATAAATATTTTTTACATTTATGTGCATGATTTATAATTTTTATTAATTTTTCAAACCTGATAGCAACCAAAAATCAGAAAATTAGCAAATCGACAATCACGAAAAAAATTATTCTTTTATATTTCCAAAAAGGCAGTCACTGAAGCTTTTCACCCCTGATTTCGTTGAACCTCCATTAATTTTCATGAAAATTGGTAAGTAGTTAGAGGATACCTCAAGAAACAAAAATGATGTGGTACCAACTTGCGCTTTTATCCTGGGGGTGGATGTTACCCCTTCTCATGGGTGAACACTATTTTATTAAAAATAACCCCATAATTAGATAGAGGAGTAAATTCTAAGCAAACTTTCTTTTATCAAGTTTATAAATTTTTTATTTAAACAATATTTCATAATTTAATAAAATATTATTGGTACAGTAAAACCTGCCAATAACGGCCACTAAAAATAGAAAACAATTGGCCGTTATAGAAATGTGGCCGCTAATGCTAGGTTTCCTTGTCCACAAATACGTAAAATATAATTGAAAATTTATTTATTTTAGTAATTAAAGCAAATCTAATTAAATATATTTCTACAAACAAACGGAACATACTAAAACTAAATTCAATTTACTACAATATAAAACAATATCTATACGAAAAAAAACTACAACAAAAACAGAATTTTTGTTTGTTTTACATTTTTTTAGATAAACGAAACATACGAAAAATGATTTAATATAGGTAATACATAATATAAAACAACATACTATAGCTACTACGAAAAATACACTTATCACTAAAGTATCGTCGTGCTTTCATGCTATATTCAACAAAACCAACTTGGTACGGCCTTTAATTAGATATCGCAAATCACTTTGGATGATTTTGTCTGCATATATATTATGTTTGAAGAATCCCTTTTTTTTGTGAAACTGGATATAGGACATTTCTCAAGTATGAATTCACATTCATGGTATATCGTTGCTATACAGGGATAATAATCTGTGCAATGTTATGGTACAGGCTACGTTAAATATGAAGTAAATGTGGAAGATATACACTGGTTATTCATTTCAATTTAATTTGATTGTTTTTTAATCGTTTACAATATTTAAAATAATTAAAGACATAAAGTTAGGGATTTCAAAAATAAATTCAGTTCTCACTGGCAGGGTGGGAAATAATAAAGTGCCATACAATAGCATTTCATTATAATGCTCATTACAGGCATTACAGGCTGCTCCGTTTGAGAAAACTCATACTCTCAAACTTTGAGAAAACACTCATTCAGTTTCGACCAACCCTGTGCTACCCCCACTCCTCAGCTAACGCACAGGATGGGGTAACAAGGGGTGTGACCGGCCAACTATTACCTTGTCAGGCAGCGGGATGAGTCGTGGGCCTTAAGACGACCTCAAGACAACCATAAAGTACGGGCGCCAGTCGATTTCTCGACGGTACAACCCCTAGGCAACAGTGATCTTCCTTCTGAACCGACAAGAAGAAGAATATACCTAAATGGTCAAAAGCTATAAACGTCACGCTATTAAACACAAGTACATCAAAATAAATAAAACAACAATATACCACAATAATTAAATATATTATTACCTAAAGAAGAAAGAAAAAAAAATAATTGATTGACTAAGAAAATATATGATTGACTCTCCTATGCTGCTTTTATTTATACAAGTAATTGTATAACACAATCAGTTAAATCAAATAACCAGTAAATGAATAATTAAAAAAAAATCAATCAAATAGACCTGGGCACATGAGTAAGTAATTTTGTATAAAATCATAAATAATAAATTCGAGATAGACCTTTCATTTCCCATTACACATACACATATTCAAATTATATTTCAGATTGTCAAAATAAATTTATACAAATAGCTCGCTTTATTACCCTGTATATGTATTATCTGAGCAAGTTACGGCTATTTCAAATTAAAACTTAAAGAAAACTTATATAAATTGAACAAAATATAACTAATCACCCTTTTTTACAAGCATAACGTTTTACAAACGATTAGAATATACCTGCCGATGTTATGATACTTTTTACATAGAAATGTGAGATAGTCAGGTCTATCGTTTTTGTAGTCGACTACAACAGATATATACCCGGCAAAAAATTCAGAATGGCTTGCTCATGATATTTAGCTTGTTACATTGAAATAAATGTTTTACTGTATTTTTCCACAAATCAAAAAAACGTTAAATACTTACCTCCCAGGTCAATAAGCAATATAAATTAAAATAGTTATTTACACTTCTCCAATAATTGTCCCCAACTAAGGTCATTACGCTCCCACGGGACTCCTAAAAATCCTATAGAAATAACTGAATAAGTTACCAATGAACCCGTTTCACTGGAAAGGTTCATCTACGCCGCATGGTTCATCCAGAACCTTAATGGAACCACATGCAAGCGAATCCGGGAAACTAGATACCATTCACAAAAACTCCAATACGGTACTACAGCAAACTATGCAAAATGTTTGCAAAAATCTCTCATCAGAGATAAAAGTATACGGGAAATCTGTTTTCCCCCAAAATAAATACCCTAAAATAAATAGCCGGTATTACAAAAAGGTACCACGATCACATGGTCAAATCATGGCGAAACGTAATAAAAAAACACTCAAAATAATGCCGCAATTCAGATTATCTCGAGGTTTTTCTATAATTAGTCTCTTTTGATCAAAAAAATTGAAGAAGGGTTTGGTCCAACCACATTCACCACCCTTCTAGATATGCTACGGCCTTTAAAACCACCAACTGGTGAAGAGATCACCTCTTTTCCGAGCGCCGTACACAAAATAAACAGACCATACTTTCCACTTTCCTTCGTTCCACCAAAAGTGTCAAACTTCTACGACGTTGCCAAGCGTCTACCTACAACAACCTAGAATACCCGCAGAACACCCCATCTACGGCATTCTCACATGACACAGTACTATTCCTATTTATACTTTATACTAAAATACCCTACTATTTCCAACATTACTAAGATAATGGGAAATTATGGAAAACACGCTCCGCGAGAATTCCTTCATCCCTTAGTAAGACAATAACAGAACCACAATAAATTCAATAAGCCAACACCGTAAAGGTACTACAAACAATGCCAAAAGTCCATCTGTTTTCTAATTAACGAAATAGATCCACACCAGAGGTAGGAATTATAGTTGACAGCACTTGCGTTCTGGGTTTTTGACCTCCAGGTGACACCATAGGTATGAAATAATTAATTATTGATTTACAAATATCAATGTTGTGATGGATATACAGGGTGGAGTGTCGTAGTACGATTTTGAAACGTAACACCTGTATTAGCTAAAATTAAACGTTTTGCTAGATTAATAATTTTTAACAATAATATACTATATTAAAAATCACTTGAATATAAATTGATTTTCTGATGTCAAATCACTACAATTATACAGGGGGTGAATATTGCTATGAAATTTGAAAAAAAAAAAACGTAATTATCTTTTAAACTACTTCGTATAACATCACAAAACCTGATATTTTAAGAAATAAAACATAGAGGAGAATCCAAAAATGTAAAAATATACAGGGTGTTCCATTAAACAAAAGATAATTTTGTTTCACCCTGTCAATATGGGTGGCCCTGTATATTTGGAAATGTATTTAAATTCTGATATTATCTATGCCCCAATCTCACCTAAATAAACTTTTTTCGTATCTCCTACAACAAACGACTAATTTGGACTTCCCACAACCTGTATACATACAAAATCTCCGCTATAAAATTTTTTCAAAGAAAATGTTATTGGTTTTTTTAAAATAACTCAGTTAATTTTTGAAATATAAGATTTATCCAAAAACCATTACATTAAAAGTAAACGGTCTATAACACTGTATTAAACATAATTTTCTAAATCCTTTATTTTTTTTTTAAATACAAGGTGAAATGGCCCCGGTTACATGGTTCTCGCAGTAAAATTTAGGTTTTAAATGTTTCTATCTCGGTTATTTTTTGTCGTAAAAAAATATTAAAAAAAGAAAAAGCTTAAATAAAGTTAAGACTAAAATTTTGTTCTCTGTCATTTTTTAAGTATATCGAGTATTTTTGGAGTTATTTTCAAAAGAAAATGAAATTCACGAAAATTTTAAAAATTCTAATTTTTTTTAATCGTATTTTTTTCAAAAATATGCATTCTAAACCGGTCAAAATTGTTAAAGTTATTACTCATGTTAAAATAAATAAAGTTTTAAATGGGTTACTATAAATTTTAATTTTTGTGGAAATAACGTATGTTTCATTTTTCATTCTTCCCTAAAAAATCTGAAATGGTCCTCTTATTTCCATCATAACTTGCTTAATTTTGATGCTATCGACTTCTTATATAGCTTTTTGATAGTTACCTTTAAGTACTTTATTAAAATGTTTAGTATCTATATTTAACAAAGTGCATCTTTTCCTGTTATTTAAGCTTGAATACTAAGATTTGAGTACTCGCGGAAAAAAATATACATTCAATTGCATATAACTCACTTTGTATATGTAATAAAGGATTTTTCGAATAAGGAGCTTATTTATTTTTATATTATCTTCGATTTTGGTAATAACAACTTTTTTAAGGAAACTTATGGTTTTTATGTTATTTATGAAAAACTGCTTTAAAACATGGATTTTTTTCAGGAAAAATCAAAACTTTTGATTTTTAATAACTCAAAAACTATTGATTTATTGGAATAACTTTATATAACAAATTTTACTTATAATTTGTCCCTCTATCGATTAGTGGTATTATTTTTAATAAAATAATTTCCACCCCCGAGAAGGGGTGGAATCCCCCCCAGGGTAAAAGCGCAATTTGGCACCATGTCACCTTTGATTCTTGAGGTATCCTCTACATACTTACCAATTTTCATGAAAATCGATGGAGGTTCAACGAAATCGGAGGTGAAAACCTTCATTGACTCCACTAATTATTTTTTTTGTAAACTTTTAATTTTTTGGTAAACATGATCTCTATTTTTGTAAATCCGTAAGAGATCACAGTTCTTTTCAATTTTATTTTATTTTGTTTCAATAAATATTGTCTGATTCATTGCAAAATACTATTTTTTATTGTCTGTTCCCTTTCTCTTGTTTCTTAAGTACAACAAATAATTGGCTGAGTAAAGACATAATATATAAGGTAAGTCACGCCATATTTGCATTCATTTAAAAATATTTTTTTGTTATTTTTGGTTTGAGCTATCTTTTTTTATGTTTCTATTTTTGTATATGGCTGATTCCCATAAGGAAAGCAGTGGCGCCCAATATTTTATTTCTTTTTATTTGATTATCTATTAGATTTTTCTACTTTTTTTTCTATTTCTAAGCTAATAAGAGAATATTAATAACACCCCGTTAAGACCCCCCCCCATATCTCTTCCGTACTGAGCAATCGAGGACTTGTTCAAATTTTGTAACACGAAAACATCCTCTTCTATGACATACGAACATCTTGTCAATTCTTTTTCCATTATTTCTACAGGGTGAAATTCGTCGTTACAGTCTTCCCAGCGCTTTCTTGACTGACCAACCGGTCTCTTTCCCTGCAATCTAGCGTTCACTGCTCTTTTTGGTAGCCTATTCTCTCCCATTGCAAGCTTTGTTTGTATTTTAATGAAGTCAGGGGTGTTTCCTTATAAAGTTGATAAAGCTCGTTGTTTTATCGAATTCTAAAGATCCCGTTTTCCCTCACAGGTCCTAGTATTCTCCTCAGTAGTTTCCTTTCGAATGTGACGAGTTTGTTTTTGGATATTTCTCTCAGGACCAGGACTTTTGCTTCACTGCCATAGCATGCTATTGGTCGAATTAAGGTTTTATAGATTCTCATCTTTGTATTTCCGTGGACACTTTTAGACCGAAATATATGGGAGAGGGCAAAATAAGCTCTCTTTGTCTGCGTTATTCTCTTCCGCATTTCTCCATCTTCTGATCGTCGGCATATATTTCTACACCCAGGTATGTAAACTTTGTAACCGTTTTAAATCTTCATGTATAATGTTTTGTGGGACTATATTTCTTCTCGTCTGTATCATTATTTTTGTTTTTCTGTGTTAATTTCCAGATCTAGCCTTTTCGTTTCCATTTTTAATTCTGCGTATGTTTCCTGTGCTCATGTTGACGTTCTGCTCATAATATTAATATCATCGGCATAAGCGGCCAGTTGAACCTTTCTGTTGGTAAGTAGGTTTAGTCGTCCAGTTGCATTTGTCTAACCGCATACTTCAGTGCCAGGTTAAACAATGTTGGGGCCAGCCATCTCCCTGCATCAGTCGTTGCGAGATTTCAGTGCTTCTGTTATCAGGATCGGCGATAACGGGCCTGCAAGGGATGCACTGCAGGTGGGCGCTCCTGTTTGGGGGGCGCCAAAATGAGCTTTTTTCTGCTGGTGCGATACAAAATATTAATTTAAAAGAGACTAAAGGGCGCCTATGCTAGTTTTGCAGGCGGGCGCCTTATACACTAGCGCCGGTACTGTCTGTTATTATTCATCCAGCGCAATCTTGGCCAGTCTTACGTATAAAAATACAATTACCAGAGAACGGCAGTTCTCGCCAGTGGCGCAAACCCACACCCTCCTACACGCGACACTATACAGGGTGTAACAAAAATACAGGTCATAAATTAAATCACGTATTCTGGAACCAAAAATAGATCGATTGAACCTAACTTACCTTAGTTCAAATATGCACATACAAAAAGGTATAGCCCTTTGAAGTTACAAAATGAAAATCGATTTTTTCCAATATATCGAAAACTATAAGAGATATTTTATTGAAAATGGAAGTGTTGGATTACTTTGACCGAAGCATCTTAAAAATAAATTATAGTGGAATTTGTAAATCCCATAAAAATTTTATGGAGGTTTGTTCCCTTAAACCCGCCCAAACTTTTGTGTACGTTCCAATTTAACTATTGTTGTGATTCAATAAGTTAAAGACAATGTTTTTAAAACTTTTTTGTCTTTCAGTACTTTTTCGAAAAGTCCATTTTTATCGAGATATTTTAGATATTTGTCAAATCCGCCACATATTTGTAGATGGTAACCTGTACATGGTCATGGTAATAATACGACAATTTATTTATAATTTACATTTTTAGGTGTATTCCAGATACAGAATGCTAATACATAATATATATAAGAAAGCAACAATGACAGTACAATTGGAAGAAACCACAAAACCCATACCAATTAACAGAGGAGTGCGACAGGGAGATGTTATTTCTCCTAAACTATTTACATTAGCACTGGAAGATGTTTTCAAAACAATGGAATGGACAAACATGGGAATAAACATAAATGGAAAGAAACTAAACCACCTAAGATATGCAGACGATGTAGTAGTCATAGCATCAAGTTTTGAAGAACTACAAACCATGCTAACCGAACTAGCAAATGAATCCGAACAAATAGGTCTAAAAATGAATTTTGCCAAAACAAAAACAATGACAAACACACAAGCCAATAGAAACGTAATACTAAACGACACCACAATAGAAGCGGTTAATGATTATATATATTTGGGACAGATTATAAAAATAAATAAGGAAAACCAAACAGCGGAGGTAAAAAAGAAGGGTCAGATTAGCCTGGGCAGGATTTGGAAAATTAAAATGGGTCCTAAAGAATAAAAAAATACAACAATACTTAAAAACAAGAGTGTTTGACCAGTGCATACTCCCAATTCTCACATACGCATGCCAAACATGGACCTTGACCAAGGTAAACATGGATAAAATAATAAAGACACAAAGAGCCATGGAGAGAGCAATGTTAGGAGTAAAATTGACAGACAAAAAGCAAAACAACTGGGTCAGAAATAGAACAAAAGTCAAAGACGCAGGTCAACATATAACCAGGCTAAAATTGAGCTTCGCAGGTCATAACGCTAGACAAACGGACAATAGGTGGAATAGCACGATACAACAATGGAGACCATGGACAGGAAAGAGAGCAAGAGGACGACCCCAGATGAGATGGGGAGACGACATTAAAAAGATAGGAGGAACGCACTGGAAACAGAAAGCACTAAACAGAAGCGAATGGAGGAAACTGGGGGAAGCCTATGTTCAGAATTGGACGAATTAAAGGGCAAAAGAAGAAAGAAGAAGGTGTATTTTGAACCATATTACAAAGGAAGCCACATCTCGATAAAAGGTGCCTTACCAAAAAAATACTAAGAGGCAAAAAAGTTTTAAAAACACTGTGTTTAACTAATGGTATCGCAATATTACTTTAATTGGAACGTGCACAAAGATTTGGGGGGTTTAAAGGAACAAAACACCCATAAAATTTTTATGTAAACATATTAAAAAAGAAGCCGCATCTCGATAAAAACTGTCTTATCGAAAAAATACTAAGAGGCAAAAAAGTTGTAAAAACATTGTGTTTAAGTAAAGGTACAACAATAATAATTTAACTGGAACGTACACAAAAGTTTGGGGGGTATAAGGGAACAAAACCCCCATAAAATTTAAATTTTTATGGGGTGCACAAATGTCACTATAATTTATTTTCTCTAATAATAAAATATCTCTAATAGTTTTCGATATATTGGAAAAAATCGATTTTCATTTTGTAACTTCAAAGGGCTATAACTTTTTTTTGTGTGCACATTTGTACTAAGGTAAGTTAGGTTTAATCGATCTATTTTTGGTTCCAGAATATGTGATTAAATTTATGACCTGTATTTTTGTTACACCCTGTATATACACGAAATTTTCTCACGATCAAAGCTTTTGTTTAATTTATAGTTGCTTCTTAATTACAGCAGTTATCAAGATCGTTATCATTATTTATGCAAATTTGTGCTGTCAACTAGACCGATTCACTTACGTCTTCGTCTTGTGCAATCAATTGAAAACACATAACTCACAACGTCACTAAAATCAGCGGTATGTTACATTTACCATATTTACCAAAATAATGCGTGTCCAACTCTAAAATGAAGGGGATACAAACTTGAACTTCGTATGTGCCCACGCCCCACAGATAGAGAGGAAGGAAATACTTATCTGTGGCTCCTTTCCTTTGAGAGACTTTATGGAGCCACGACATTCTACAGTCTGTTGTATCTCCTCGTAGTGCTTTCTTCTCTCTCAGTAGCGCTATAGCCCAAGTCGTGATCTGTGCTCCCCGTGCATCCGCCTCCAAGCATCTTTCTCCTTGACTGCTCTCCTCCAGATATTCACCCTCATTCATATCTCTTTAGCACTGGTTCTCACTTCGTCCATTCACGTCTTATGTAACGATAAATTCGCGGAAAAGAAAAGATCATAACGATAATAGTTAAGACATAACAAAAAAACACATCAAAAATTAAAGCCATAAAAATGAACTATTGGAGACGATGTTGCCTGCTCACTAGACTTGATAGGGTGAGAATCGAAGATATTAGGAGAGAAATGAAAATTAATCCACAGAAAATAGACACGATGGAAGTGAAAAGACTTAACTGGCATGGACACTTTCAGAGAACAACTGAAAATAGAAGGACAAAAGTATAGAAAAATGGACTGTGCCCACTAAAAGAAAACGAGGTAGACTTTAGATGATCCTGGAGAGAAGATTTCGAAGATGTAATGACCGCCAGGTCTAAAAACTAAAGATGGCTGCCACAGAAATCGCAGAAAATTAGGATGCAAGAAGAGGAGCCAGCTGTAGAAGACTCGCTTATGATACCTAATATCTATCCCTACATGGACAAAGAGTGCATTCGAAAAACGGCGTGGCTTGGTATAGCACTATCAAAAAATGAGGCTACAGTTTTCTTTAATCTTCCTACTATCCCACGTCCCTTCCACTCAGCGTTCTATAGCCCGATCAGGGAACGCAAAATTTTACGAAAACCTCCAAAAAAAAAATAAAGGAAGGATGAAAATTTGGGAATAGGTAGTTGATATTGTCTATTATTATATAAGAAAAAGTTTACAATTCTAAATCCCCCCCATTTTACAAAAATTGGGAAATACGGGGTGAAAAATTTTTTCTCTGGGGTGAAAAAATATAAGTTCAAAATAAGTCCGGAATTGGATAAAATGACTAATTCTAAGTAACTTTTGTTCTATAGAGTTTTTTTACTAAGTCAATACTTTTCGAGTTCATTTTTAACCAAAAAAAATGTTTTTGGACGGTTTTTCAGAGATAACTCAAAAAGTAAGTATTTTAGCGAAAAAAATATTCTTAGTAAAAATATAGCTTATAAAAAATTTAAAAAAATGGTGTATGCGTGAGTAAGTCTCTTCCCAGTAGAAGCAGAGTTGCAGCTAATGAAATGTAGGTTCTTCTTCATCAAATTCCAAATCGAATATTTCAATGTAAAATAACCAAAAAACGGAGCACTTTTCGGGGAAAATTTATTACAACTTTGTTAAAGTGTTTAAAAAAAGGTTTATTTTTGTTTTTTTTTTTTAAATTCCAACATTAAAAGTAAGTGAGTTACGCTCAAAATATTGTTGGTCCCTTTTATTTTTTGGTAAACAAATGGCGAAAATCACCCCTTAATTAGCTTCTCAAATAAAATTAATCGTTACCGCTTTACAAGTTACTTTTCTTATGTATTGTTTATATTATCTATAAGTTTCATTGGTTCAAAGTGCTCAGTTTTGAAAAAAATTGGGTTTAAAATAAACCATTTTTTTAATTTAAAAAAAATCGTAATTGTTTATGGAATTAACATAAAAACAATTAGGAATACCAAAAATCTCAACGAGTAATAAAATGTACGTTTTGCTTTTCTGAATATTTTTGATTTTTTGTTTTCTTGTTAGACAAAAATTGGTTATGCTATGACTGTTCAAAATTTGCCTAAACTGGTGATTAGTTACTCGTTCAAGCCATTTTAACTACAGCTTTTTCAAAACGAAGCACTTTGAACCGATGAAACTTACAGATCATATAAATAATACATACACAAAGTAACTTGTGAAGTGGTAATGTTAAAACATATATGTGATGCTAATTAGGGGGTGATTTTCGCGATTTTTTTACCAAAAAATAAAAGGGACCAACAATATTTTGAGCGTAATTCACTTACTTTTAATATTACAAGTTTTTTTAAACAATAAAAATAAATCTTTTTTTAAACACTTTGAAAAAAGTTAAAACGAATTTTCCCCAAAAAGTGCTCCGTTTTTGGGTTATTTCACATTGAAATATTCGATTTGGAATTTGACGAAGAAGCACCTACTTTTCATTAGCTGAAACTCTGCTTCTACTGGGTCTACAGACCTCATGTATACACCATTTTTTTCAGTTTTTTATGGGTTATATTTTTGCTAAGAATATTTTTTTCGCTAAAATACTTACTTTTTGAGTTATCTCCGAAAAACCGTCCAAAAACATGTTTTATTTTCTTAAACATGAACATATTCACTCGCAAATAACTCGAAAAATATTGACTTATACTCTATGTTGAAAACTCTATAGAAGAAAAGTTGTTTAGAATCAGTCATTTTATCCAATTCCTGTCTTATTTTGAATGTATTTTTTCATCTTCGAGAGGGGGGATTCATTTTATGAATTTATAGATAATAGATTCATTCTACATCCCCTCCATTGTGGTAAAATGGGGGGATGTAGAATTGTAAACTTTTTCTTATATAATAATAGAAAATTTCAACTACCTATTCCCAAATTTTCATCCTTACTTTATTTTTTTTTGGGGTCAGATTGTTTTTGATCGGGCTTACTACTAGGTGTTTCATTTTTATGGTGACCCGTCCAGCGTTATCTTGCTCAGTCTTACAAATTACAAATAAAAATACAATGTGTATACACTTTATTTCTTGTTTATAATTAAAGCTTTTGTTTAATATATAGTTGCTTCTTAATTACAGCAGTTATCAACATCGTTATCATTATTTATGCAAATTTTTTCTGTCAACTAGGCCGATTCAATTACGTCTTCGTCTTGTGCAATCAATTGAAAACACATAACTCACAACATCACTAAAAATCAGTGGCATGTTATATTTACCATAAATATCAATCTCTCTCCTAATCATGTTTACATTCCCCGTATCCATAAAATTACAAATTTATGAGGTTAATTTCAACAAAACGCACTGTCAGATATAAATAAATTCATTATCATTCAATAACTACGGCTTTAATTAAATGCCACAACAGTTATTGCCCATAAAAAAGACTTGACGTTTATGTAGTTGAGACTCAAAGGTTATCCATTGTGGCAAATAAATGGGGGCAATCCGTTGGTTGCTTTTAAACCCCTCATAATAATTATCTGATGATAAATTTATGAAAATGTTTCTCGATCCTTCAATAGTAGAAGAGGTATAAACGGTTCTAATTAGTGATAGAGCCGTTTATGGCCATGGGTAACTAAGTACGTACTTAAAATTAGTATGTACTTTATCGTGTAGACCAGGAGTTTATCTTTGAAACGGTGTACTAACAACACTTAAAGTATTAATGGCTTTTCATCTAACAGTTTTTAAATAATATCCGTGAATAAGTTATTCATATATGTATATAAATAAACCTTTAAAACTGGTATTTTTTGTTAGAAATTGGTAATAAAAACTCTTCGTCTTTACCTTTACCCTTTGAAAAGAACCAAAAATAGAAAGCTCGGTAAAGATTCTTTGTGATATAAAATTCTCATTCTTCTCAACCAATAATCAAGTAACGCATGTCAAATAGTTTGTCAGTAACTATCAGTGCTTGTGCCAAGCTCAGGTTTAGGAGGAGAATTTGCTCCAAGAAGGGCATCTTGCAGTAAACAACCTTGCTAAAACCATGAAAAGAAGGAATACAAAAGACAGTTAGGGGCTAGGGCGTTCTCCGTAAGCCACGCGCAGTTGTGGTCTCGACTAACCCCTACGAAAAGTGAGCTAGGTCAACAGATAAGCTAGAGAAAGGATAGGGTCAAAATAGTTCTGAGGATTGTAACTCTCAACGTCGAAAGTATGGATGCTAAAGGAAGAGAGATCGCCGATTTTATGCAAAGGAGAAGGATTGGTGTATTTTGTGTGCAAGAAACTCGTTGGAAAGGTATTAAATTGAGAAATTATCAAGATAAATGCAAGTTAATATACAGTAGTGCGAACAGTAAAGGCAGAAATAGAGTGAGTATTATTTTGAACAAGGAACATCTAGTAAGGATAACCAGAAAAAGTGATAAAATAACGTAAAGAACAGGAAAATGAAGAATTTTGCAGTGCTCTTGATTGCGAGATGCTGGAGATTCCTGTAGAAGTAGGCAAAAAGTGTTTTATTGGAGGAGATTTAAATGGACATATTGGTAGAGAAGCAGCGGTAACAGAAATAGTTCATGGTGGTTGGGAAATTGGAATAAGAAATAACAAAGCGAATAGTGTGACCGATTTTGTAGATGCATTGGATTTGGCTGTGATTAATACGTTCTTTATGAATACTGAAAATCAGTTGACTATAGTAGCAGGGAAAGGGAAAGTCAGATAGATTTTGTTCTGTATAGGGAAGCACAAGAGTGAGGGAATACTTGTCTTATCTGCGGGTCCTTTAAGATAACTTTATGAAGCCGTGACATTTCTGCAGTCTTTTCTATCTCCTCGTAATGCTTTCTTCACCTTCCCCAGTAGCGCTAAGTTGAAGTCGAGCCTTGTGCTCCCCCAGCATCTGCCTCCAAGCATCTCTATCTTTGCCTGTTCTACTCCAGTTATCCAGCAAGCATTATCCTTTTCCACATTTCTTCCTCCTCGCTGCCGTCCTTAGTTATTTGTAGGTACGTCCAGGTATGTGAACTGTTTTCCAACTTCAATAGTTGCGTCGTATACTGTCAAAATTTTGCAAGGTTCGTTGTTTTCTTGCTTGTATTAGGACTTTAGTTTTGTATACATTGACAGCTACCCCTATTTCTTTCGGATCTCACCCATATCCCTGTTTTAGTGCCATAGTTATCTGGAAGAGAACTGTCAATCGATTTTGAACTCGTACTTGTGCTTATGTGTGGGTCATCAAAGCTTGAACTAATCTTATCAGCTTCCTTGATTTGGTAAATAGCTATATCGGGCTCCCACGTTTTATCTAATATTTATTTTACGTTGAATAGTTGGTTAATAGTACACCTTCCTGGTCTGATCCGACCTGATTCTTCTATGATTTGCTCTGTGAAGTGACTCAATCTCCGCTTTATGATCCACATAATCATCTACCTTATAGCTAGCACAGAGTAAAGATATGCCCCTGTAGTTTTTTTAGCTGAGTTTGTCTACCTTCTTGTGAATTGGGCATATGATTGCTTTTTCCAGTTTTCTGGAATTTATTCTGTGATCTATATGCCTGCTATTAGTTTAGCAATCTATCTGTCAGTGTGTGTAATCCAATTTTGAGAATTTCAGCTGGTATGTTGTCAACGCCAGGAGCATTTATTCTTCAATGCTTTAACGGTATCCATTATTTGCCCTTTTATGGATAGGTACGTTAATTCATTAATCTGGTTCTGATCTTCTGTTATCTCCTAATTCGCTACGGCACGGGCTGTATTTGTCTGTATTATTTGCTCTGTTAGCAGAACCTTGAAATAGTTTTTCCTATATATATAACCGGTTCTATAGCGTTCTATGCCTTCCGGTACCCAATCGCCAAGCCTGTCGATCTAGCCAGTCATTTTCTTGAAGATTTCTTTCTGACATGGCTTTTGTAATTCCTTGTTTCCAGGAGGTCGGTGGCCTTCCTCTTTTCCGTTTTTCTGGCGGTATCCATCTCATTGTAATTTTTGGTAATCTTTCATCTCCCATTCGTTGGACGTGTCCATACCAAGTAAGTTGGTTTCGTTGTACCTCGTCCACTATTGTTTTCTGCTTACCTACTTTTTCTCTGATCTGTTCATTTCGAACATGGTCCCATCTCGATATTCTGGCAGATCTTCTAAAAAAATCCATTTCAGTAGTAAGCAGCTTATTTTCGGATTTTTTTGTCATTTGCCACACTTCGGAGCCATACGTTAAAATTGGTTTCAGAATAGCGTCGTACATCCTCATTTTTGTATTTAAATTTATGTTATGTTGCCATAAGACAGGGTTTAGGGCTCTAGTAACCTTTCTAGCCTTCGTTACTCTATCATCTATACTGGGTTCCGTTCTTCCACTATTTGTTAATTTAATCCCTAGATATATATATATATATATATATATATATATATATATATATATATATATATATATATATATATTATATATACTCTGTACAACCCCTGATGTAGTCACTTCCGCCAAGAGCTAGGTCCTCCTGTTGTATTTGGTTACCGATGTGTAGATATTGTGTTTTCCTTATGTTTACCTCTAAACCGCATTTCCTGTATTCTTCCATTAATTTTCTGGTCATATATTCTAAGTCTTCCTTATCTTGGGCAACTACCACCTGGTCGTCTGCGTAATTCAAAGTGTATAATGTTATGTCTCCGATTAGTATACCCATACCACTGCATTTCTGCTTGCAAAGTCTGAGAGCACCGTCGGTATATACAGTGAGCACGTAAAGGTTGGAATAAATTCATTTTCTCGAAAATAGACAATTTTGGAAAAAAATCCCAAAACAGGTCAATTTCTATTTTTAAATTACGACTTATTGGCATTTATATCATACTAGTGACGTCACCCATCTGGGCGTGATGACATCATCGATGATTTTTTTTAAATAAGAATAGGGGTCGTGTGATAGCTCATTTGAAAGGTAATTCAATTCTCTATTCAGTAATATAAACATTAACATAATTATTTATACAAGGTGCCCAAAAAATTTTTTTTCTGGATTAAATTTATAGACATAAAAAGAAGAATGTGTGTAATTTATTTAATTCACAATACATTTTACTGCTATCAGAAAACAGTAAAAAATGTTTATTTGGCAAATAAATATTGTTTTTTTGCTTAAATTCAATATTAAAGCCGCGACCCACCAGCCTCGTGACAGTTTGAACATCAAATTTAAGCGAAAAGCAATGATTATTTTTCAAATAAACATTTTTTTCAGTTTTCTGAGAGCAGTAAAATGTATTTTGAATTAAATAAATTACATACATTCTTCTTTTTATGTCAATAAATTTAATTCAGAAAAAAAATTTTTGGGCACCCTGTATAAATAATTATGTTAATGTTTATATTACTGAATAGAGAATTGAATTACCTTTCAAATGAGCTATCACACGACCCCTATTCTCATTTAAAAAAATCATCGATGACGTCATCACGCCCACATGGGTGACGTCACTAGTATGATGTATATGCCAAACAGTCGTAATTTAAAAATAAAAATTGACCTGTTTCGGGGTTTTTTTCCAAAATTATCCATTCTCGAGAAAATGAATTTATTCCAACCTTTACGTGCTCACTGTATATTGAAAAGAATGGGAGATAAGCAACACCCTTGTTTAAGGCCTTTTGTTACTTGGAAGCTAGATGACAGATGGTAACCTCTCTTTACCCTTGACATAGAATCTTTATAGAGGCATTGTATATTAATAGTTTTTCCAAAATGCTTTATTGTTGTATTACACAGACAATTTGTCGTTCTTTTTCTTCTTCTTCTTCTTCTTTTTCTTCTTCTTCTTCTTCTTCTTCTTCTTCTTCTTCTTCTTCTTCATGTACCATGTCCTTTCAGAACGTTGGTTACCATCATAGCTATCTTAATTGTATTCACTGCCACCCTAAATAGCATACTTGTATCAACACCATACCAATCTGGCAAGTTCTTCAACCATGAGGTTCTTCTTCATCCTGGACTGCGTTTGCCTGCTATTTTTCCTTGCATGATGTTTTGTAGCCACCTATATTTGGGACCTCTCATTACATGTCCGAAATACTCCAGCTTTCTCTGCTTGATGCTTTTTATGATCTCAGTAGTCTTGCTGAGACGTTCTAGTATTGTGGAGTTTCGAATCTTATCCACCCAGGAAACTTTTAAAATTCTTCTATAGCACCACATTTCGAAAGCCTCAAGGCGATTTAGATCGATTTTATTCACAGTCCAGGACTCGACACCGTAAACTAAGACCGAGAACACGTAGCAGCGAAGTAGGCGGATCCTCAATGCCAATTTTAGGTCTCTGTTACATAACACCTTGGACATCCTTCTAAAAGCGGCTCTAGCCTGTTCTATCCTAGATCTAATTTCGCCGTGACTTTCTGCGTTACAATTTAATTACTGTCCAAGGTAAACGATTTTATCAACTTACTAAAGTTTGGTATTATTTACATAGACGGTTTTATATGCTGTTGTTTACTTATTACGAGTATTTTGGATTTCCGTATGTTCAGATCCAGACCTGCCTCCCTACAACTCTCAACTACACTATCAAGTAGTGTTTGCAGATCTTCTTGAGTAGAAGCTAGGAGTACTGTATCGTCCGCATATCGCAAATTATTGATGACTTCACCGTTCACAAGTATTTCTTCTTGTTATTCAGAAAGTGCTTTTCTGAAAATTCTTTCGGAGTAAACGTTGAAAAGCAGGGGTGACAAGAGGCATCCCTGTCGTACTCCTCTTTTAATATTAAGAGCAATTTGTCCTTCACTAATTCTAAAACGATTATTCCGTGATTTATATCCCTCTCAGAGTTATTTTAGGACTTTATATGCTCATCTAATGTCACCCTAATTGAAATCTTCCTCCATTTTTAGTATTTGGTCGTTTCACCTCTTTGTTCCGCATTTTTTGTCTAACTTTCTTCGTTTTTCTTCAAAATTTTTAGTGCGTTTCTGTTTCTCGTGTTTTTCTTTGAGGATCAATGGTTAATTTCCTTTATCTATTGCTTTTTTACGTTTATCAAATCGAAACTCTTTTCTTTGATGTTTTTTTAATTCCTAATCACTCTTGTAGCCATTTCCCACGTATTAACCTCTTCCACTTAATCTTATTTTATTCTTCTTGTATTGATTCCTCCTTCAACATGTTATAGGAGTTCTCTATTCAATTCTTCTTACAATCGCTTTTCCTCAGTGTCTCCGGAAAATTGTCTTCAAACGCGGACATGTCAACCTCTTGACATTGTTCGGCGGCCATGTCTAGGTCCAATGTATGCGTTATTGTCCCTTTTTTGTCTTGAACATAATTGGTTAATTTTATGCGTGTCATTTTATTATGCAACATAAGATAACACACTGCAGTTTTGCTAGGACTGAGTCTAGAAGAATATTTTGTAAACGTGATAATCAATTTGATCAATCAGGTGTTGAAGTAGGACAGAAAACAGTGATTTAATGAATTAATGTTGTTTACATTTTAACAATTTTTACTTTATTACCAATTACCACGTGTATTTAATCAATCATTGTCGTAATTAAAAAACTTTTTAATTGGTGCTTTTTCGGCAACCAATAAAACGGACCTGTTTTTTTAAATAGGAACTAATTTATGGAGCCAGGTCAATGTCGCTCATTGATCTAGCCGAAATTTTATCACAGGACGGATATTTTGAAACGACTCCGATAAATCCTTATGTGTTAAAACCTCATTAGTCTCATTTAGATTATTGAATTAAAAACAAAAATAATGAAAAATATCATTTAGTGACATTGGAAACTAGAAAGTTTAATCAGGCGTGATTGCAATGACCTAATTGTGACCCTTGTTAAAACTTGTTTATAATTTATTGTTGAAAAACCCTTCTCAAAACACTCATTCAACAAATTAAAATCTGAATAAACAGTCCTATTGAATGGACGGTGCACTAAGAGCTTAATCAATTCGGCGGCCCAATGTAGCTGTTAAAGACACGTGTCCGCTATGTTGGTGCTCCGCGCTTCTGCAACTGCCAAATATTTTTTCCTTATTTTTGCAGCTTATAAAAAACAAAGAGATTCGTTTTTCCAAAAATCTTCTTGTTTTAAGGGGATGAATCCTGAGAAAACTAATAAGTATTTTTGAAAAATTTAAACGCAAAATGAAAGGTTACGTTCTTACCGAGGGCCGAAAGTCCCTGAAAACTTCTATAATGTTTATTTTAATATAATTTTAAAATATAATTTTAATATAATTTTAATAAGTTACAGGGGTGAAAAACTAAGAGAAAATGTACTGTGATTTTTAATTTCAAATATCTCATTCAAAAGAAACTTTTTATTTATTCTATATATTTTATATTTATATAAGGGACTTTCGGCCCTCGATAATAATTTAGTCTTTCATTCTGCGTTTAATTTTTTTAAAAATATTTATTAGTTTTTTCAGAATTCGAAAAAAATGGACACCATGTCCGTGGTAATATTTTCCAAATCGAACATTCGCTATCTTTGTCATACAACGCACTTAGTCAAATAGAATAAGATGACAAGACACTGACAGTTTGAAATATTTGACATGGCATCGGGAATATTTTTAGTTGTTGAAGTGTATTTGATAAATAATTGATTTAAGACGTGAACTTAACAAAAAGTAATTTATTGTTTGTTATTTATGGAAGATCCAAGCAGAGAATACATCAGGGCCCAGAGAACGCCAAATAGAATTCTATTTTGCTGACATCACAAAATAGAGTTTCATAATGGGAGAATCGACGGTTGCTAGGCAACGTGACGTCACTAAAATAGAATTCTATTTGGCGTGCTTCCGCACCAAAATTATATTCTGTGATCGAAATATTTTGTTGTTAAAGATGTTCAAAATTGTAAGCGTTCCATAGTAACAACATTTTTTAAAAAAATCACTTTAACACTTTTCCTCTTTTCTCGATTTAGTATAAGTTTTTGTTGTACATATAAATTATTACAATCACTGAATACATAGTTAGTGAAAAAATTATCACATTTACTAACTGAATTAAACATTTGCAATTATGCAAATAACAGTTATCCAAGAACATTCAGAAGCCATCTCTTTAAAGTTAATGATAACATTGTCAAGTAGAATGACATTCTAGTAATGTTTACATACCCATACCAGTGTGAATTTTACTACACGTAATTTGCCGTGTAAAGACAGAAAAAGTAGGGATAGCCGTAAAATATTTGCGAATTATGTACCGATGGCCTTAATACGAAGCGAGATATGGTAAGTGAAAGGAGACTTTTTTTGTGAATGCTTGAATCGGTGCATTCGACTTGAAATAACAGAAAAATGATTGATTTTACGAGTATAATGCTACCAAAACTTTTTGTAGTACTTGAAGAACCCTTAAAATGTCGATTGCATTCAAACTAAGCGCGATACGGTGCAAAAATGATTGGCCACTCATATATTTAAGAAAAAATGAGCAGTATATTTAACTCCGCCTCCACCAGAATTTAAATACATGGTTTTCCTTCTACAGTAGCTTTAATTTTAATGTTGTTTCTATGCTCAAAAAGTTGGAGTTGTTTAACGTCAAAAACGTTGGATAAACAGAATAGTGGAGTCCGCCAGGAAAAAGAAAGAAAGGCGTACCCCGAAGATCTTTCAGAGATGAAGTGGAGCAAGCAATGGAAAGAAGAAATCTGCAGGAAAGGACTGACAAAACAGAAAGGACTGGAGCGGACGGTTAAGTGAAGGAGTATAGTGAAAACTATGGAAATCGGTAGTATACCTATATAAAAAAATAAAAGACAGATATTGAGCAGTTCTTCCTTAAATCTTGCCCAAGTACTTTTGCTTGGTCAGGAGCATTTCGTCAAGAAACTATACTATGACATTAGAAGTGTTACACCCAGAAGGAATCATTTCTAGAATTTAATTTTTTGGCAACATGGTACCGGGTGTCCCAATAAGAATGGCTCTCGGCCATATCTCAGGAACCGTTTATAGTAGAGATTTGAAATAAAAAATTTTATAACAAAAGTTACCTCAGGAAAAGCCTGGAAATTATTTTCATAATTGTGGGTCCACCGCTAGAGGGCGTAATTGAATATCAAAAATAAAAAAATCTAAATTTTACAAAATTTTCCTAATGAAGGGGCACTGGAAATCCGATTATTGTATTCTTCATCAAATTCTTCGCATATTTGATTTAACAAGTTTAACTCTACCTTTTCAAATAAGAGGTGGGGGTGAGTGGGAACCTTGTTATGAAAAAATCGCTGTAAGTCCGGTTCTGCTAAATCAAATTTTGACAACTGGGTCTTGTTGAAGACAGATCTTTTTTTTCAATGTAAGCGTGATAATTTTGAACCATCCTAATAAGTAATAAGCCAGCTGGGAGGCGTTATTTAATTTTTTTCAGAAATCTAGTTTTCTTTGGAAAATATTAAATACAAGTAAGCATTTTTAATCATACTTTATAAAATTAGATTAAATTAGCAATAGAATAGCGAAAACCGCATGTCGATACCTTTTTTCTATCTCAAGATATCTCGAGAAACGTGTAAATTTTATACATAACTGTTACTATCACCGATAAACTAAGTTAATGAAAAGTAGCGTGCTGTGGAAAAAAACAAAATAACATTTTCCAGATGTCAACATATAAAAATATAATTAATTAAAACAACAATATAAAGAGAAACAATACTATTAAAATTAAATATAACACAGAACAAAAAGAACTACTTAGTGACGACCTAAATATTCAAATTGTTGCCCATCATACACTACTCTAGAATACATTATCCAGAGAATACTAAACGCCATTCAAAGCATATCGAGAGCAGAAATTGAGACTGCTGTTCAATCTACTCTTGAAAGAGTAAATTTTGCAATGAAAGTGATGGGCAAAAATTTGAACGTTTATGTCATCACTAAATAGTTGTTTTTATTTCTTTGTAATAGGGCTTTTCAACGCTTCTCATTTGTTTCGAGCCTCTGTCATATGCCGTATAATTCGTGTATAATATTAATATACGAGATATGAACGAGGTTCGAAACAAATGAGAAGCGTTGAAAAGACCTAATATACGTTGACAGCTGAAAAATGTTTCTTTGTTGTTTCCATAGCACACTACTTTTAATGAATTTCATTTACCGGTGACAGTAACAGTTATATTTTTAAATTTACACGTTTTGTAAGATATCTCGAGATAGAAAAAAAGTATTAATATGCGGTTTTCGCTATTCTGTTGCTAATTTTGTCTAATTTTGTAATATGGTATTAAAAATGCATGTTTGGATTTAATATTTTCCAAGGAACACTAGATTTCTGAAAAAAATTAAATAACGCCTTCTAGCTGGCATATTACTCAGTAAGTTGGTTCGAAATCATAACTTTTACATTGACGAAAAAGATCTGTCTTCAACAAGACCAAGTTTGCAAAATTTGATTAAGCAGAACCGGACTCACAGCCAGTTTTTCCTAACAAGGTTCCCACTCACCCCCACCTCTTATTTCCAAAGGTAGACCTAAACTTGTCAAATCAAATATGCGTAGAATTTTATGAAGAATACGACGATCGGATTTCCAGTGCCCCTTCATTAGGAAAATTTTGTAAAATTTAGATTTTTTAATTTTTGATATTCAATTACGCCCTCTAGCGGTGGTCCCACAATTATGAAAATAATTTCCAGGCTTTTCCTGAGGCAACTATTGTTATAAAATTTTTTATTTCAAAGCTCTACTATAAATGGTTCCTGAGATATGGCCGAGAACCATTCTTATTGGGACACCCGGTACATTTTCATCAAGAATAAAACGATAACATAGGCAAGACTTTCTATTGACATGTAATAAAAAAAAATATTTTTGGCCACCCCTTAGCTGAATACAATCCTGTACACGTCTAGTCATTGACAAAATGAGATGATCGATATCAGCTTGTAGCATCTCATTCCAAGCAATTTAAATTTCATGGATTAACTGTGCCAGAGTCTGTGGAGGATGGTGCAAAGTGAACAGTCTCCTCCCCATCATATCCCACACATGTTCGATAGGATTTAAACCCAGTGAAAGGGGTGGCCACGGCTAAAAATTAACGCCAGCTTCTTGGAAAAAGTCCATCGTTCGACGAGCAATATGTGGACGCGCGTTGCCTTCCTGAAAAAGGGCGTTTCGACGGTCGTCCAGATAAGGCAGTAAAGTGGTTTGTAAGATATTATCATCATAACGCGCATCTGTCATACTGCCTCGAATAAACAAAAGTGGTGATCGGCTACCATAGGCAATAACCCTCCATCCATTACTCCAACTGTCCTGTGTAGATGCCTCTCAACAGCAAACCCGATATTTCGTCGCTCTCCACGGCGGCGTCTTATCATCTTACAACCATCATGAATACCTAAACAAAATCGCGATTCGTCGCTGAATGCTGCATTATGCCATTCTGCCACCCAATGCTGCCGTTCTCTGCACCAATTCAAACGTTGATAGCAGTGGTCCGCAGTCAAAGGAAGCACTCGTCGTTGGTGGAATGAAACCAGTCCAAAGGCTCAAATGCTGCGGTAAAGGGTACCTATAGTAACAAATCTACCTTCTACTCCAAACCATTGGTCAGCGATTTGACGCGTAGTAGCAAAATGGTCTCGCAGAGCCAGTAGTCTAAAGCGCCTATCTTGACGCCCTGTGGTACGCCTCGGTTAACCAGTTGGTCTTCTTCGTGTTCCTCTACCTTCGTTTGTCCACACACGATACACTCGCATAACTCTCATTGCCGTACAATTAACACGATGGCCAATTTCGCGATACGACAAACCCATATCTCTATGGGCAATAATTCTACCCCTGTCAAAATCGCTAAAATGGTGGTAATTTTGGTGGTTTCAAACTCAAGGCATATTCTTGCACTGAATACAATTGGACTGAGGAGTAATAACTAAAAATTTTTGTACCAACCGGTCTCCATAAATTGGTCTTTTCACAAAAAAATTTAAAGATAAAACTTTATTTTTACAAAAACTATAAAAGATCAAACATTGATATTTATCATGACATGCTTTAAAGATAGTCATTCTGTTGCCAAAAAATTAAGTTCAAGAAATGATTCTTTCTGGGTGTAACACTTCTAATGTCACTGAGTATAATAGGCTATCCAGCATATCCAAGAATGCCATAAACATTCACATACAATTATATAAATATTACACCAGACAAAAGGACAAACAGTTTAAAAATAATTATTCTGGATGCAGGAGACAGAATCTGTCTCCTGAGATCCGTCAGGATCAGGGTCCCAACTCTCGTTTAGCAGACAACATTTAAACTTTCGGACTTGTCAGATTTCTTCTCCAGCTACATATACACTGTGTCCGTAAAGTATGGAACAAATTCTTTTTTAGCTAAACAGAGCATTTTAAGAAATAATCCTGAAACACATCGATTTTTGATTTTAATTTACCGTATTTTAAAATAATATTCTAATATACAGGGTGAATTTTTTTTTAATAGAACACCCCCATTTTGTCTCAATTTTCAGATTACTCTAGCTGAGCTGATTCCAAAAATGTATCACATGTTGATTCAAATTGGTACAGGGTGGACAAAAATACAATAGTTTTGTGTGTGCTCATAATATTAAATTTTAATTAATTTTTGATATTAAATTAAAATATTAAATTAAACAATATCAAAAATTAATTAAAATCAAAAATTAATTAAAATATCAAAAATACAAAAAGTATTTTTGATAATATTGTTAATTTAACTAACGCGTTACTTTATGAACACACACAAAGCTATTGTATTTTTGTCCACCCTGTACCAATTTGAATCAACATGTGATACATTTTTGGAATCAGCTGAGCTAGAGTAATCCGAAAATTGAGACAAAATGGGGGTGTTCCATTAAAAAAAATGACGGTGACGTCATTCTTCTTCTTCTTCTTGACTGGCTTTACAACTCGGGGTGCCCTCCATCGTCTGCGATCTTGCGCTTCGATTTGCCATTGTTGTACCCCAATCCTAGATAGATCGGTTTCAACATCATCCTTCCATCTTTTTCTGGGACGGCCCACTGATCTTGTACCGTCTGGTCTCTCGAAGAACACTGTCTTTAGCACTCTGTCTTCCTCTGATTTTACTACATGACCTTCCCATCTTATCCGATTAGCTTTTATATGTCTGACGATGTTTTCAGTACCATATAGAGTCACCAATTCAGCATTGCGGCGCCTTCTCCACTCTCCTGTCAATTCATCTCTTTGATGACCAAATATCATTCTGAGGACTGACAAATTGCTGATATTTGAAAGGAAAGTCCTCAGAATGGTGACGTCATTACTCGAAAGTAATTCACCCTGTATAGTAGAATATTATTTTAAAATACGGTAAATTAAAATCAAAAATCGACGTGTTTCAGGATTATTTCTTAAAATGCTCCGTTTAGCTAAAAAAGAATTTGTTCCATACTTTACGGACACAGGTAATTATTTCTTCCTATAACTTATAACCTAACCAATATTTTCGTCTTCTTGATATTTATTTTCAAACTTAAAGCTTCATGTGCAAGAGGTAGATTACTTAACAGGGATTGAAGATCTTAGATGCTATCTGCCACTATCGCTTTGTGTTCGGCAGACCTAATGTTGTTAATAAATGTAGGATTCGTTAAAGACAATAGTAATAAAAGTCCGTGTGATGTTTAACAGTTTTAATTAATAAAATAGATGACTAAATTATAGATACTATTAAATTGACGAAATGTAAAAGTGTTTGTGTAATTGCGACTAAAATTTTACGAGTTCTCACAAAAGAAACTGTCTTTGAAATAATCGCGTTTATCTACTTAATATATGACTGGCTTGTCAATATATAAGTACGTCTTAAACTTCGTCCCTTCGATTATTGCCAAATACAATGTCTTTCCTCAGAATCTCAAAATCGACTGCCTCTCGCATCCCTACGCTAAAACAAATTCTCCCTTTTCCGTTTTAACCTATTAAAATTGGATCAAAGTATGTACCGACTTTTTCCAATAAACCTAAACCAATAAAATTAGTCAAGGCGGCTACTTATGTTTATCTTGAATCGGAGTAGCTAACTCCGATTCCCGATCCCCAAGCTAATCCGCACATGTGTTCTTATGCGTGAGACTCTTATTTCGTTTTCGTAATAATAATTAAGAAAAATTATATACAGGAGTCTTAAAAATTAAGGTAAAATAATTACAATTCTACATAAATATGCCCTTTACTTTATTATCCTTATTAGAGTCTGCCAGTGCTTCTGCGAAGGCTTTGTCTGCCTATAAGTTAAACAACATTGGAGAAAGTTTACGGCCTGGCTTTATTCCCTTTTTTATCGGGAAATCTTCCGCTTCGTTGAAATTTTGAAGACGTACTGTTGCTGTTTGTTTCCAATACAGATTGACGATAACGCATAATATTTCCCTGGAATCCAATCCCAACTCTTGTACTTGTAGCCATTTTATCATTAGTTCATGTTTTATGTTATGGAATGCTTTCTCATAATCGATTAAATAGTGCCATCCTTTCTGTGATCTAGACAATTTTGTATTAATGTTTGTATACTAAATATCGGCTCTCACGTACCAAGTCGGCCAAGTACTTACACGGTCGAAACAAGACCAGATACAAGCAAAACACGAAGACATCTGGAAACCAACGAAATGAAGATCTTAAGAAGGATTGCTGGAAAAGGACTACAGGATAGGGTAAGAAGTGAGGAAATCAGACACATATGTGGAGTAGACAATATAAATACCTGGGTAAAGAACAGAAAAGAAAAGTGGAATGAGCACATAAGCAGGATGTCTGAATCAAGGATAGTAAGAATAGCCAGGGACAAGTCACCGTTAGGCAGGAGAAGTATAGGACGCCCAAGGAAAAGATGGAATGACAACTTAGGGGCAGAATGAAAGGCACCGTTGAAGAAAAACAGGCAGTACTGCCTATATAAAAGAAGAAGAAGAAGAAGAAGAAGACGTACCAAGTCCATTTTTGAAACCAAACTGACTCCAGTGACTGACCTCTTCACAGTCCTTAAATAATCTGATGTGTAGTATTCTCAAGAAAATTTTTAAAAGTGGCAGATATCGTTATCTTTCTTCCCTATCTAAACTTAGCCATCTACTAGCGCCGGCCTACTGAAGCAATAGATGTCCACCACCATGACTTGGATTCGCCAGACAGAAATTACTCATATAAGAGACGGAGAAGCTGACTCTGCCCTATCAAATGGGTTAATGGGAATGGATGATTCCATTTCCAAAGGCAATGTAGGGAATTTAGAGGTTCCAATTGCTCTAAATCCCTCCTTCCGCTAATTTTTCATGCTCTTTTAATTCTAATTTTTCATCCATTTCATGATTTTGAATATCGGGGTCCTTAGATATGTTTAGTCCTACTTTTTAAGTACATTCTGTTACTATAATCAGATACTGTTGCATTCTATGATCGCACCATTAAATATTCCGTGGGCTAAGATAGCCCGGTCATCGGCATATCCCACGACATGATGCCTATCATTGCTAAGCCTAGCTAGCTATCAGCCCATCTATGAGCAACGTGTACATATTATTATAAAAAACACAGATTTTTCATATTTTTTTAATCGGTATTTTCCAAAACGCTGATCCTTAGGTGGAAAATATATAGAAAATTTTAGTAGATAATTGCATGATCTAAAATTTTTGTCTGATACATTTTTAAATTAATTTGTAGATTATCTACAATACCCGATTTTTGTCGCTTTATATGTGATCTTTATTTTTAATTTTATTTATTTCAAATATTCCAACACTCCTTGTTTTCATTTAATATTCTTAGAAAGTAAAATAATAAGCATAATTTTCTAGGAATTGATAAAATATTTTGATTGATGCGAAAAACTTATCAATCATTCAAGACGTATTTTAGACATCAACGCTTTTCAGTCATAATTACATAACATTACTTTCATTATTTTATTTTTAATTTGAACTGAATAAGAAGAGTCCTCGATGTCAATTTTAACATCTCCTTTCAAACAATCTAAAGAAACCTATAGAATTGGATCCTGAATGCCATCTGCCTCATTTTGAATGAAATTTCTTACACAAAATGACCTCTTGAAAATAAGGATGGAACAAAAAACAAAAATCCGGCATCTTCAAATATTTAATCTTCCACATTCGTCCAATATGGATTACAAAATAAATACGAATCCCTTCTTGGAATTTATCAATCAATTTTCAGTATTGACACTTCTTGAATGTAACAGTCTGTGTATTAAAAGATAATGTTATGTGGAAGTGAAAAAACATATGTTGGTAAATAAGTATCTGTGATTGCTAGATGTTTGTTTGAGGAGATAGGGTAAATAGTGTTACGAGAGATAAACTTAAAGAATTAAAAAAGCGATAAGGTACATACTTCTTGTTATCTTGTTTTGAATACACTCTGACAGTTAGTAACGGAAGTTCTTGAATAAATTCAAATCAATTACAGAACCAAATGAATCCTTATTAGATATTCAAAAACCATGAAAATCTAGGCTTTTTATTGATTCTTTAGTATGTACTATTATGACGAGAAACTGGAAAATTTACAACAGGAAGGTTACCAGATTAAAAGTATTTTTTCTGATTCACTTTCAGTTCTTAAAAATTATAATCCGACTAAAGCACATCCATTCTTATTATTTTTAGTATCGAAACAATTTTACACAAGTTCAAATATATTTAATTCTTATTGCTCAAAGCAGACTAGCTCACATAAGTTCTGCAAAGAACAAGACACATAAAGAACACGACAAAAACCTGTATTAAATAATATAATTAAAGACTAGGAACTGGGAAAAGTACATGGAAGGTACCAGGAGGTAATCCGCTCCACATAATCAGAAATCAGATATATTATACCGGGTGTCCACTTATATTTTCCCCCATTTTAACTGCCTATAACTTCTAAACGACTTAAGATATAAATAAGCGGTTTTCGCTGAAATGTTTTATTTTGGTAAAAGTTTTGTTTGAACGGATTGAATTTTTTACATCGCCTTTAAATAAAAAATGGCGGAATTTTGAAAAAAAAATGTTGTTGACTTTTTTATTGGAACACCCAGTATATTTTTTTGTAAATTGAAAGAACGGTCATTTACCTATCCAGCGATATAATTTTTTTTTAAATAGGTTGTCAAATTCAAATGACTGAGCAATTACTGTTTAAAATGAGAGATGCAATGTGGAAATCACATAACATAATATCAATTTGCTTAGTTATATTATTTAGTTATGTGATATACACGTTGCACCTCTCATTATTTTTTCAAAAATCCGCCATTTTTTTTCGTGATTGAAAGCGATATAAAAAACTCAATCCATTGAGACAAAACTTTTACTAAAATAAAACAGTTTAGCTAAAACCGCATATTTAGTCCAGAGAAATAAGATTTTTCTCGTGACACATCCCCCTCCAGGCCGAAACCAAATTTTTTGAGTAGTATGGACATCTATATTATTAACATATATGTTTCCTGCAGCCGATTTTGATGATATACAATATACATAGTTATAAACAAATGAAGATCGAAAAACGGTAAATTATCGCTTTTTTTGTCTATTACCAAATAGTTAAGCACTTTAAACAAATTTGAGAGTAAGAAATTCATAAATCGTATAAAAAACTTCAATATGGCATTCGCTGAATATCGTTGAAATAAATCATAAATTTTGAGTTTTTATAAATATTCATAACTTAGGTAAAACTTAACTTAGAATCTTCTTATTACACGGAATGCCGAGACTTCTTGTACTTAAATTATATTTTAAATTTCAAAGCAATTGGTCAAATAGTTTAAAAGTTATTTAATTTGTTTATTCCAAATTCATTTTTTTTGCAACACTCTAAGTCAGAAAATTACGAGGTTACAATAATACTTCAGACAGTTTATGATAGAAGAACATTTATACTATTACCTTAATTAAAAATAAATGACAAAAAATAATTTTAAACAGTGTAAAATTATTTTGCAAGAACATGTCGATTTTTTGCTTATTTATAAACAATTAGAATAACTTTTTAACCGTTACCCGTAGACAAATTATTTTTTCACATTTAGAAAGACTGAATTTTTATACACATTTAGAAAGAAAAACAACTGTTCTAGGACATTTAGGGACAAAGTTAGCCCCCCCATTTTTTTAATTTACATGTTTTTGCAAAATTATTTTGCCATACTTATAATTATTTTTTGTCATTTTTTTTAAATTAAATAAATACTGTAAATTTTCTTCTTTCATAAACTATCCAAAATATTACTGTAACTTCATCATTTTCTGACTTACAGTGTTGCAAAAAAAATTAATTTTGGATAAACAAATTAAATAACTTTTAAACTATTTCACCAATTGCTTTGAAATTTAGGGTATGATTTAAACACTATAAGTTTCAGCATTCCGTGTAATAAGAAGGTTCTAAGTTAATTTTTACATAAGTTATGAATATTTATAAAAACTCAAAATTTATGATTTATTTGGCAATTTTCTAAGTAACCCATAAGGATAGACATATTCAGCGAACGCCATATTGAAGTTTTTTATACGGTTTATGAGTTTGTTATTCTCAAATTTGTTTAAAATGCCCAATTTTTTAGTAATAGACGAAAAAAGCGAAAATTTACCGTTTTTTGATCTTCATTTGTTTATAAGAACTATGTATATCATCAAAATCGGCTGCAGGAAACATATAGGTTATTAAATATATATGTCCATACTACTCGAAAAATTTGGTTTCGGCCTGGAGGGGGTTGTGTCACCAACACGATATTTTTTTTCCTTATTTCTCTGAACTAATTTCTATCTTGAGCCGTTTAGAAGTTATTGGCAGTTCAAACGGGGGAAATATAAGTGGACACCCGGTATTTTATCTATATATCTGTAGAGACTATGGTAGGGGAGTCCAAGCGGGGATTTTTGCAGTTACTAGAGCGCGTCAGATTCTCATATGGGAAGAAAGCTGGTACCCTGGCAGATGTACTTCTACCATTGGCTCTTAACACAGGAAAGTTCGTTAAGGGGGGCTCGAAAAAAAATCTATCCTTAAAAATGCTCGAAATTGTCAGATTAAGATAAGGTAAGTTAAGTACATACATGCAAAAGAGTGTATATGTTACAGTTCAAGTTGATTATCCAGTTGGAGTTGACTCCAACTAGTTGGAGTCAACTCTAACGGCTGGTTTCAGTAAGAGTTGATTATAAATATAAAATGAAGATTTATATTCAACATTTACTAGTAAAAGTAGACTCCAACTAGGAAAAGTATACTCTTCCCAACAGGGCCGCGCCAAGGCTTTCAAGCGCCCCGGGGCAAGTAATTTTAGGCGCCCTTTTCCTCCTCCCCTTGTAAGTAGTTTTTTGCAACTTAGTGAATAAGTCCATTTACTCACGGTTTTTGCTCCAGATTTTAAAGCACCGCTTGGATTGAAATGAAATTTGGCATTAGCGTAGCTAACATGTCAAAGAAAAAAAGTGATATTGTGCTGATGTGTGCTTTTGCTCTGAGGGTGAGTTTTACCCCTTTTCGGGGGTGAAAAACTATACGTTTAAAATAAGTACGGAAATGGATAAACTGACTAATTCTAAGTCACTTTTGTTCTATAGAGTTTTTTCACTAAGTCCAGTGCCGGTTTATCCACTGGGCGCTTGGGGCGGGCGCCCAGGGGCCTGGGCCCCGTAGGGGCCCGTTCCTTTTAATTATAAAAAAATAAAGTCGCTAAATAATTTAAATATTCTCCGAAAAAAATCTCATACGCAGATACGCCAATACAATACTGCAAACACCTTTGTTCTATTGTTACTACATCTCTCCACGCCTATACACAGTGCCGTAGCCTAGCCCCACAGGGGCCCCGTGTCAGTGTTTGTGGCGGTGCCCTTTTCCGAAAACTACAGAAAGTTGTCATATTTCGTCATGTCATTGATTAAAAACTACCCAGGTAGTGGGTAAAAAGTAAAAACTGTGTAGGTTATTAATCAATGGCCATGTCTCGAATTATTTTATCCAAAATAATCGCACAAACGGAGTTTTTTTAGTTTCTAATAATTTCATTTTGAATTGTGGGGTTTAAATAATAATTTATCTCACTTTTCGGCTTTAAAATAAGTTCTTTAAAATAGGAACAAAATAAGTCATTTAAAATAGTTAAACGAAAGACAAAAATAGATATACATAAATCTAATTTATAGATAATAAAAGAATAGATTATTCTTGAAAATGCCAATACCCAAACACTGGGTACACACTCTTTCAAACATTCAAAAGTAAAGCGATTACAAAAATTGCAATTTGGCGTTATACAGTGGCCTCTAAGGCTAGCACTCCACTTGCGATTTGTAGTCGCAGCGACAAAAAAATCGCTGTCCCAGAAAATCTAGAGTCTAGAAAATTAGTCGCTGTTTTCAGAATCGCGAATTAAATGCTACAAGGATGTAACATCAGCTTTTAGATGTTTTTTTAATCTAGAGATAAAGAAGAAGTCAAGACGTCAATTAATACTTACTTTATGCGAGGAACATAAAAACGATGTTGATGAAACCAAAGAGAACTTGCATAATGAAATTACCCATTTTGTAACGTTATGCCAAAATTTTAATAAACATCATACAATTTATGAAAAATTTGATTCTTCCAGGATGTAAAAACAACTTTTCCCAATATTTTAACTTTTCTGCAAATTTATTTGACGACACCAATTTCTAATGCGTCAGGCGAGCCGTCTTCTTCGGCTTTAAAAAGAATAAAAACATATTTAACGTCAAATTTGGGTCAAGAAAACCTAGCCGCATTATCACTATTGTACTTATACTGAGAATGAAGAACTGGAGAAACTGAATGGTGATAATATTATATAGCAGTTTGCGAATGCCAAGTCAAGAAAAAAAGTGATCTAATTTTTGTCTTTAGGGAGCGTTCAAGTCTTACGTAACGCGATTTTTTCAGAATTTTGACCCCCGTCCCCCCTACGTAACGCACTCCAATGGGCGTTTAACTATTGCGTAACGCAATTTTTGAAGATTTTTACCCCCCAACCTGCGGTACGTAATACTTGAACGGTCCCTTATGTATTTTTTAGAATATGGTTTTTGTTTGTCATGTGTTGTTTTGTGGAACTTTTTGTTTTTTATTATGTTTTTAAATGTATTTTTTGGATTACTTTTTACGTTTGCTATTCTTTCTTGCTTGTTTAAAAAAATATTTTATAATATAGGTACTCTATATCATATTATGTATAAGTTTTTAGTTTGTGAAAACTGTCATTGTAGATAAGTAGCAGTGCGTGAAGGGTTTAAAGTGTGCGTGAAGTAACAATGTATACTATTTTAAATGGGATTTACATTTTCGCAGTTTTTTTTGGGCACACTTTCATCTTTCATATAATCAAATATCCTTAACTTTCGAGTTGTCATGGTGATTACATAATGAGCAATAAATTACAACAAAAGTTTTGACAGTTTTGTAGTTTGAAATAAGTTAGCATTTTTAAATGTCAAGGTTCTAAAAATTGTAGAATAGAAATGAATTCCAGTGACGAAGAGTTACAGTTTTTTTATTTGTTCATCATAGATAAAATATTGTATGAAACTGTGCGTGAAGTACTTTTTGCGAACTTACGCGAAGTATAGCACTCGCTGCGCTGTCGCTCATGCTCTAAACATCGCGTGCTTTTGCAAAAAGCATACTTCACGAACTGTTTCATAAATAACTATTATGGATTTTACAAAAACCTTTATAGGTAGTTAATGCATGTGTTTTCTTGTTAAAAAAACTGCCAACGAATAGCAATGAAGGGGGCCCCTAAACCTCCAGCGCCCAGGGTCCGAAGTTAGGTTAAACCGGCACTGACTAAGTCAATACTTTTCGATTATTTGCGAGTGAATATGTCCATGTTTCAACAAAAAAAAAAACAAATAACTTTTTCGCAAATAACTCAAAAAGTATTTTATCGAAAAAACATTCTTAGCAAAAATATAGCTTATAAAAAAGTGAAAAAAATGGTGTATGCATGAAGTCAGTAGACCCAGATGAAGCAGAATTGTAGCTAATGGAAACTAGGTTCTTATTCGTCAAATTCCAAATCAAATACCTATTTCAACGAGAAATAAACAAAAAATGAAACACTTTTCGGGGTAAACTTATTACAACTAAATTTCATCGGTTCAAAGTGCTTTTTAAAAAAGAATTGGTGTTAAAGTAATTTTTTTTAATTTTGAAAAAATTACATTTTTTTCAAAAAAACTTAAATTATTAGTGATACCAAAAATCTCAAAGAGTAAAAAAATGTAAGTTTTGCTTTTCTGAATATTTTGGATTTTGTGTTTTTTTGTAAGACAAAAATTGGTTAATCAGCGGTAAAAAAATGTAAAACCGTGGAATTTTGAGAATCAACACCGATTTTAATGAAAATTTGGATTTAAGCTCGGTTGATCCTCTTCTTCAAAATCTACCCTATGCCGAACCGGGCTTTTGCCCTGGGGGTGAAAACAACCCCATCTAGGGAATGAAAATTTTTCAATCAAAATAACTATTGAAGTCGTTAGATTCACCAATTCTGAGTAAATTTTGTTCTATAAATTATTTTTGCAAAGTTGATATTTTCCAAGTTATTAGCGATTGAAACTATGCATTTTTCATTGAAAATCACGTTTTATGACCGTTTTTCATGAATAACTTATATTTCTTTAATGACCTATAAAAGATGTCTCTTGTTTTCCCAAAAAAAATTCACCACATTCAAGTTATTTGAGATTGAAGGTTCTCATAATTCGGTTCTAATAACTTTCAAAGTATCACCTTTCCAAAAAAATTTTATAGAATAAAATTTACTCAGAATTGGTCAATATATCGATTTCCATAGTTATTTTGATTAAAAATATTTTCATCCCCTAAGCGGTTTTGTTTTCACCCCCACCCCCAACAAAAGTTGCCTCTAGAATATGTCAGTTTATTAATTTCCGGACTTGTTTTAAACGTATACTTTTTCATACCCTAGAAGGGGTGAAACTCACCCCTCGGGCAAAAGCACATATCAGCACAATATCACTTTTTTATTTGGCAGTATGTGTATGCCAAACTTCATATCAAGCCAAGCAGTTCTTTAAAATTCGGAACTTTTGCAATATTTTATTGTGAGTGAATGGACTAGAATCGGTATTCGGTATTCGCTCCATGCGTTACGTGACCATGGTGGGGGTACCTAGAAACGATGTCAGCGTGAGTAGTAGCGAAAATGACATTATTGGAGCTATCTTTGTAATGTCATTGGCATTGTTAGTATAACAAATTTTATAAAAAATGGTAAATAAATGTTATCTATTTATCATATGCTTAACGTCAATTTGTGAGATCTAAAAAGGTCAGGACCTCGATTTTTGACCCTTCGAACGAAGCGAAGGGTCAAAAATCGAGGTCCTGGTGAAATTAGGTGTTGCGTCAGTCATGCACGGAGCGAATACCTACAAACTATTTGTTATGTGTTTAGGATAGTAATATACCTACCGATAAATTATTATGAATACTATAAATATTTACAAAAAACAACGATTACACCATCAGAGAACAAATATGATTCAGTTTAATAAGAGAAATAAGGGTTCGTACAATTATGGGATCAAAGTAATGCTTACTGCCATTTTTATACCTACCTACGATTGGTAAGTTTTAAATTTTAAAAGATATAAATATTACTAATATTTCTGGTAATTTCGGTATTGTAAACAATTTTTTTCGGCTCCTACTGGCGCCTTTTGAATACGGCGCCGGGGGGCTCCGCCCCCCTCCGCCCTTATGGACGGCGCGGGCCTGCTTCCCAATGCCATTTAGTAAAAGTTGATTCTGATTCACACAAACAGCCGATTCTAGAAATTAAATGTTACTGAATATGTTCAAATTAGTCTAAGCTGTATCGTCGCCCCCGTTAGGTAAATTACTCCGATTCGAATTTTTTGCACAAACTTACTCAAAAAGAGGTCCTTATAACAAATCTACTGGGTGCCAGGCAGTACCTTGATCGATAAATTGTTTAAACAATTATTTTTAGACAAATTCACAAAAATAATTTTTTCACTTCGAACATTTTTTTTTTAGATCATTTTGGTTATTCTGAGCAAAAAAAGGTATTTTGTGATTTTTCTCTAAAATTGATTGTTGTCGAGTTATACGCGATTTAAAATATGAAAAATGCGAAAATAGCCATTTTCAGGGCTTAATAACTCGGTTAAAATTTATTATTATGAAAGTCAGAAAGTGACCAAATCAAAGTTTATAGCCCCCTCTACAAGATCCAGCAGAAATTTTTGTCACTATTTTATTACTAAGCTTTATCTTTAATTATTAACAATGAGCGCTAAGTGCGTATTAGGCGGCCGTCAATGGTGAGTGCTAAAGAGATGCACCATTCCAGCCGTCCAATGGCGAATCTCACTCGCACTCACATTGACGGCCGCCCTCAATACACGGTTAGCGCTCATTGTTGATAATTAAAAACAATATCTTATTAATGAAATAATGACAAAAATTTCTTCAGGATCTTATAGAGGTAGCTTTAATCTTTGATTTTTTTTAGTTTCTGACTTTCATAATATATAATATCGTATGGCATTTTTGCCTTTCGGACAGTTCCGGCGCCAATTACATCTTTAACCCTGTTTCAAGTAACTAGTGTCGATGTACACTAGTCCAGGGGGACCGACGGCTTAACGTGCTCTCCGAGGCACGGTGAGGCGGCTCGTGTCATTATTGGAAATGAAAATGGTTTGTCTTTAGCAGGGCTCGAACCCACGTGCACTGGCGTATGAGGCCAGCGATTATGCCGTTACTCCACGGCCGCTCGCTCGACTTTCACAATAATTATCTTTTACCGAGTTATTTAACCTCGAAAATGGTTATTTTGGCGTTTTTCAAATTTTAAGTAGCTAATAACTCGACAACAGTCAATTTTAGAGAAAAAAAGGCCCAACGGATCTAAAAAAAATTTGTACGAAGTGAAAAAATTACACACACCGGCAAAATTAGCCGAACACCTTAAAAATGGGACATGTTTGATGTCTCGAATTTACTAAACCTGTTGTCCGATTTAAGTGATTCTTTTAGTAAGTTATAGCCTTATTAGTTAAGAATATCGGTGTAATAATATTGTTGCTAGACAGGTACATGTCATTTTATACCGGATGTTACAATCATACTGTCTTTTTTTCTTAAAGTTCCACAGGGTGTTCCACGGAACACCCTGTGGAATATTCTAGTATATATAATATTTTAAAATTAAAACTCGATTGTAGACTTTCTTAACATTTTCTTTTTTGATTCATTTGCTTATGTTGGAAAATAAAAAAGTTATGTGCTTTAACAACTAGCCATGTTTTTTATCAATAAATCCTCATAGTAGGGGAGGAAAGTATGCTAAATTTGCAGTTTGTACAAATGTCTCCTATTTAAGATTTTAAAGTAACCCCCCAGCCCACCTCCGTCGGGATCGTGTTTGGTGCCATTCGGTAGATTTTTGAAAAATATTGAATAGGTGTATTTTGCAGTTTTACGATCTGATGTTCATTTCGCGAAATATCGCAGGGTTCGTATTTAAAAATTTTAATTTACCCCCTCCCCTCTCCGTGGGGTGTCACGAACCCCCACGGAGGTGGGGTGGGGGATTTAATTTAAAATCCCAAATAGGAGCCCCCAATTTTTATTGCAGATTTGGATTCTTCACGTAAAAATAAGCAACTTTTATTCGACACATTTTTTCTAATTATGGATAGATAGCGCTATAATCGGAGAAAAATGATTGTTTCAAATGGAAAATTCAAATGGAAAAGTCCCCCACTTTATGGAAAATTTAACTTAACCTTTTTCTGATTTTAGCACATACTCTTCACAATCCAATAGGTTCCCATAAAGCTCGAGTAACTGAAAATTTAGTATACTTTCCTCCCCTACTATGAGGATTTATTGATGAAAAACATGGATAGTTGTTAACGCACATAACTTTTTTATTATCACACGTAAGTAAATGAATCAAAAAGAAAAATGTTAAGAAAGCCTAAATCTACAATCGAGTGTTAATTTTAATATTTTACATGTGCTAGAATATTCCACAGGGTGTTCCAAACTTTAAGAAAAAACACAGCATGATTTGTACACCCGATATAAAATGATATTTACCTGTCTAGCAACAATATTATTACAACGATATTCTTAAATAATAAGGCTATAACATACTAAAAGAATCATCCAAATCGGATCAATGGTTTAGGAAACTCGAGACATCAAACATGTCCCATTTTTAAGGTGTTCGGCTAATTTTGCCGGTGTGTGTATTTTTGCGAATTTGTTTAAAATCTTTGTTTATCGCCAAACGTCACTAAAATTATTCATTATTGTACTCATTTGCCCTCATTTTCGACAGTAAAGTAACACTTTGTTGTATTGAAAGAAGAATGTTACTTTATCTGCCGCGATAATTAATCAAATTAACCGAGATTGAATATAAGTGGTCAATGGCAGCAATCGATTATTTATTTGAGTGAAATTAAAATTTATTTACTTTAATTATTAAAAATATTGTACAAAATTTATCTTATTATTGATAAAATTTATGTCAAAAAGTAAAATTCTGCAGTGTTTCGCAATTATATTCATACAAAATAAATCAAAACTTTACAGATTTAGTAATTAGATAGGTATACAATATTGATAAAACTATCGATTAAACATCAAAACCGGCCATCATGCAAAAGTCATCTGTGATTACTGTCATTACTGTCATACGAATTTTTTATTTCATCTAAAATTTTAAAAATTTCCTCAAAGTTGTAAGTAAGTGTTAATGTTTTTTATGATTGACGATACAATTTTGTACGCACCACCTCAATACTCTTTATCGAACGCGTCTGTTCCTCTGCTCGTAATATCAGACTCGTTCGATAAAGTGTCACTTTACTGACTGATTTTACTGAAACTGGTTAAACAATTTTTCGACCGCGTTACCGCGTGACACCCTGTGTATTTGTTATAAGGATTGTTATACGGATGTATTTCTTTGAGTAAGTTTGTGCAAAAAATCGAATCAGAATAATTTACCTAACGGGGGCGACGTTACAGACTATACTAATAAGTAGTTGAAACGGTCAAAACAAAGAAACGTACACTCATTAAAAATGCACTTGAGATTCTCGTATAATCAACATTTACTGAATCGATCCAGGGAGAGTCAACTCCAACTTGTAAAAGTTGATTTAAATTTTTAAAATCAACTTTTACTGCTCGTTTCAGTTGGGGTTGACTCCAACTAGTTGGAGTCAACTCTAACTGAGAATCAACTTGAACTGTAACATATATATTTCAAAAATCTGACGATTTGAGTAAGGAAATGGGTGAGTCAAAAAGTTTCACAAAAAAAACGAATATTTCGCGAAATGAACGTCAGATCGAAAAACTAAAAAATACGACTTCAATATTTTTCAAAAATCTATCGAATGGTACTAAACATGAACCCCCACAGAGAGGGATGGGGGGTAAATTTTAAATTTTAAATACAAACCCCGCGATATTTCGCAAAATGAACATCAGATCGAAAAACTGCAACATACACTTTCAAAATATTTTTAAAACGTCTATCGAATGGTACCAAACGCGACCCCCCGCAGAGGTGGGGTGGGGGTTTACTTTAAAATCTTAAATGGGAACCCTAAATTTTTATTGCAGATTTGGATTCTTTACGTAAAAATAAGCAACTTTTATTCGAGACATTTTTTCGAATTATGGATAGATGGCGCTATAATCGGAAAAAACGATTGTTGGAAATGGAAAATTAAATTAAAAAATGGAAAGTCTTCACTAAAATGGAAAATTTTACTTCACTTTTTTTGGCTTTAGGACCTAATAATCACAACCCAGTAGGTCCCCATAACGCTCGAGTGACTGCAAATTTAGCGTACCTCGCTCCCCTACCACTATATTCTAGTAAACAAACAGAGGTGTAACCAGGATGATCCTAAGGGGGGTTACATCTACTTAAAGGTCTCTGGGGGGTATGGAATAATAATGGTGTTAAGCGTATAGAGCTCAAAGTACATCCAAAAGGGGGGTTATAACCCCCAAAACCACCCCCTGGTTACGCCTATGTAAACAAAAGATTCACAAACTGTGTCAAAATAATAACAATATATTCTAGAACAGATACCTTCTAGACTACACTAAAGCCAGCAACCTGCATTTGCTGTGATTGGTCGTCATTCGTGCTGGATCAGATAACAGCTGAACTTCAAGGGAACCTTGCTCTAATGTATGCAGATGATGTTGTGCTGGTAGGAAACTCCGAGAGAGAAGTGGAGGAAAGACTAGAGCAGTGGAGACATGCGCTTGGAGAAAAAGGATTGAAATTAATTAAGACAAAAACAGAATATTTGGAATATTCTTTTAAAGATAGTATTCAAAATCCGAATAGAGTAGATAACGTGAATAGATTGTTGTCTGCTACTTCAACTCCATCCAGACGGGTGCTTGGCACCCGTACCATGAACAAAATTGTTTTATTAGTAGTGTTCGCGCAGTACAACATGAACGTATTCAGAGTAAGTTCGGGATTAGTTTCCAAGGCGCAGGCGTCAACGTAAACTTATCCTGGACATGCTCAACATGTCAGTAAAAGCAGCTTTACATCAAGGCTATGCAAGTCTTAATGTTATGCAAGTCCGTCTTGCAAGGCATCTGGACCTTTTTACATCGGAGCTATTTCTGTGCAATTTTAGATACCACTTTCATTGTTGCCAATAGAAGAAATATATCAAAATATTAACTTTAGATATTTCACTTAAAAACTTCAGTCCATAATTAAATATATTCAAATATAAATCACAAATTATTACATCCAATAAATACCATTTAAACTTACACAATAAGGTTAAGTTTTTTTCTAAACTATAAATTTTGTCATATTGGCAACATGAATTTTGACAGGACTTGCATCAAAATAGCATGAAAAATAGAACATGTTTTAATTTTTCGTCTAGCACAGGAATTGCATGGAAATAGCTCGTGGGCATGCGTAGTAGCGTGATCTGTCTTGCATGGCTCTTGCCTAGCATGAAAATAGCATAATGTAAAACTGTCTTATGACGGGTTGCATAGATTAAGGTTAGAGAAGGAAGCCTTTTGTTGACCCCTTCTTATTTCGAAATCAATGTAAAAAAATGCAAATGCAACCAAATTTGTATGTCAACAAAAAGAAAGAGAATAAAAGCAACAGACAAAGGATTAACTTTCTATTCAATGCATTTCTTAGAAGTTAGAAATTTGATTAGCGTCTTTCTTTATTATTTCGACAATATCTATAATTTAGTATTTCCACGCCGAAATCCGGCTTACATTTTTGTAGAGAGTAAAATATTGTCATGTTACTTGGAAACTGCAGCTTGTTATTTAGATATAAAAATTACCTTTAACCTCCTGGGGGTTGAACATTATCTGAAGGAAGGATTAATTTAGTAAAGCAATAATTTCCAATTTTTATATATATGTATTGAATTTGATAGGTTGTGGCATTGCGTTGTGGTTTATTACACCACAAAAATAATGAAATATAACAAGACACAAGAAATAGTTTCAGAATAAGTTTGATGTGTTGTTTATGTTTCATTATATTCAATAAGAGACTAATTTAACTCATAAATTAAACTGAAAAATAAACCACAAGAATATGTAGGTACTTATAAGCTCATCTAGATAGAAGAAATTAAGTAAAAACAGAGTACAATTTATTGTAATACATACTACCGTAATAGATAATTATCCAATATCGAATGAAAATAATACTAGAAAAGGTACCTACTTATTTATAAACATGCGAAATGGAAAACATTGACAAAAACAACTAAAAAAGCTTTAATATAAAAAATATTAAAATTTATTTGAAGAATATTTAAATGATACAACACTTTACACAATTTCAAAACTTAAAAAACCAGAATCTACATCTACAAGTTGTTTAACAAAACAATATTTTAGGTTAAGAATTGGAAGGAGTAAGAACGAACAGAATGTCAAGAAATTCTTTCTAAATATTTTGTGCGCCTGTGCGAACTTAAAATCCGAAACAAAATCCTTGAACGTCGAGAGCGTGTCCCGGACACGTTCAGGATCTTTTTTCTGTACTGCGCGAACACCGAATTAAAAATCCGGAGGGTGTTCAGAGGGAATGATTTGACCTCCGCGAACGCTCAATTTTGTAATGCGCAGGCGTTCTCCCTCTGGGTATACCCAGGATGTCCTGCGCGATCAAAGCTGTTGTGTTTTTTGTGAAATCTCTAACGTGCTGTTTGATAGATGTTTTTGTCAACCACTAACCAGATTTTTTTAAATTCTGAGGAAAAATGTGGAATTTTTCACCCAATAATATGATCCCTCTTTAGTAGTGTTTTTTGTATAATTTTGACCAGAGCTCTGAAGGTGACGGTACAGCGAAATCGACATATAAAGACTGAGATAAACTCAAGAATTTATAAAGCCAGTGTAAGATCAATAATGGAATTAGCGTCAGAAACAAGACTCGGTACAACCACAACACAAAGACTAGGTACTGGAAACGACAGAGATGAGACTACCGAGAATAAGTATTGTGTATAAATGAATGGACACTAAATAGAAAAAAAATATTAAGAAATAAATCACCAATCGGTCCAAGAAGTATCGGCCGACCGCGCAAAAAAGGAGTGACAACCTTCTACAGAGCAGTCAATCCGCTAATGAATAAGCAGAATTGCTTATAAAGAGGAAGTAGAAGTAGAAGAAGAAACAAAAAATGATAAGGAAATCGTCTTATTTGTGCAAAATGCCAAAAGTACATTTTACAAATCCAACACGATACACCAGACTAGAAACAAAGTTAAAGAAAAAATATGAATGATATGATAAAAGAATGAAGTTTAGTCCCGCATATTAACCAACATCCTTCAAGATAACAAATTCAACATACTCCAGGCTAATCTTTGCGATGTTTATGACAAAATTGGAGAAGACCACATTTCCTTTGAGTGCTCAAAATATAGGGCTTAATCCAACGAACTGTTCAGAAAACTTCTTTAATTCATTATCGAAAGCTCATAATAATATACCTACTCGTTTTATATGGAAAAGACGTTTATTATTGTTTGTTATCATTCGTCAGAACAACGAGAACACCAATGTAACAGCACCCATTTGTTTAGTTCTAACGTTTTTTTTTAATCTGTATACCTAATCTATCCCAGATCTACCTTGTATTGCTATATATGTACACGAGCCCCTTCCCATATCAGTTGGCCCAATGTCGATTTAAAAGAAAATCCAATTTTATAGAACAAAAACAAAAGTCCAGCATACCTAAACTTTCAAAGTTTTAATTCATCGATAATTTTTGGATTTCCAGAAGTATACAAAATATGTTTTAAATTAATAAGAACGATTAATTAAACAGAATAATAACAAATTTAAAAAAAAACTCAAAAAATATCTAATTTTAACAAAACAAATGTGGAAGTTTACAACTAAGTGACAACCTTTTTATTTTTAATTAGATTCAAAATTCTTCGAGGCATAGTTTTTATAAAGTTCTGACAACACTCTGGTGTAAATGGATCCCATATTTTTTGCAAGTTTTGCTTCAATTCTTTGACGTATCTAGCAGGATGTTTTCTCAATGTTTTTTTTATTTCGCGTAAAAAAGAGGCGCAAAAGTTTTTCTCGGGGACAAGTCGGGACTGTTAGAAACGTATTCCAGAATTAGTATACCGTGGTCACCAATCCAGTTTAAACTCTTTTTTGAGGTATGGCAACCTACGCCATCTCATTAGAAGACAAAATCTTTCGCTAATTTAAACTTATTGAAACGACTTTGTTCCACAATCGGTATGAAATTATTTAAAACCTTCAAATAATATTTGCCCGTATTTAAGATTCCATCGATAAAATGCAATTTTTCCAAATTATTCGATGACATGCTGCCCCAGACCATGATTAGAAAATTTGACTTTTCTGTTAAAACATTAAGCTAAAAAGCTTTACATTTCCTGCGTATAACTCGACTCCTACTGTATCCAACTCGAATCCAACACAAACTTCAAATCTGGATTCATCACTCCATTGTGTTGTATCCCTTAATGAATTTGTCCAACCTCAATGCTCTTTTGACCATTTTAACTTATTTTCTTGTGTTGTAATGTTAAGACTGGATTTTCGTTAGTCTGAGATAAAATTAAAATTTTCACAAATAATTCGTATTGATTTTTTACTTTATCGTACTACATAGGTACGCAGTATGAGTATAATAGATAAAGTTATAGGATCGTGCAAAATTTTTTTTTTCAGATTTCACTTTTTTTCGACGTTTTGAGTCTGAAAAGCAAATAAAAAAAAACATGTCGGAAGTATGTACGTATGTCGCCACCGCCCAGCAAAAACTACTGGACCGATTTCGATGAAATTCGGTATGAGTAAGTTTAAGAGAATTTTGTCGAGAAGCTAAGCTTTTGAAAAAAACCTCTCAAAGGGGGGCCGAAATAGGGGGGGTTATTTGGGGCCCATTTTTGCAAATTTTGACCGAAACGAATGAAATTTAACTTAAAGTTAGCTCATCGATAGATAAATAGAAATACGGAATTTGACATTTCCAAATCCAAAATGGCGGCCAGCATGGCCGACCGCCCACCCGATACATTTCCCTACCAATCTAAAAACTTGTTTAAGATAAATTTAATTTGAAAAAACATTTATACAGCCTAAAGATGGGGCTATAACAAGAATATTATCGTTTTTCAGAAAAAGTTATGGGTTGCCTATATTTAAGGGGTAAAAATTTGACATAAATTTGAACTAAATTTTCTCAAAAATGACTCCAAGGAATTTGTTTATTTTTTGCTATATTTTTGATATCCTATCGGTAAATTGAATAACATTGGTCAGATTTCTTGACTCCTCATAGGAGGGGAGTTATGAATTTTTTATAAAAAAATATTCGAGTTCCCGTAACTACCTCTGTAACAGAAACTAAAATTTGAAATTTGGGAGGCGTATATAGTACTTTGTTATCTATTAGCACAATAAATTTTACCCACAATATGGCTTCCGGTTTAACCGGAAATGAAAAAAAATCTTAATTTTTTACATACTATGTATGTTTTTACATATTTTGAAATAATGTAAAATTATCTTTCCAATGACATAAAAGTCGTTGCTGTAACTCAAAAACTCGAAAAGTGACAGAAAATTGAAATTTTGCTAGAATCTTGTGTGTGTCCCCTCTCAAGCGATCATAGCAGAGCATTATTATAGGGCAGTCAATGAGGGTATTTGGCTCCGAATTCCATCCTACTACATCGATGTACTTGATATTTTCACAGTAAGTAGGGAATAGCTCAAGAAACAAAATCTACCCTATATACTATGGCGCTTTTTATCTTGGGGCAATTCCCACCCCTTCAAGGGGGTGGAAAATTTATTGGTCAAAATAAGCATGGAAGTGGCTAGATTACCTATTTTTAAGCAAAAACTGATCTATACTTTTTTTTGAGAACTCAATACTTTTTGAGTTATGCGTAGTTAAAAATTGGCCATTTTCATTTAAAAATGACACGTTTTCGGACGGTTTTTTGTGAATACCTTAAAAACTATGCATCAAACTAAAAACAATATATAATTTTTTTTTAATTATAAATAACAAAGAGATTCGTTCCTTCGTAAATTTTCTATAATACGAAAAGAGATATGGTAGGTAAAAAGAGTTTGTTTTTTGGTGCATGCTCAAAGTGCTCATGCTTTTGTAGTGTTTGAAAAGGCCTTTAAAACGAGCACCGTTAAATGTCGGTTACATTCAAACTAAGCGAGATATGGTGCAAAAAAATATATGACTAATGTACTTTAAGGAAAAATGAGAAGTACATACATTTAACCCCTCATTCACCAGAATTTAAATGCATTGTTTTTCTTTTGCAATACCTCTTAATATAGTGTTATTTCTACTTTCAAAAAGTTGGACGGGTGAAAAAAATAAGATCAAATTATAGAGAGCATTTTTAAATTTTCTTAAAATTCTTCCTTTTGCTCCATGCAATTCGAAAATAAAAATGTTCTATCCCCGAGAAGTGGTGAGAACCGCCCCCATGATAAAAGCGCCATAGTATATAGGATAGACTTTGAATTAGGAGATTGGGCTTTGGGCTAGTCCCAAAATTTCATTACAATCCATGCAGTAAAATGCAAATATTGTAAACTATTAATTTCTCAGAAAAATGGACTAATTTGAAATGAAAGTATGACTAATATTCTATTGATTTATGCAATAATCTATAGTGTGTCCCCGAACATTTTCTCAAATGCGGGAATTAATGATGCGTAGAACCATAAAATATTTTCAAGTATACAAGGTGTTTCTAAAATATCAAAATAACAAGTAACTTTGTTATTTTTATAGAATGCCAGTATCTAGTACGATAACGATAATAGATCGGTACGATAAAGTTCTCGGGCGGCCCTTCCGTCCAGCGTTTTTAACTTTATCAATCACTTTGTAAGTAGAAAATCTTAATTTGTGGATCTCTCAGTGACATGTCGATCTAGAAACCTGTATTACAACCAGTTTACTCGAAAAACTACTTAAATCTAGATAAGTTGCACGTTGGTTTTTCACTATAATGCGTCTTAATCCCCTTCTATCTGCTTCGCTTATTTTACTTTTTCCTACATTTATAGGTTTTATGATGACAAAACCTGAGGTTTTGTATCTCCTAACTATATTTCTTACACTATACTGTGACAATTGAAATATATTCGCGATTTTCGAATTATTGATTTCGAGAATTAAAAAATCTATTGATGATTGAACAAATTATGTTCTCATCCATAACTTTACCTTCACTCATTCCCATCGATGACTTTATCCCGACAAACGGCAATAGGCTTTATAATATCACAAAATTTATTTGACATTAATTGACAATTGTTTTGATATCATTTTCCATAGCCTAACTGAATTGATTTTAAGATAATTATGAAAAAATCAATGTATGTTGATGTAATTGAATCAAAAGCCACGATTTAGCGATTTTTTTTATTATTGTTTGAAATAAATAAAAAAAACCAGAAGGGTAATGTTTTCAATAAATATTAGTAAGAAATGCAATAATAATTAATATGGGAACTGATAAAAATATGTTGATTATCACTTGTTTATGGTAATCGTCATAAACTGCAAATTCCAAAGGTGGGCCAACTGAAACGGGAAGGGGCTCGTATATCTATGTATAATTTCTATAAAACTAGTTTCTGATATGTGGCACCCTAAGGCAAAGAAAACATTTCTTAATTTACGGCTGATTTACGTTATAACGGGGACGTGGACGATACGGTGAACGTTGAAGAATCGTCTGATATGAAAAGCATTGGATAGTTTATCATACAACGGAACGGGACGACTCCGGGGACGTGCTGCGACGTGCGCTTTCTATTGTTCTACGGCACTTATCGTGCACGCCCCGTGCTAACATAAATCAGCCTTTTTATAAATAGCTAATTCCACCAATTGTTATATAAGTACAAAACATTTTGGTCTGCATACTATCTTCTTCCAATTAAAGTATAATAAATATTAATATTTTAAACAATGAGGCTTTAACAGTATTTATTCATGCAGTCAATGTGTGACTTCCGTTTAACCTATTTTCATTTTAATTGCATTTTTATCGTATTTGCGACCTTTGACTTCAATTTCTTGCAAAATAAAAATAGACCAGGGCAGATCTGTTTTGAGGTGGATGTGAGAGGTGGCATTCGGATTTTTGCAGATAAAATTAGGTGACAACTTCAGTAATTATAATTGACTTATGCTCCTTGTCAAATATGCCCGGAACATTAATAAAAAAATTAAAATATTTAAAAATTTCGAAAACCATCGATTTTTTCTACTTTCATTGCATATAACGTTAAAACGATTCATTTTTCAACAAAGTTGTGGCAAAATAAATTAAATATATTTGAATTTTGTATGATATACGACTAGTTTAAAATGTCTTAAATTATTAACCTTTCTGCAAAATAGCAATAAATACAAAATAATGGGGCAAAATAAGCCTGTTTTTATTCAATGTTTTTCAACCACTTTGGTTGCACTTAGAACCTTCGTAATTCGCTTAGAAAATTCTTACAACATACTTAATCCGTCCACCAAATTTCATTAAAATCGAGATAATAGATTTTGAATAATAATTTTGCAATCTAAATTTTTTTAAGAAAGTTCAAATTTTTTAAAAACTTTCTGAACAAAAAGTAGACCATTTAGAACTTTGCTAATTTTTTACATATCAAGAGGCTCTCTACCTATCTAATACACTTTACAGAATTAAAGTCGGATTATTTAAGCGGCCTCAGCACTGTTTTAATGCATAAAGTTACACACAATTTTTTGGCTTATAAACAAATATAGTGAGGACGTTTGAGTTGGAATAAATTCATTTTCTCGAGAATGGGCGATTCTGGAGATAAATCCCGAAACAGATCGATTTTTATATTTAAATTATAATTTTTTGGCATATATATCATACTAGTGACGTCATCTATCTGGGTGTGATGACGTAATCGATGATTTTTTTAAATGAGAATAGGGGTCGTGTTCTAGCTTATTCGAAAGGTTATTCAATTCTCTATTCATGAATATAGACATTAACATAATTGTTTATACAGGATGTCCAAATTTTTTGTTAATTAATTGAGACAAAAAGAAGAAAGTATATAATTTATTTAAGTCTAAATACATTTTACTGTTGTCCTAAAACAGAAAAAAATGTTTATTTGATCAGTAACTGAAAAATGAATTTATTCCATCTCAAACGTCCTCACTGTATTTGTTTATAAGCCATAAAATTGTTTATAATTTTAAAACAGTGCTGAGGCCGCTTAAATAATCCAATTTTAGCTCTGTATAGATAAGTACAGCGTCTCTTTATATGTAAAAATATTTGCAAACTTCTAAATAGTCTACTTTTTGTTCAGAAATTTTTTAAAAATTTTAACTTCTTAAAAAAAATTTAGATTGCCAAATTATTATGCAAAATCTATTAAGTCGATTTTAATGAAATTTGGTGGACGATTTAAGTATGTTGTAAGAATTTTCTAAGCGAATTACGAAGGTTCTAAGTGCAACCAAAGTGGTTGAAAAACATTGAATAAAAACAGATTATTTTGCCCCCTTATTTTGTATGTATTGCTATTTTGCAGAAAGGTTAATAATTTAAGACATGTCTAACCAGATGTATACGAAACAAAATTCAATTATCTTTATTTAATACTTTTTTTCCAAAATGAATCGTTTTAAAGTTATAAGCAAATAAGGTAGAAAAAAATCAATGTTTTTCGAAATTTTTACATATTTTCATTTTTTTATTAATGTTCCGGGCATATCTGAGAAGGAGAATAAGTCAATTGAACTGGAACATGAAGTAAAAACCACTTCTATGTAAAAGGTATATTTACATAGAAGTGGTTTTTACTTCATGTTCCAGTTTGTTTAACTATAAGGTATACAGCCAATCCAGGGAACTACCCCTTTTTAGTTAATAAGTCAATTATTATTACTGAAGGTGTCACCTAACTTTATCTGCAAAAATCCGAATTCCACCTCGCACATCCAAGAAGAGACGTTTTTTCACAGATCCATCCTGGTCTAAAAACAAACCAACATAAATAATAACTTAAATCAACAAAAGTCGCCAATTAATTCAGATTTGCAAGAATCGAGCCATCGAATCATCATCAAAATTTGCTATTGATCAATCTAAAAAGAATAAGAGACTCACAAAATATAAGTCAAAACCTTTCACAAAACTTTAAATATTTCTCTGTAGAAATTTGGAGGCTACTGAATTTTTTAGTTTGTGCTGGTGGCTATTCAGTCCAGAGAAATAAGGTTTTTGCCGGGACACTAGACCAGCCAGGTTGCAAATGGGTTTTTGGGAACTATATACCTTATGTATTAAAAATACAAAAATGCCCGTCACAGTTCGGACGAGAATTTTAGTTAAGTGTTAACAAATAAGGGTCAAAAATGGCTGTTTCGTCGTTTAAATCGCTACAGAAAAAAAATAAGGTAATTAAATATCTTATTTAGAGTATTCAGCTTTTAGTAGATGAGCAAAAGTTTAAAATGTCAGTTTTTAAATTTTGGTCCAATCATTTGTTGCTTCGGAAATTGAAAACTAAGACTAAAATTTCGAAAATCAAAAATTTGCCATACCTTTGGCGAAAATGAACTTAAGACTTTGATATTGCATGAAAAATTGAGTCAAGCAGTCCGGATAATGCACACAAAATTTCAAGACGATTCGTCAATTAGTTTCAAGTTTATTTAATTTGTTTATCCCTTAGAGCTTTTTTTTGCAATGTTATTGTTCAGAAAACAATAACGATACAGCGATTCTGTGGGTACCACAAGAACATTCGTGTAAAAACACCAGCTTTTCAAATATCAAAGTGGATTTAGTCTACAGTCAATATTAACAAAGTTAAAGTTATTCAAGTTGTTTATATGTAAAAACTCAGAACTGTAGTACTATTAATTTACGTCCAGAAAGCCACTGCGCATCCGCTAGGAAAAATATTCTAATATTCTAATTCGGATTTTTTGCACAATCTTACTCAAAAAGGACTCCTTTTAACAAATTTGCATGTTGCCAGGGCCAAAAGGTGGTCAAAAATTTTTTAAACGATTTTTTTTTGTTTTTTTCCTAAAATTATTTTTTTTGCATAGAACAAAGTTTTTTTTAGATTTTTTGGATCATTCCAAACAGAAAAGGTCTTTAGTGACTTTTCTCTAAAAATGATAGTTTTTGACATATAACCGATTAAAAATTGAAAAATTGCGAAATCGGCCATTTTTAACCTCAAAAACTATGTGAAAAAGTTAAAATTTGAATATTGCCAAAGTAAGTAGATATTCTTTAAACATCGTTTCATGAAATCCCGAAGAGTTTTTTGCAATACAATATTCAAAACTCCTTTGTTTTTTAATTGATAATCAAGCGTGCGCGACACTATTTTCCACCGACAGTATGGTGCAAATAAAAGGAATAAATTCGTTATTTCGTAAACCGGCGACTTTAAGGAAAAATCCCGAAACAGGTCGATTTGTATTTTTAAGTTATGATATTATGGCATATATGATATACTAGTGACGTCATTCATCTGGCCGTGATGACGTAATCGATGATTTTTTTAAAGGAGAATAGAGGTCGTGTGCTAGCTCATTTGAAAGGTTCTTCAATTCTCTATTTAGTAATATAAACATTTATATAATTATTTATACAGGGTGTCCTTCTAATTCTTTTTTGTCAAACAATTTAATTTATTAAAAATTTTTTGGACAACCTGTATAAATAATTATGTAAATGTTTACGTTACTGAATAGAGAATTGAAGAACCTTTCACATGAGCAACCGCACGACCCCTATTCTGATTTAAAAAAATAATCGATTACGTCATCACGCCCAGACGGATGACGTCACTAGTATACCATACATGCCACAATATCATAACTTAAAAATAAAAATCGACCTGTTTCGGGTTATTTTCTTAAAGTAGCCGGTTTACGAAATAACGAATTTATTCCTTTCATTTGCACCATACTGTATACACATACAACGGTGGAAAACAGTGTCGCGCACGCGTGATTAGAAATTAAAAACAAAGGAGTTTTGAATATTATATTGCAAAAAACTCTTCGGGATTTCATCAATCGATGTTTAAAGAATATCTACCTACCTTGGCAACATTCAAATTTTCAGTTTTTCACATAGTTTTTGAGCGTTAAAAATGGCCGATTTCGCAATTTTTCAATTTTTAATCGCTTATATGTCAAAAACTATCATTTTTAGAGAAAAATCACTAAAGACCTTTTTTGTTTGGAATGATCCAAAAAACCTAAAAAAAGTTTGTTCCATGCAAAAAGAATAATTCTAGGAGAAAAACAAAAAAAAACGTTTAAAAAATTTTTGACCACCTTTTGGTCCTGGCAACATGCAAATTTGTTAAAAGGAGTCCTTTTTGAGTAAGATTGTGCAAAAAATCCGAATTAGAACATTTTTCCTAGCGGATGCGCAGTGGCTTTCTGGACAATTCGTATTAAATACTGAACTTTAGTACTATCTTATTTCTACTATAGTAAAATATTTTTGCAATGATAATGGTTCTTTTTTATCTATTATTTTAAATACGTTGAAAAGATAAGACTTTCTCTTTCATGTGGTTCTCGCAAAAGGACTGTATCGTTATTATTTTCTGAGCAATAACATTGCAAAAAAAGTTGTGTTGGATAAACAAATTGAATAAAATTGAAACCAATTAAAGAATGGTCTTGAAATTTTTTGTGTATTATAAGGATTACTTGACTCAACTTTTCATGCAGCATCAAAGTCTTAAGAGGAAACAGTAGAGATCAACAGGTAGCAAAAACGCGTTCCAAGATTGCGGCTGTAATTTGAATATTTTTTCGAGATATTTGGCACACATATTCGTAATATAATAAAGAATGGCGGTACAGAGCCCAATTTGAAAAATATATTAATATGTGGAAATTACTCTGTAATTACATACAAAATTAAAAAAAACGAGCCTGTACCGCCATTAAGAAGAACAAAAAAATACACTTTCTTCAAATAAACTTTTTTATCCGATGCCTAGATTTTGTGTCATTTTAGAACTACTACTGAAATAAAAAATTTTAGTAGTTCCAAAATGACACAAAATTTAGGAATCGGATAAAAAAGTTTATTTGAAGAAAGTGTATTTTTTGTTCTTCTTAATGGCGGTACAGGCTCGTTTTTTTAATATTGTATTTAATTACAGAGTAATTTTCACATATTAATATATTTTTCAAATTGGGCTCTGTAACGCCATTCTTTATTATATTACGAATACGTGTGCCAAATATCTCGAACAAATATTCAAAATTACAGCCGCAATCTTGGAACGCGTTTTGGCTACCTGTTGATTGCTACTGTTTCCTCTTAAGTTTATTTTTGAAAAAGTTATAGTAAATTTTTGAGTTTCAAAATTTTAGCTTTATTTTGCAATTTACAAAGTAATAAATAATCTGCCCAAAATTCAAAAACTGCCATTTTAAACCTTTGTCAATCTACTAAAAGATGAATACTTTAAATAATAAATGTAATTACGCTATTTATACCTGTAGCGACTTAAAGGGAAGAAACTGCCATTTTTGACCATTATTTGTTAATAACTAAAATTCTCGTCCGAACTGTGACGGGCATTTTTGTATTTATAATGTATGTATTAGGTATACATGGTGGTGCAAATGTTTGGAATAAATTTGTTATTTCATAAGTCGGTGAGTTTAAGGCAAAATCTTGAATCAGGTCAATTTTTTTAAATTCTGATTTTTGAACGTACCTTTATATCGTACTAGTGACGTCATCCATTTGGACGTTATGACGTAATAGACGTTTCTTTTTAAATAGGAATAAGGGTAGTGTGCTAGCTCATTTGAAAGGTTATTTAAAGATCTGTTCAGTAATATAAACAATAACATAATTACTTTATAGGATGGGGTTGTTCACAAAAAATGTTTTTGAAATAAATTAATTGACACAAAAAGAAGAATATATGTAATTTATTTGATTCAAATTACATTCTACTACTGTCATAAAGCAGAAAAAAATGTTTATTTAAGAAATATACATTGCTTTTCGCTTATAATTCAATGTTCAAACCCATTGCCTGTTGGAGTTTTGAATATTGAATTTAAGCAAAAAGTAATGTTTATTTGTCCTGCTTCGTAGAATGCAGTAGAATGTATTTTTAATTAAATAAATTACATACATTCTTCTTTTTGTGTGAATTAATTTAATTTAAATACAAATTGTTTGGACACCCTGTATAAATAAGTAATTGTATTAATGTTTATATTACTGAATAGAGAATTGAATAATCTTTCAAATGAGCTAGCATATGATATGATCCCTATTCTCATTAAAAAAATCATCGATTACGTCATAACACTCAGATGGATGATGTCACTAGTACAATACATACGTTAAAAAATCATAATGTAAAAATAAAAATCGACCTGTTTCCGGTTTTTTCCTTAAACTGGTCGGCTTATGAAATATCAAATTTATTCCAAATATTTGCACCTTACTGTATAGTACCTATCCAAAAAACCCATTTTCAACCTTGCTGGTCAAGTGTCCCGAACATGGTATATTTCTGCCTTATTTCCATGGAGTATCTAATTAAACACAATAAAACTTTATCTGTACATTTTAAAACAACTAATTTACACAAAATGTGTAGTATCTACATCACTCGGCTTTCATATTCAATCTTCTGCTCCTCATATCCTACTATTTTCTCAGTCTTGCATTTGTTAATGCTTATTTCTAACTTAAGTTTTTCTATCTTCTCCATACTTATAACGAATAGAATTTGTCTTGCACCATCTCCCTGTTTTATCCCCTTGATCGTCCTAAATTCATATTATCATCTCAGTGATAATTATTACGGATAGAGAGTTTACACTATCTTACTACTCTTCTGTAGGTATACACTATTGTTCAAATGAAAGGAATAAATTCGTTATTTCATAAACCGACGACTAAGCAGGAAAAATACCGAAACAGGTCGATTTTTATTTTTAAATTATGATATTTTGGCATATATAGCATACTAGTGACGTCATCCATCTGGGCGTGGTGATGATGTAATCGATGATTTTTAAATAAGAATAGGGGTTGAGTGCTAGCTCATTTAGTCTTTTGAAAGGTTATTCAATTCTCTCTTCAGTAATATAAATATTAACATAATTACTGATACACGGTGTCCAAAAAAAACTTTTTTTAATTAAATTAATTGACACAGAAAGTCAGACACATTAATTTATTTAATTTAAAGTACATTTTACTACTGTCAGAAAAAATAAAAAAAACTTTATATGACAAATAAACATTGCTTTTCGTTTAAATTCGATGTTCAATTGATTCGATTGCCAAGAGGCAAGTGGGTGGCATCTTGAATAATGACTTTAAGCGAAAAGCAATTTTTATTTATCAAATAAACATTTTTTTTTCTATTTTCTGACAGCACTAAATGTGGGTACATATTTTGAATTAAATAAATTACATACATTCTTCTTTTTGTGGAAAATAAATTAAAATCAAAAAATATTTTTTTGCCACCCTGTATAAATAATTATGGTAAAGTTTATATTACTGAAAAGATAATTGAATAACCTTACAAATGAACTATCATTATACGACCCCGCTATTCTCTTTTAAATAAATTATCGATTACGTCATCACGCATCATCAAATGGATGACGTAACTAGTATGATATATATTATATATTATGTCAAAAAGTCATAATTTAAAAATAAAAATCAACCTTTTTCGAGATTTATTTCCAAAATGGTTCATTCTCGAAAAAAATGAATTTATTCCATATTTGCCCATCTCCGTATATTGTTTCCCTGATCGTGATCATTATTGTATAATCTTACGTAGGATTATTATAGGCTTCAGTAAATTATACCTATTCTATTGAACGATTAAGTAAAGTCACAAACCATTTTTGGTCGACAAAAAGTACTTTTACTTCTTTTTTTAACTCGTCGATTCTTTCACAGACACACAAAATAAATTCAACTTAGGTCGTTGCTATAAACTCCGTTTAGTAATGATTATATTAGAGATTGCAGAGCAGATAAGACGTTCAACACATTATTTTATTCAAATACCTATGTCGTTGTTTTAAGTCATTGCCCCCTATAATTATTCTTCATCTTTGTTTGTTTTCTGGCCTTAGTAAAGCTAAAAAGTTATCTGCCTCCTGTGAGGTTTGAACTCACGACCCCTGGTTTACGAGACCAGTGCTCTACCACTGAGCTAAAGAGGCTTCATAATTCATCATCTTTCCATAAGAAAAATTCATAATTTTTTTCCCTTTCGTTGTAGAACTTGTTGGAAGATAACAGCCAACAGTTGGCTGGTATCTTCATCAGGTCATAATGTAGTCGTTGTTTCGAGTAGGGCTCAGTAGGTGCGTTCCCTTAAAGTAAAATTTTTCAACATCGGCCTTATATGAGTCATATGTTGCAATAATTTTAATTTTTAATAAATTTAATATGTACCTGACCCAAAGTTTATTAAACCTTATTAAGTAGCTAGTTTCAATTTCTATGTTTACACTGATGATGTGATGGTCTAATAAAACCGGGAACGTTCTGAAATTTTAATCCGATTGGATAATTTCAATTTTTTATAATAATAATTTTAAATACACCCATACTATTTTACACTAGAAGTAGAACTTTTTTACTTCACTGTAGGTTTCTTTATTAGGTGTTTCGTATTTCTACTATTTGTATGAGTTTATGAATAAAATTAATCTTGTGACAACCTATGCTTCCAGAATTAATCCTGGTCCTACTTATTTCATTGTTCATTTTTTATTGTTTAATCCATTTATCTAAATGCATAAAATTATTATGTATAATTCTCCTAAGGTACGGCATGTTTATTACTATAGTACAGAGTACAGCAAGTAATTACATATTTTTATAATAATTTAAATATTCTTTCTATAATTTTTATCAGAGGACAAAAAATGGACAGTGTAAAGCTGCCATCTACCGAAAAAGTCCAATATCACAGGATTCTTATCCCGATCTTCTCTTTTATTACGGAACATGGCCCCTGTAAAGACGGCCACGCACGTAATATTCAGAGCACTTGTTTATGCAATACGTGTTCTGTCTTCTGCTGTCCGGTTAATCGAAAAGAAGAATGACTTCTGTCACTGTCAGTGTCAATAGTTGTCATCAGTTGTCATCATTAGATTGATTGGTTTTCCAATTTGGAAAATAAAAACAATATAAAATTTTTCTTAGTTTTTCAAGTACACAACTCCAAAATAGTGATATGATCGGCTGATTCTGACCAACGCCCAAATAAATGGTTTAAATGACTCAAAATAAATTAGTTGAGGTTAAGTCCTTTAAATTTATAATTTTGCTACAAGTATTAATTCTATAACAATTTATAATGTAAACCAAGACATGAAAACAACACAACTTACAATTATTGTGGTTCTAGTTTTGACAATTTGCCCATTAGTCACTACAAAACGAGCTCAGTAAAGTTTAGAATCTGTTGTTCCTCTAAAACAGTGATGTTTTAAATACATAAACATTTAAATGGTTTTAAAGTGAAGTGATTATTTGTTATCCCTATTGCTGATTATGATTATAACTATAACTTCTAAAAGTTCTACATCTCGAAATACTTATATATTATACAATTTTATGACCTTCCTGCTTTATAACAAGTATTCATACATCATCAAATTTTAAACAACTAGAGATTTTTAGACTTATCATCATTTAAGACTAGCATTTTTCTATCTTTAAAAAAGGAGTATGCAGCATACTTTTAATATGTATTGCTGCAGACAGATTGTGCATGATGACATTGTAAGTTAGCTCCTTTTATAATATGGAACAGTTGATTTAAAATTTCATATTATGTATTTGATTCTACCAGGAATTCTATAAAATTCTCTTCTAGCTCTCCCGATATTATACAGTGTACCAATCATAATTTTCAAATAAATAGCTTGATCTGTTTCTCCCCTAAAATACATTCATATACTTTTAAAGTGATTATTTGTTATCGTTCTACATCTTGCAATATTTAAATATATAATGTTACATATCGCCGGTTCGGAAGAAGAATGATGTAACTGCAAATTTTGTCAATTCCTGTTTATTGCGTAATTAACTTCTAAAATACTGTGTACAGATGATACAAAAGCGACAGAACTGTCACTATGTGCTGAGCCACTACTACAGGGTAGTTACGTCATTATTGAAGTACGCACCATTTTAGACCTTGTTTTAGATTAATAATGATGCAACTGTAAATAAGGTTGAAAATGGGGGGACTAAATTAAGATAATGAAATTCAGACCAATAGGGATGAAAATAAAAGTCATTGCTGTGAGAATAAACTGCATACCAAATATTTAAAAATAGTTTTCTTGGACAGAAAAATTGTAAGATCAAGAATGACGCAACTGTAGATAGCGTTGAAAATGGGGGGATTAAATTAAGATAATGAATTTCGAACCAATAGGGATAAAAATAAAAGCCATCATTTCAAGAATAAATGTCATACCGATGCTTCTGGATGATTACTCCTCATTTAATCCCTGTTTTAAATATTTCAAATTCGTTTTTTGCTCTCCTGAGACATTTGGCTTTTTGCAGTTACATCATTCTTATTTTGGACCGGCGATATGACCTTACTGCTTTATCACAAATATTGATGTATCATCAAATTTTTAAAGAGCTACCAATTTTCTCACTTATTTTTATTTAAGATTATCATGTTTATATCATTAAAAAAGGAGTATGAAGGATATGTTTAATATCTTGTAATATACATTGTTGCAGACTGACTGTGCATGATTATAATGTAAGTTACCTCATCTGATAATATGGAACAACTGAGTAAACTCCATATTATTTGATACTACCAGGAATTATTTGAAACTCTTTTCTAGTTTTCCCTATATTATCATATCATCATCATCATTGGCATCAGAGCTCACTATGAGCCAAAACCTACCTTCATTCATCCCTGTCTTTGGCAAATTGTCTCGATGCTCTAACTCTGCTAGAATTTAAGTTGTTCTCTGGGTTGTCTTAATACCAAAGTCCCGGTCTTCCTCTAGTTCATTGTCCCATTAGCTCTTTTCATTTAAAAACTTTTTTATTGCACTATCCCCTAACCTTATCCATCTAAGGCATACTACATTAATTGTATGTCAGGTTCATAGAAACTTCTTCTTTAAGTGCCATCTCCACGAAAGAGGTCAGCAATCATCATAGCTATTCAGACTTTAGAGACAGCTGCTCTGAAAAGTTTATTTGATGTATATCCGTACCATTCTCTCAGGTTGCACAGCCACGATATTCTGCCTGTCCCTTTGCTTCTTTTTCCTTGAATCTTTTCCTGCATAATCAATTGGAGCAAATTGTATCTCTCTCCATGTGTAATATGTCCGAGATATTCTAATTTTCTTGTTTTGATGGTATTTAAGATATCCATTTCTTTTTTCATCTTTCTCAGAACCTCTTTGTTTGTGATGTGTTCTGTCCACGATATTTTCAGAATTCTTCTGTACACCCACAGCTTCTTCTTTCATAGAAACTTCTATACAACTTAAAGTTTAACATGTCCGAAACAAATCGTGCTCTTTTATTCCTCTATATATTCTTATGATATAAGGGCACACATTTCTGCTCCATGCTTTATCACTGGTCTTATTAGTGATTATAGACAGTCACTTTAAGTTTTTTGTGTAGCTTTGAGGCCCTCTGTCTTCTCAAACCATGGCAATACCTATTCTTCTTTTAATTTCTTAGATGACATTGTTATCTTTAATTCACAACCAGTCTGGGTATGTGAAAGTGTCCACACTTTCCTGATTATCATCTATATTATAATAAGTATATCACATTTTTCAAAAAACTTGCATAGCCTGTCAATAATTTATTTTTAATTTGCAGTCAGTTATGGATCTGCATACCAAGCAGAGACAATTTTCTGGACAACTGTACAAGTACACAAATGTGATGAAAGGCTGGCAGTACAGATACTTCTTAGTAGACGCCAATGCAGGACTTCTACATTACTTCCTCTGTGAAGGTGAAAAACCGGATGGAACAGTGCCAAGAGGGTCGGTACATTTAGCTGGAGCTGTGATATGTCCTAGTGATGAAGATTCAAAGACTTTTACAGTTAACTGTGCGTCAGGTGATATGTTGAAGTTGAGGGCTACAGATGCTAGAGCAAGGCAGGAATGGGTGAATGGGTTGAGGGCTGTGGCAGAGTCTCACACGAAGGTTAGTTACTACTAAAATATAAATCCTGTGTATACTTCACTTTTATAAAAACTATTTTATAGCATTATATATTTGTTTGTTTTTATAAACCTCCTACTATGGTTTGTTTTTAAAACAGGAGGAGTAATTCAAATTTACTGCGCCATAATGCTTTTTTGTAATTGGTCAAACCGCAGGCAAGTTTACTCCACTGTTATGAAATTTTGACACTAATGACATTTATAAAATTTTGGCACTATTGGCATTTCATAGGTTAATTAAGTTATATCGGCGATTGTATTAATGTAATTCTAAAAACTGTTGTTTTTAGCAATACATTAGTATAATATAATATTTATGGATTACCATCAAGACCAACATGATCAACCAAAAAAGAAGATGTATTTGGTGATGTTTATAGTGACTTTTTGGGTGTGAATCTGTCTTTTTAGTTTACTCCTCCTGGTTTAAAAACAAACCATAGTATCATATAGTATAGCTGCACTTAAATAATCTTCTTTTTAATTTTCTCTCATTGGAAGATTTTATCAGAAGAAAACTTTCAGAAGAAGGACACTTATCAGAAGTTCGTATTTTTCGAGGGTGTTTGCAGTCAGCTGTTTGTTTCTTAGTTGTACTGTTAGTACAAATGTTTGTGAACACCAGCAAATATGGTGTGATGGGGTACCCTACGTCATGGATACAACTCGTCATACAATTATCGAACTTGTCGACCGTTTCCATTACTTTAACCATAGACAAAATGCATGTCTCATAATCAGTAAAAAAAAAATAGATCGTCAGTTTGTAAGAATAAATTCAACACAATAATTTGCCGATATAATTATTAGGTCTGGATCCCACGTATGAAAAAAAAGTTGATTAATAGCAAGCTCAAAATTTGTTAATAGCTTAAGGGTGTCTAGTCGGGTAAACTTTGATATATGGGAACACTGGAACAGGGGCAGTTTTAAATGTAGAACAGGTTAAAAATTTGGAACGGTCACACCACAAAAATGGCACATTTATTTTGTCCGACAGAACAGACTTAAACTCTCCGAACAGAGATTAAACTCTCATGCAAAAATCAGACTGCTATTTATCACCTGTCATAATTCCTGCCATTTGACATATGCTACATGTTCCACTCATTAAAACGCCCATTTGGTGATAAATAGCACTCTGATTTTTGCATGAGAGTTTAATCTCTGTTCGGAGAGTTTGTCTGTTCTGTCGGACAAAATAAATGTGCCATTTTCGCGGTGTGGCCGTTCGAAATTTTTAACCTGTTCCACAATTAAAACTGCCCCTGTTCCAGTGTTCCCATATATCAAAGTTTATCCGACTAGACACCCTTAAGCTATTTTCAGCTTGCTATTGATCAACTTTTTTTTCATACGCAGGATCCAGACCTATATTATATAGCACAGTCAATATTTTTTCATTCACAATCACCCTTTGGAGTTTTTTGTATTTATTTACTAACATTCTCTAAAACCTTGTATATTGAATGCTTGATTGATTACTTACTCTCTAATATTTTCACAGACTTTTAATCTATACAATATTAAAAGTAGAACATGTAACTGTGAACCGCCTTGCTCAATTATGAATACAATAGAAAAGTAAGAGGTCTGGCTATTAAATAACGAGACTGCGCGCGCAGAAGGTGTCCTAGAGGGGAAGAGTGGGAAACGAATGCAGCATTGGATAGCTGGAAGCAAACTGGAAGTGTCTACTCTTCCAGTACGAAAACACGTTTTTGTCGCTGTAGTAGTATTTTTTCTGTAGAGGTTAGAAAAGAACGTGTTTTTTTCTCGTGCCGATAACAATGTGTGACGAAAAACATGAGCAACGGATTAATGTGAAATTTCTCGTTAAATTAAAAAAAAAAACTCCGACTGAGTGCTATAATTTGTTGAAAGAGGCCTATGGTGAGAATTCTCTATCTCGTGCTCGTGTTTTCGAATGGTATAAACGGGTTTCTGAAGGCCGAGAGAGCGCCGAAGATGACCAACGTCCAGGTCGACCTGTCTCTGTTTCAACTCCGCAAACAATGACCGAAATAAATGAAATTGTGCGCGGAGATCGTCGTATGCGCATTCGGATAATTGCTGAGACAGTAAACGCCGATAAAGAAACTGTCAGAAAAATTTTACATGAATTGAACATGAAGAAAGTCTGTGCGAAGTTGATCCCAAAAAATTTGACCCCTGACCAAAAGCTCGTCTGTCAACAGATCGTTATTTAGCCGCTAGAGGCATTCCAGTGCTCGAACACCCGCCGTACTCGCCTGATGTAGCACCCTGTGACTTTTTCCTGTTTCCGAAGATCAAGTCTGCCTTAAAAGGAATCTGGTTCGAGACGATGGAAGAGGAGAAGCGAAAAACGGCGGAGCTCCTAAAAGCTCTAACAAAAGAAGACTTTCAGCATTGCTTTGACCAATGGAAAAAACGAATGGAACAGTGTGTGGCGAGGGAAGGGGAATATATTGAAGTAGAGCATTCGATTTTAGAATAATTTTTAAAATAAAACTCTTTTTCATAAGCAGTCTCGTTATTTAATAGCCAGACCTCGTATACTAGGAGATAGAAATAATAAAAGGTATTAAAAAATTACTGTTTGAAAATAATAATAATGGTATTTTACTATTTTATTTGGGAAAAGGTCACAATTTTACTTTAAAATTAAGTTTATTTGACATTTCGCTTTCCACTTCGGAAATCGTTATGAAAATATCATTAATAAATTACTTTAAAATTTTGTCTTTTTTGCTTGGTAAAAAAGTCTTCTAATAATAGCTTCAGGAGCATAATAATAATGTCAATGAGAATAATTGTTTTTATCCAGTAAAACTGGATCAACTACATATTTATTTTAAGATGTATTAAAAAGCAGTCATATTTTTTATCTTGTAGGCAATCAGTGCTAGCAGTCCTCCATTACCCCCAAGAGAGCAATTGGCAGTATTGGATGCGTTAGGATGTGTGAGGTCACAGCTTCAACAAACTGAACAAGCTGATTCTGCTCTTTGTAGGTCTATTGAGTCTGCAGGTAAGTATTTGTTATTTTAGAGTATAGTTTGGTGTATAAAGTATTTCAATGCTTGAAAAAGTATTTTGATGCTTGGAAAAAAACTATGTAGTCTACATTATAATATCAAATACATACTACAAAACTGTTATTGCCAGACAATGACCTATGAATGTGAGGCCTGGTAACTGAATAAAGCACAGGGAGAAATTATGAATAGAGAAGAACGGAGGATATTGGAGGCTATTTTCGGTGAAAAAATCACAGCAGATGGTTGGAAAAGAAGAACTAATCATGAATTAAAGATGTTTTATAAGGAGCCACAAGTAAGAACAAGATCCATGAAAGCACAAATATTAAGGTGGGCAGGTCTTGTTGAATATGAAAAGAATACCAAAGAAAGTACATATTACATACTACAAATGGCTCCAGTTAGAACAAGGAGATGAAAAAGACAGGAAAAAGTGGCACGAGAAATTAGAGGAAGATATAGAACCTATGGGAATCAGGGACTAGAGAGTAAAGCAATGGATAGAAGACAGTGGAGGACTTAAATACATCAATTTGTTCAAAGAGGTGAAGAATAACTAGAAAACACTATATTATGGTCAAAAATATTATGTAACACGTAATTATTTAAATATGTATTAATGTAATGATTAATTGTATTTTAGCTGCAGGCCTACGCAGTCTTTTTAGAATTTTTAGTAATTAACAAGTATTGCCCTTAGTCCACTTTTATCTCACCTTTGATCAGTCTTCTTTTTGATCTGTTATACACATCAAACATCAAGATCAGATACTTTTGGGACATCTTTCGTATCTCTTTTAGTTTGTTTATTTTTGATTATTTAACACATTTCATTGCTGTGCGCCCATTACCTACAATGTAACATATTATCTGCTAAAATATGTTTTTGCGCTAAAAGCTGTATTGGAGATTACTGTATATGTATTTGGAGGTTGCTTCAAATAAGATTTTTGTAGCTTATTGTACATTAGAGATCTCCAAGAGATGTGTAAAAGACCTCCATTTAGGCAGATATGTGTGAGCGGCCGTGGAGTAACGGCATAAACGCTGGCCTCATACGCCAGTAGACGTGGGTTCGACCCTGCCAAAGACAAACCATTTTCATTTCCAATAATGACACAAGCCGTCTCACCGTCCCTCGGAGAGCACGTAAAGCCGTCGGTCCCCCTGGGCTAGTGTACATCGGCACTAGTTCCTTAAAACAGGGTTAAAGATGTAAATGGCGCCGGAACTATCCGAAAGGATCTCCCCGGCAAAAATGCCATACGATATTATTATTAGACAGATATGTTACATGTTTGCAACAGTTTATATATAGTTTTGGATCATTAAAATGAAGAAGGACATAACGGGTGGGATGAAAAGTTCGTAGGCTGACACATAGATGGCACTACTGGTATTAAATCCGGGTTCAGGGTATGCGAAAGCTCTGTTCAAAGTGGGTGTTGCGAGAGCTCACAATCTATAAAAAACAACAACGAATTGATGATTCTGAGAAGTATTTGAAGTATATCTTTAATCGTAATAAAACCTAATTTTTGCGTCGATATATTACAATGGATGAAATATGGCTCCACAGGGTTGTTTTGTTTTAAACATTTTGTTTTAAACAACTGTTTTAAACATGTTTAAAACACTTAAATTAAACAAGCCTTTTTTTTCATTTTTTTTTTGTGAATAATACATAAATATGAAAAAAATCTTATACATAATATATTGTTATACAGACTTTGTAACAAATATATTTTTATTTATTAATAATGGGAACACAATTATAGAATTAAGCTCTTTAAAAATTGAAACTAACTTAGCAGCTTTGACATTGCCTAGCTGGTTACATAGTTTGGAATTGACTAAAGCGTATGATGAGAAGAGTTTTTTTATGTTGTATGACCATAGAACGCCACCATGCCAATGGTTGTACATTAGATGTTTAGACAATATATATGGATTAAAGGGTACACACTTTGCCTGGTAATTAATAATAATTGGCAATGCTTCTGAATGTGGAATGAAGTTTCTATATATTCCATACCAGTTTTTATTTGCTCTTGACTAAATTTATTTCCACTAAAGCGATGAGCAAGCAAACTTGTCAAGAAATGAGCCAGGATCAAAGTTATTTTCATAAGCTCCTTTACTTTATTCGTATCGTTTACCAAAAATTCGCCATTTGCGTGTTCAGTCTCGAATGTTTCCAGATGTTCTAGCCATATCTCTGTAGCCTCTCATTTAGTGCAAGTATTTGTTTGGACTTTGTCCCTGCACTGTAATATACTTTAATTTTTATAAATACCTAGTCTTTGGCATTTGCCTTTAACTTTGTATCATTTACAAGCTTTGTTGCATCTTTATCAATACTTATTCTAAAAAATCCACAAGGAAAAGAAAATGTTTTTCCTGTAGTTGGCTGTATACCATCAATCACAAAATTGGAAAAAAATCCTTTGTAAAAGGTATAAAATTTTTTTTTATTAAAATCCCTTAAAATGGCTACATCACAACAAAACGTTTTCGATTTTTATAAAAAATCATCATCAGTGTTAGATAAACTGGATGCTAGCTGAGCCACAAAATAAAAATATCCGGGTAAAAACCCTTTACATGTAATATAAATGCCTTAAAAGTGCATACTTCAATAAAAAGCCCTGTGATGGTCACATGGCAACCAGGATAATGCCCTGAGGTAATGTATTGAAATTCCCCAACACGTGGGATTCAAATTGGGTTGTTTACATTTCAGTGACTTAATGGCAACTGAATGCGAAATGAGTGATGTTTCTGAAAAAAAGGGGTTTTTTCAGAAACATCACTCATTTCGCATTCAGTTGCCATTAAGTCATTGAAATGTAAACAACTCAATTTGAATCCCACGTGTTGGGAAATTTCAATACATTACCTCAGGGCATTATCCTGGTTGCCATGTGATGTAGCCCTATTAAGGGATTTTAATAAGAAAAGAAAAAAAAATTTACCCCTTTTACAAAGGATTTTTTTCCAATTTTTTTAATACTTATTCTATTGTTTAGAGCAAATGTGAAATAATATTGGCCAGTTTTTCAACTAACTTTCTAAGCATTCCGATAAAGTATTCCAACGAACATCCTAATGCAATACAAGAGCAGAATCACCAGCTTCTCGGAATTTTGCGCTAGCAAAATGTACATTTCTGAAATATTTGCAATTTTTTGACGCTGTTCTTTATTCCTGGCACTTCTATATTGTGGGCAAGTAAGTTCATAATATGTGCTGAAAAGCCATAAGTTATTATATCTATCTGTGCTGCCTAATTCCTCAAACAAATCCTTCTCATTTTAAGAAATATGATTTAAACAATGTTTTTTCTACGTTTTATTTGTTTAAAACACGTAATATAAAAAAGAAAAATAAAACATGTTTAAAACAAAAAAAAAACCGTTTAAAACAAAAAAAAAAAAACGTTTGTTTTGTATAAAATAAAAAAAAACATGTTTTTTTTCAACCCTGTGGCTCCATAATTTCACACCGGAGTCCAATCGACTGTCTGCCGAGTGGACTGCACGTGATGGACCGAGTCCAAAGCGTGTAAAGACGCAACAATCGGCTGGCAAGGTTATGGTATCAATATTTTGGGATGCGCATGGTATAATATTCATCAACTACCTTGAAAAGGGAAAAACCATTAACAGCGACTATTACATTGCGTTATTGGAGCGTTTGAAGGACGAACTTGCAAAAAACGGCCCCATTTGAAGAAAAAGAAAGTGCTATTTCATCAAGACAACGCACCTGGTTCAAATCAATAAAAAGATGGCAAAATTTTATGAATTAGGCTTCGAATTGCTTCCGCAGCCACCGTATTCACCAGATATGGCTTCCAACGACTACCACCTGTTCGCTGACCTTAAGAGAATGCTCGCTGGAAAGAAATTTAGCACCAATGAAGAGGCAATCGCCGAAACTGAGACTTATTTTGAGGCTAAAGACAAATTGTATTATAAATAATTTAATTATAAAAATGGTATTGAAGAGTTGTATTAATCGGTGTATCGCCCCCGAAGGTATTATATTGAATAACAAAATCAAATTTTATAAAAAAAGTTCTTTCAGCCTACGAACTTTTCATCCCAACGATTAAGCACATTAAAAAGTTTTAGTTACATTATTTTTTTATATAAAAATGAATTAGGAGTAAAATTATAATATTAAAATCTAAAATGGTGTTATAGGTAGCAAATTCTTTGTGGATCCCAATTTGCTCCTGCTCAAAGCCACATCGGCGGCATCACTGCATTGTCTAACTCAGTGCATGAACATCCTACAGAGAAATCAACACGCTCAGCAAGCAAGAACAGGGTTTGTTATTGATGATGATTAATATATTCTTCTTAGGCAATGTCTCGATGCATTCAGATGTGTCCTAAATATACCTAGATGTTGCTTAAAATGACTAGATAGAGAAATCAAGACTTTATGTGGTCATATTGGTAAATTGTGGAGGTAGCTCGATGTTTCTTATTATAATTTTTGCAAACCGCATAATATGAAAGTATAAGTGTGTGATAAAGTACTCAAAGTTTTTCTATACATCTGTTTTTTATGTAGTACACTGTTTCCACGTTTTTTATGTTTTATGTTGTCCATAAGTGTAGTACACTCATGGACAAAAATATCGAATATTTTGAAATTATTATGTGAAGTGAAATTTTTGGTGCTGAAATCCTTGGCCGTCCCCGTATCTCACCCATCTCACTGCAATTGATAATTTTGAAAAATCTAACGAAAAATTAGAATTGAAGAGACTGGTTTGTCTATATCTCTAAGAGCACTACTAATAGTTTTCGCAAAGAAGTTATCGTACAAACAAGACGATATTAAAATTAACAGCAGAAAACTCAGCTGATTTAACAACAAACTTTTTTAACCAGTAGGTAAGAAGCGTGGGGAAAACCAAAATCAAAAACATGAACAAAAGGAATGTGCGTGTACTTTGTACGCACGTAAGAAGTTATATGTACTATCTATTATATGATGTCCACGAAATAAATATACTTTCAACGGGTTATTTGTATTTTATTTAAAGATTAAACTAACCGGGACCTCTGATCTCCGGTCACACGCTCTACCACTGAGCTATATTCCCTTTGTTTTGACAGGTTACAAGAGTTCTCATACATACTGACAAATTTAATAGACCAAGTGAAGTATACAAAAATACTTTAAATATACTTACTATTATTATAAAATATCTTATTCCCGAGGAAGACAAATCCAAAGACACAAAAATTATAATAAATATATTTACTAAAAACACTAATAATAATATATTCTTTTCACGCACACCTTATTTGCGCTACATAAAGATGTAGCGACTAATACCATACTGTCGGTGTACGCATGCGCCAGGGAATGTAAAAATTCACCTTAGTGCCTAAAGAAGTATAACTTCAAAAACAATTAGAAATAAAATTCAAGGACCTAGGGGTATATCCAAATTTAGAAATCTGGTTTTAGAGGATGGAGAAATGATGTTGATTAAAATTGAGAAGTTAGAAATATGAAAATATGTAACCTTAAAAACCCAATATAAAACACTAATAGATGTAGAGAATCTCTTATATATATTTTATTATACACTTTGCTTTCCAAAATTCCCTTAAATGTTGTAGAGTTTTATGTTAATGGATGGTAGTTTCTATGTAATTACAAATCGTTTAAAAGAATAAGGTTATGTAAGCATAAGTGTATATATCACATTATATCATTCAAATAATCAACTATTTTCAATGGGAAATAAGCCACAATTTTTACCAAAAAAATGATTTTATTAACGTTTCGACGCCCAAGTCGGGTGTCGTTGTCAAAATACAAAATAATACTGAATTAAACAAAAATGTTGTTGCTTAGTAAAAATTCTTCTAATAATTATTAGAAGACATTTTCCAAGAAAATTTTTGTTTAATTTAATATTATTATGTATTTTGACAACGACACCCGACTTGGGCGTCGAAAAGTTAATAAAATCATTTTTTTGGTAAAATTGAGGCTTACTTCCCATTAAAAATAGTTAATAAATGCCACAAGGAAATAGCTTCAGAACAACATCATTTAAATAGATATTGTGTACCATTTGATACGATAAGCACAAAAAATCTTGACATTTTTAGTTTGTATATTTCCGGCCGTTTATTCGTGTTTTGACATTTGCTTTTCTATTTTAAAAAACCGTTTTAATTAAAAAAAAATTATCACTCCCCGAAGACCGGACGGCAAACACCAACCTTGTAAACCATTTAAATTCAGCGCCATGTGGCTGTTTTCTTTATCCGAGAATATATAACATAAATGATATAGTATGGGCACACTGACAACACAATTCTGTATATCTGAAGTCTATTCTACTATTTCCTAGTACCTGTCTTACTACCCGGTGCTCTATGCAGTCGAATGCCTTGTCGAAATCTATAAATACCACATATATACGGGTATTTGATGATTTTACAACCCACTACACATCTTTATTTTAGACTTTTTAGCATCACGTTGTCAATTTTATACAATTATATTTTTCAATTGTTAAAAATTTACCAAAATTTTGCAAAATTTAGTTCATTATGTCAATTCATTTATTAAGTGTTGTCAAATGTTACAATACATTTACAATAATACCTTTCCTAGATGCAGGACCTTATTGTATTTAATGGTCAAACAACCCATGCATTTAAAACAAATAAATTCACACATAGATATACCAAAATAAACATGAATTAAACTGTAGTAAGATTTTACATGATAGCAATATAGTAAAAATGGTTTTATGCTCAGCATTATAACACATCTTTATTTACAATATAATTATACCTTTTTTTATTCATAATAATACAATGCAGAGCACGCTACTAACCGAGATAACAGAAAAAAACGCAGAGCCAAAATAACGCAAAAGATGGAAAACATAATACATTGTGAAATAAAAACAGATAAAACTAGTAGAGGTGTAAATTATCGATATAAACGTATAAATTAACATTACATTACATAGTTTGCCACCTTTAGACGTCTGTGACAGGAGTATTTTATAAAATTCTCCTGTCACAGTGACAGTTGTCATACTCCTCCGATACGTCTAAAGGTGGGAAACTATATAATGTAATGTTAATTTATACGTTTATATCGATAATTTCCACCTCTACTAGTTTCATCTCTTTTTACTTCACAATGTATTATGCTTTCCATCTTTTGCGTTATTTTGGCGGTTATTAGCGCGCTCATCACTGTATACTCCTTTTTAATTAGGTTACTCATTGCATCAGTTTAATAGCTATTCTTAGGAATGAGAACTGCAGCTAAAATTCAATTTAGTGATCAATCTTGCAGGCTGCTTTTTTTAATGCCAGGCTTATCAGTACAAAGGCCACCCAAGGTCTTAGTTATTTTATAGAATAGGTATATACCTTTTAGCAAGAGTTTCTCTATTTTGATTATATTATTTTAATTAATAATCATAGTATGTATTTTTTAATGTTAAGTAATACATTTTATTTATTAAGAGTAGCTATCTCCAAATTTTACACAAATTTTAGTGTTTGTACTTTTTTTGTTTACCATCTGATCCTGTATATTTCATTTCTATTATAAGTATTAAATGAAATAAGTGCAAAAACTAAAATTTTCTTTCTATCTCGTTAAGGACATCAACATATCACTATATTGGACATTAAATTTAAGTTTATTAACTCTTCCAGCCTTTAAAGGCAGGCTAGATTATTCTGAACAGAGGAATGCTAAAGATCGGACATTTGCCTAACTTTAATTATAGGTTTTCATGAGCCTTTACTATTGTAGAACTGCTAGCTTTTTGCCATAAGTTTGAACTGATTATTATATTAGACAGTGCGTTATGATGAGGTAAAAGCTTGGAAGATGTTGCATTCATAAGTAAACCAATCAGTTTAAATTCTACGGAACTTTAAACATAATTTTCTACAGATACGCATTTCCTACATTGTAAAAATAATACCGTATTGAATAATAATCTTAATATGATATTATTATTTAATCTTCTAGAAACATAATCAATTTCGGTTAAAATTTGCAATTTACTCTTTAGTAAGTTTATTATTTTCAATGAGAAAAAAACTTAAAGCAGCATAGTGTATAGTCGGTTAATTTTTTAAAATAATTATTTAAAGTTACAGCTAATATTGCGTTACTTATCAAAAAATTGTTTGTCATTACTCTTTACACTGCTCTTCACACAACTTTAAATTAATTTCTATCTAGCTACGGAAAGCTCGAAGCAGAAGTGGATAATCAAGTGAATAGAGCAGAGCCGCAGGTTGCCTGAATGAAACAATATGGAGAAATAAAAATATCGGAAAAGAAACGAAAGGCAGAATTTACAAAACAGTCATTAGGCCAATAATGACATACGCGGCAGAAACACTACCTAACACAAACAGGACAAAAATAATGCTAGAAACAGCAGAGATGAAAACCCTTCGAAAATCGATGGTAAGACACTATGGAACAGAAGTAAGGAGGAGGAATCAGGCAGGGAGACAACCTCAGTCCATTTTTATTCAATATGCTAATGGATGAAATAATAGAAGATGTGGAATCGCTTCAACTAGGATACAGACTCGACCACAGTAGAATCAGTATAGTGTGCTATGCGTATGATGCAGTCCTGATTGCAGAGAACGAGGATGACCTACAAAGACAACTTTATCGATTCTATCAAGCATGCCGACGACTCAACATGAACATATCCAAGTAGAAAACAAAATGCATTACCATTGCGAAAGACCCAATTAGATGCAAGCTCGTGGTAGAGGGAAACCCATAGAACAGCTAAACCAGTTCAATTATCTAGGTGTAGAGTTATCAAGTTATCATGACCCAGTCAGAGACCTAAGAAGACAAATTAACAAGGCCGCTGTCTTGTCCGGATGTTTGAGAGATGTGGTCTGGAATAACCCATATATGAGAATGGATAGCAAAGTTAGAATTTATAAAACTTGCATCAGACCTGTCAAGACCTATGGCATTGAATCAAGAGAAGACACCAATAAAACGAAAAGCATTCTACGAACAGCCGAAATGAAGACACTAAGAGCAATAGCAGGGAAGACAAGAAGAGATAGAATACGAAACAACATTATCAGGGAACAATGTGGAGTGCAAGATGTAGTCAGATGGGGCAGGCAAAAAGGAAGAGAAGGGTTCAGTCATGTAAAAAGAATGGAGGAGCACAGACTACCAAGAATTGCGCTAAAAGGAAAACCAGCAGGCAAGAGTCCACCGGGGAGACCTTCAAAAAGATGGAGATATAGCTGGCAGTCTACCTCTCAAGAAATGCTTCTTCTTCTTTTATATAGGCAGTACTGCCTGTTTTTCTTCAACGGTGCCTTTCATTCTGCCACTAAGTTGTCATTCCATCTTTTCCTTGGGCGTCCTATACTTCTCCTGCCTAACGGTGACTTGTCCCTGGCTATTCTTACTATCCTTGATTCAGACATCCTGCTTATGTGCTCGGAACCAACGGGAAGAAATGCTTCAACGTCGGAATTAACAGATCGAAAGATCTACAACAAGTATAAGAAGAAGAAGAACAGAACTAGAAGTACAAACACGGTATCATCAACAAGTTAAACGCATCTGAAATGTGGCTGCACAGAAGAATATTTCTCTACATACTGATTCTAAGTACAGCACAACCCGCCATATCCGGACCTGTCATATCCGGACCTCCCCATATCCGGACGGTTCTGCACCGTCCAGATCTACCGAAATCTACCGAGAACGGCAATCCTGCTGTTGGACAACGCACTAAAAGAAGAACTAAAAGAAGGCGAAATAATATATTATAGAATCTATAAAACGTGTCTATTGACGAACGTTATTGACGGCGTTGATTACTGGAATGTATGAAGGAGAAAACATTTCAGAGACTGTAAAAGAAGTAGTGGTCTTGATATCCGGATTTTTTTATATCCGGATCGGTCTGTCGCCACATTCATCCGGATATGGCAGGTTTTACTGTATATCATACTTTTCACCTCTGATAATATGACCCAAATACTCCAGTTTTTCTATTTTAATGCTTTTTATGACTTCATAGTTTTTTGATAGAAATATCTCTAGGAGTAACCAAAACGATCGAAAATATATACCAGAATAACATATTACAAGAAAAAGTAGAAGAAGAACTAAATAACCCAATTAAATTTGGCAATGGGATAAGACAGGGGCATTCTCTGAGTTCTTTATTGTTCAACCTGATCATGAACGAAGAAGTAATAAAAAAGGTAAGAACTAAAAATGGATAACCAAATGGGAGAAAACCAACTTAAATTAATCTTTAATTTCCCCAAAAAAGACAAAATGCATCGTTATAACAACAAAACTACTAAGATGTTATATACGATTAAGGTACAAGATGGAGAACATCAAGTAGCGTAAGAGCATAAGAAATAGAAGCGTAGAATAAAACGATCATATAAGCCATCTAAATAGCCTTCTTCGGTCCATCTTTGGACATAGGCCTCCCCAATTCTCTTCCACGCTTCTTTGTCTGTCGCTACAGTTATACACCTAGAGCCCACGTGCTTCTTGATATCATCTGCCCATCTCATTTGGGGTCTTCCTATGCTTCCATTATATTCCCACGGCCTCCAATTTATACGAATTTTGTTCCATCGGTCTTCCTTTTGTCTTATATTGTGTCCGGCAAATCTCCACTTCAATTTTGCAACTTATTCTCTAACATCCCTAACTTTGGTTTTCTCTCTTATCCACTCGTTTCTCCTTTTATCCATTAGTCTTATGTGCAACAATTGCTTTTCCATTGCTCCTTGCGTTTTTATGATTTTGTCCATGATTGCTTTTGTAAACGTCCACGTTTGAGAACTACAATTGAGAACAGGGAGTATGCATTGATTGTATATCTTGGTCTTAAGATGTTGTGGATATCTTTTGCTGTTAAGGATGTAGCTTAGTTTGCCAAATGCCGCCCATGTCAGTCTGACTCGTCTTTTGATCTAAGTCAAAAATGACAACAAATATACTATTAAAGACAACTTACTGGAGGCACATTGAAAAACAGACAGTAATGTCTTTACAAAAAGAAAAAGATGTGGCGACACGCTTCAATTACTATGTTACTATTTTTTTAATTGCTAATTTTAAACATTAACTTTCCTTTCTAAACGAAATAATATGGGTTTTCGCTCCTAATATGCAAAACCAGAATGTATAAAATTAATGGCTTTTTCACGGGAAACACAAATTCCATAATAGATTACGGTGTCAGATTAGCCACCCTCTTTATGTCAACTTATTAAAAACCACAGAAATGTTTTCAGTTTTTCAAACGCCAGATCTAATAAATTGTCGCCTGTCTGGCCATATGGTAGAACCACATAATGACAAATTAGTGTTTGTGGTCTAGTTCAGTCGATACACAGCCTCCAGCCGGTTCACACAACCCAGCAGGCGTCGGTCGGTCATACACCCTTGCTGGGTAAAAGAATAACAAGCCCTTTCGAGATATAAACAAAGCACGCCTTTTTTTACCAAAAATAAATAAATGTATTATTGACAGTTGTTTGCGTTTTATTAATATTATTTTGTTTATGTGTTTCCGTGAACGCAACGGAACAAAGATAATAATTCTTTTGAAGATGTATAAATCTTTCAGAAGGTATTTGTAACTCGTCCAAGCCATCAAATCTAAATTTTTCTCGTTATACTAATTAATAGACAAAATGCAAAACTAAGGAGTCTCAATTTGATATCAAATGAATTTTATTGATCTAAGGAAGAATGAATTCTATTAATAAAGTAAAGAAATCATGAATATAAAAGATGCAACATTTGTACAAGGCTTACCTAAATCTTTTTGGTAGTATTAACTCTATAGGTTTTTGTTTTTTTACCGATTTTTCATAAAGCATTAGCTTCAAACTATAATATCACTTTTGTATGATCAATACATATACAATTCTTATGATAAAAAATCAAACTATTTTACAAATAATTTGTTTTACAGTGTGGTTATGATAGAATATGTATGTTTACTACATTAACAAAATATAAATTGACATTTGATTTAAATTGACATTAATAAACAGACAATTGGAATGTCCAAATAGATTAATATTAGTCTATTTTGACTGCTATAGTCTATTTTGCTACTCTAGATTTTTTTTAAAAGTATCCTAACATACAGGGTTGCGAAAAAGTCTGGCAACACGTTATTTTCTCGGAATCCGCTAGAACGATTTTTATAGATTTTGGTGGGCAAGGGTCTTTTAATGCGGCCGATATTATAGTGGTAATTACATTGTTGACAAATCTTTCGGTTTTCTGGAAATCTAATGAACTTTCTTATTTCAAATGGAACATCCTGTATATTTTTTAAGTTTTGGAATCCTTAAGGGATAGTGATTATTTTTCATATGATATTCCCTATACCTAAATGCCATATTTTCTGAGTTATTGCTACATTTATTAAAAATAATTTTGAAACAATTTATAAAAATCAATTTTTTCGGCCCGGGTAGACATTATTTTAGGTTTTTTTTGGATTATTGGGTACAAAAAAGGTATGTTGTAATTTTTCTCTAACGTTAATCGTTTTCCAGTTATAAATAATTTAAAACTGAAAAAAACGAAAAATGACGATTTTCAAGGTTCAAAACACAAGTAAAACAAATAATTTTTGAAATTACACAGTACCTAAATTCAAGATCAAACCCTCTTTTATTAGATACCCATAATAATTTTTGGCACTTTTTATTCTAAAATATTGTTTTTTTAATTATTAATAAAGCGCATATGAGAGAATTGGCGATCTACAACTAAAAAATAATATTTTTAAATGAAACAAGACCAAATTGCTTATCGGTATTGTCCAAGTAAAAAATACTGTAGAATAGCTTTAAGCCGGTGAAATATGATATTCTTCAAATATAGATGTTAGGTCAAACGTTTAAGAAGCGGCCCTTTGTGAAAGCATCTGTGTTTTTACGGCCAGACCTCCCGCATATCTATTCACAAGTTTCGTGCAAAAGATTAGTTTTAGTTCGGTAGCTAGCAGTGTATTAGTACTGGAGTGTACGTGTGTTAAGTGATACGAGTGTTTTGTTTGCTGTAATTATTTTGAATATTGGTTTAGTATTTCGTTTGGAGAGTGTCAAGTGTTGATTATTGTAATTTAATTAATGTGAATAGTGATGTGGCGCCCGTGGGATAATGTAAATATCGCGTACGATAACGCTGATATTGTAGAAATTGCCAGTGCTAGTGTGAATGTAATTACTAAAAAAAAAGAGATCGTAAAGAAGATTCGAATGCATTTAAATGCAGAAACACAGCAAGTATGTTTGAATGTATACAAAAATCTACGTACGAAATTCGGCTTCGATGAAACACTATTGGCACAAGCCACCTCTGATTTAACAGAAATTCCACTTTCTACTGTATATAAAATAGTTAAAAATGAACCCTATCATCGCAAGAAACGATGTGACTACAAATTTTCAAGACCTTTAAATCCTTCACTTGTAAAACTATTGAAAACCACAATATACGACTGCTACAAAAGCAATGAAATACCTACAATAGAAATAATAAGAAAGAAATTGGAAACAACCGGTCGAAATATGAACTGCTGTGAGAAAACTCTTCAAAATTGGATAAAAAAAATGGGCTTTAAGTTCAAAAAAATAAATAAACGTCAAGCAATTATGGAAAGCCAAAGAATAGTCAACAGACGTAATATGTACCTAGAAGAAATTACTAAATATAGGCAAGAAAATAGGAGAATTTATTATTTAGATGAAACTTGGTATGATACCCACGATACAGTAAAGAAAGGATGGACAGATGGTTCAAGCATGTGCATACCAGAAATGCCTGCAAATAAAGGCTCGCGACTAATTATTGTACATTGCGGAGGAAGTGAGGGATGGGTTCCGAATGCTTTAAAATTATGTGGGAAGAAAATGGAAGATTGTAACGTTGACTACCACAAGAATATGGAAGCTGACATTTTTGAAGATTGGTTTGAAAACTCGCTGATCCCAAACTTGGAGAAAAACAGCGTAATAGTGCTTGACAACGCTTCCTATCATTCCCGACAACTCACTAAAATACCAAATACATCTTCAAAGAAAGCTGACCTACAAAATTTTTTAATGGAAAATGATTTGTATTTCGAAGATTTTTACACAAAAAAACAACTTATTGAAGTTCTACACACAAAGCAATTTAGAAAATTATACGCTCTAGAGAGTATTGCCGAAAAGCATGGACACACTATATTGAGACTTCCCCCCTACTTTTGTGTTTTCAATCCTATTGAGTTAATTTGGGGACAATTAAAACCAAGTATAAGGCGTTCAAATAAATTTCCTAAATTTGACAAAAAGGTAATTGAGATCATTAAAAAAGAAGTAGCCAATATTACCAAAGTAGACTGGCAGAAAAGAATCGCCAAAGTGATCAAAGTGGAAGAATATTATAAGAAGATTGGGCACTTCCACATTAATGGTGGAAATAAATTTATTATTGAATTGGGCGATGATAGTGACGAAGAAAATACGGAAGAAGGAGAAAATGAGTTAAGTGTATCAGTATTTTAATTGTTGTGTTGTGTAATTCATTTTCCAAGCATAAGTGTACTAATGAAAAGACTCGGTTAAAAAAATATTTTTAGATTTTGTATTTTTAATAAAAAAAAGAGCGGGGACATGCTTGCATTTTGTGCTGAATTTTAAAGTTTTGAACTGTATACCTAAAGTAATTTTAGATCTAACTGTGTTTTTATAAAGTTCTTTTAGTATCAGTAATTCTAACAATAACAAGATTAATTATAAAAGCTATTCTACATCAGTTATTAATGCAAGCATGCGGTAAGAGGGAGGTCCCTGTGAGGTTAAATATTATTAAAAAATTGATAAAATTAATTTTAACACATACAATATTATGTCCTGCTTTAACGCTATTTACCTAAGTATAAATAAATATTTTAACTACATATTTAATTACCAGAAAACACCAGCTGCCGGCCTAATATTAAAGAAGAACAACCCAAAGAAAGCTACAAATCTTACCTATTACACTATATAGATTGCTTGAACTATAACTGATAAAATAAGGCTTTAACTTGAATTTAGGAATTTCGTAGTTTCAAAACTAATATTTTTTAAGTGTGTTTTTGAACCAAGAAAATCGTCATTTTTCGATTTCTTTCAGTTTTAAATTGTTTATAACTCGGAAACGATTAACTTTAGGGGAAAATTACAAAAAAACTTTTTTGTTCACAATGATCCAAGGAACCTAAAATAATGTCTACCCGGGCCGAAAAAATTGATTTTTATAAATTGTTTAATAGTTATTTATGATATAAGTGTTAAAAGTACAATTTTAAGGCACGCATGTGAAAGTTTGCAAAATGAGCGAAGCGAATTCTGCAATTCACACGAGTGCCTTAAAAATGTACTTTTTAACACGTCACACGTATATCATACAATATTTTTTCTACAAACGTCTTATGTATCAACAATTATAATTTATTCATTCTCAATTACAGGACAATATCTACAAAAACTTTTACTTGAACATTCCATTTTTATATTTTTCTTGACAATACATCAAAACTGAATATACTGTCAATACGTAAATCATAACAACTATAGAATAATAACATCTACTTTTATTGTTGTATATTCTAACAAATTTTAATAGTTTTTTTCTACAAACATGTTAAAATGCAATAATACAGTTTAAATTAAATTTTAAAAAACCTTTTAAACCACCTTTTTCAAATTGCGCAAGTTGTACTATTAATATTAATGTTAATAAATGAAATATAAATATTTTGACGTTTCACAATTTGACAATTCACTTTTAACTGCAGTGCCTTAAAATTTTTAAAGCACTAGTGCTTTAAAGTAGCATTTTAACGCTCCTATGGAGTGCTAAAAATTGCATTTTTAACACGGTTGTAGAATTTTTTTTTAATAAATGTAGCAATAACTTCTAAATTATGGCATTTAGGTATAGGGAATATCATATGAAAAATAATCAGTATCCCTTAAGAATTACTAAATGCAAAAAATATACAGGGTGTTCTATTTGAAATAAGAAAGTTCATAAGATTTCAAGAAAAACGGAAGATTTGACAACAATGTAATTACCACTATAATATCGGCCGCATTAAGGCTATAGGTACATAATTCGCAAATATTTTACGTGTATCCCTACTTTTTCTGTCTTTACACGGCAAATTACATGTAGTAAAATTCACACTGGTATGGATATGTAAACATTACTAGAATGTCATTATACTTGAAAATGTCATCATTCATTTAAAGAGATGGGTTTTGAATGTTCTTGGATAACTGATATTTTTATAATTGCAAATTATTAATTCAGTTAATAAATATGTATGATAAATTTTTCACTAACTATGTATTCAGTGATTGTAGGTAATAATTTATTTGTACAACAAAGACTAATACTCAATCGAGAAAAGAGGAAAAGTGTTAAAGTGATTTTTTAATAATATATTTTTATGGAACGCTTACAATTTTGAACATCTTTAACAACAAAATACTTGGATGACAGAATATATTATCCTGATGTATTCTCTGCTTGGATCTTCCACAAATAATACACAATAAATAACTTTTTATTAAGTTCACGTCTTAAATCAATTATTTATCAAATACACTATACATCAATAATATTTAATCAATAACTCAACATATTCCCGATGCAATGTCAAATATTTAAAATTGTCACTGATTGTCAGTGTCTGACTGACAATATAATATGCTGACAATATTATATTCGGCTGAGTGCGTTGTAAGACAAAGATAGATTTGGAAAATATTACCACGGCATTGTGTTCATTTTTTTCGAATCCTGAAAAAACCAATAAATATTTTTGAAAAATTTAAACGCAGAATGAAAGACTAAATTAATACCGAGGGCCGAAAGCCCCTTAGAATAAATAAAAAGTTTATTTTGAATGATATATTTGAAATTAAAAATAACACTAAATTTTCTCTTAGTTTTTCACCCCTGTAACTTATTAAAATAAACATTATAGAAGTTGTCAGGGACTTTCGGCCCTCACTAATAACGTAATCTTTCATTCTGCGTTTAAATTTTTCAAAAATACTTATTAGTTTTCTCAGGATTCGAAAAAAATGAATCCCCATTTGAATAGCATTGCAGCCGGAAATACGTACCGATCCTCTTAAAAGACCCTCACCCACCAAAATTCATAAAAATCGTTTAAGCGATTTCCGAGAAATTACCGTGTTGCCAGACTTTTTTGCAAGCCTGTATATAGTTTTTAGTACTGAATACACATTTTGTCCTTTGAACGCATGAGAAAGATCATTCAAGAGTGATATTAAAAAATTACATTCCAAATTCAAAACAATAGCACATAGAAAAAAATAAAGAATCAGAGTAGAATAGACAAGATAAAAATATAATACTGTATTTACATTTCTTTAATCATTACATTTTTTCCTTAAATTCTGTCACTTTTGTATATGCTAGTGTTTTTGGTGAGTCGTATGATCTACAGTGTGTTTTCATAGTATAGAATAAATTCTTTGGTTCTTAAATCTTTAATACTTTTTTATATTTTCTTAGTATATCGTTACTGACGCATTTTTAAATGATTTCAATGAAGGGAGCTTATTTAATTTTTTACTTTTCTTTTTTACTACCCAAATAAGATTTTTCTATTTTGGTTTAGACAATAAGATTTTATTCTTTACTTGTTTACACATTGTATGTAAGAGGAGAAATTCAAAAGGATAGTTAATACATAACACTGGCTTACGTTATGTCAGATATAAGAGGGGAAAAGGTGTCTGGAAAAATTATTCTAATACGAAAAACTTCAGTTAACAATTTTCATTTTCTTGTAGAAGCTTAACATTTTTGGAGATTAACCCTCATTGTGGATCATTTCATTGTATTTACTGCTGCTGTAGACACGGTACCAGAGAATACGAGAAACATGGGAGAAGCAAGGACTCTGAAAACACTCAATATCAACAAGAGGGGAAATAATTTGAAATACGTCTAAGGTAGAGAATGCCTACATTTTTTTATATAAACAATAATAAAGATAACATGCACCCATTTGCCGTGACTAATACGTTGGTAGTCTGAAATGTTCTTGGCCTGATAGTGAAAACGACAATAAAGAAGTTTTTCATCCAGCAATAAATTTTCCTATACTATTATTATCTTTAGTTCTTCTTCCTCCCTTCTTCTTTTTGTGTAGACATGACCCTCTAGTAAGTTGTGGTTCCATCGTTTTGGTGGTCTTCCCACTGATCGTCTTCCTATTGGGGATCTCTCGCTGTCCTGACTACCCTATTTGTTGTCATTCAGCTTATGTGGTCGCTACATTCTACTCTTCTGTTTCTCACTCAGTTATTAATGTTCTCCACAAGGAATGACCGAAGATGGAAAGGTCCAATCGCCTACTTTGACGAAACAAAGGCCACGTTGCTCAGTCGGAAGAGATGTGGGCGTGGTTCTTTGGGTTGGGCTTCTGTTACAATGAAAGATGTTAAATAAATAAATAATGATATGCTAATAGGGCTACTGAAAAGGTAATAGACAAAAGATGGTTAGATAACATTAACTGATAGTTTGACACTTGGACTCAAAGAAAACGGAAATACGGAATACACAAACGAAATTGGGCGCCTGGGATTTTACCTCTAAATCCTCAAAGGAATAATTAACGAAACATAACACAATAGAAAACGTAGCAACACTGCTACGACAAAACACCAATGTTCTAGTCTTGAATTATAATTAAATAAAATGCAACATCGGACACTCTAATAAAACATTTATTAAAATTCTCAACGAAATCTCAATATTTACACAGTACGTACATATGCAGTGTAAGATCGCCAACAACAAAATTAAGAAACCAAAAAAATAAACAGTTAATCTGTAAAACAAAATGTTGACGAAACAATAACTACCGAATGTAATTATTATTACTGCATATAAAGGGGTATACAGTAGAACTAAAAAAATAAGAAATGTAAGTGAACGAATATAACTCTTATTAACTCAAAAAAAAACTGAATAGCTAATTAAAAAGTAAAAAGTTGATGTTCTAAATAAAATCTAAAAATCTTAACGTTCACTTACAAACAATAAAAAAGAGCTCTTTGTTTATATATAATATATATAAATCTAATAATCAATAATACTCTAATAATACTCAAAAAAATTTACATAATGAAAATGTCTTTTATTTTAATATTAAAAATAAAAAACAAGTGACCTGCATATATGTAAAAGTCACTATTACAAACTCAGCGAAAACTTTAAGTCATTGAACTTATTCCACGAAAAACACAAAAACGTCTTTGCCCTGGACAAGCGAAAGGCATCTCTACTACCTTCTTCAGTAAGTAAAGTTTGAGTAACTTACTTAAAACAGATGTCAGAGGGTAGCCCGTGCCTCATGCCAGGCTAGGCCATATACCCAGCGGCAAAGTAGAAATAATAGGAGCGACAACAAATAGATTTGGACCACAGCGTAACGTGGACTAAATATATTAGCAGTAGGCGGTTATCTGGGACTGGGACCAGCCCTATGAACTAAATTAATTATTCACAGCGAGTGTTCTATGAAGAAAATAGTTTTTTAAAGACTTACCAGACGAATCCAGGCTGGTCTTCACAAAATCACAAAATACTAGAATTGACTACATGACTGAGACAACTCAACTCACTGTATCAAAGTTCAACTCACAAGAATGACGCCGATTTTTCAGAATTTGTTCTTTTTATGGGCGTTTGGCGTCTGTTGATGGGGGTGGGGTTTGAACCAGTCAAGATCACGGGAAACTGTGCGAGATATTTAAAAACAGGTTCGTTAACACTCGTAAAGGGCTTAGCAACCCTATTGCTTAAATGAGTTATGGGAGGGCAAAGACCATTACCCAAAAAGCTATTAAAGGCTCAAACTTTACGTGGGAATCGCATCTATCGATAGCAACACATGTGTTTCTGAGAAAAAACACGCCGATAGAGACTCTAAAATCTACAGGCAGTTAAGTCAAAAACCGTGAAGCGATGAAAACTTAATTAAAATCTACACTCGGAAAACTTAAACTTTACACCTTGGACTCTGTTTCCTCTATTCACTTGATCTTTCATTTCTGTTTCGAGAGTATCTTTCCGTAGCTAGATAATGTGATGCCTAGATATTTAAACTCTATCACTTGTTCTATTATCCAGCTCCAATTTACATCTTAGTAGATTTGCTGCTATAACCATGCATTTTGTCTTTTTTGGGGAAATTAACAAGTTAAATTTCCTGGCGGTTATATTAAATTGGTGCAGCATACGTTGTACATCATCTTCACTTTGAGAGATTAATATTACATTGTCTGTTTCTTATTATCTTTAGTTGTGTTCCTAAAGCAAGGAAGTTCTTGAGTTTTTGAGGTAGACGGAAGTCCAAGGTAACCAAATCTGGAGAATGTGGTGGATGTTCCTGCACTGTATAATGCAGGTACCTCCATTTCCTATTCTCAAAACTTCTGTGGTCAGGTGGATTGCCTGATAAAAAAGGATTTTTTCTGCTGTAAGCTGGACCATTTTTAATTTTTTTTTTCAATATCCCAAAACAATAATGCCATGAACTTCTTCGTCGACGTCATGATGTTCTCCTGAAAAATCTGGTTATATCTACTTACAGGTTAGTGTACCTATGGATATAGTGTACGGTGTACGTATCCCTAAAAGGCGTGGTACCGAGAGGCGGATAGACGGGGAGGGAAAATGTGGAAATTTGCCCCCTCCCCCAAAAAGGTCCAAAATTAAAGAAAAAAATTTTACTTCTTCTTCTTCCTCTTTATAAGCCAATTTATAAGCAATGTTCATTGGCGGATTGATATCTATGGAAGGTTTCCACTCCATCTTTTGCTCCGTCCGATACTTCTTCTGCCGATTGGTGATTTATCTCTTGCTATATTGACCACACGGGTTTCCCCATTCTGATTATGTGGTTACATATTTGTCAAATGCTTTCTTCAAGTCACATCAGGCACAGAAATGCTGGTCGATTATACTCTAGTGATTTCTCAGTAATATGCTTTATGACAAATATTGCCTGTTGTTCATCTTCTAAATTATCCTATGGTTTATTAGTTTTTGTAAAATTGTAGTTGTAAGTTTTAGGGTAGTATTTACATACATACATACATACATAATCGATTGCCTCTTTTACCGTTAGGTGTCGAGGATTCCTCCTTTATATAATACTCTCTGCTAATTTACGCCACTTCCTATCTGCTGCTAAAACTTTTGCTTCTTGCCACGATGTTCCTCTTTTCTTAAGTATTTCGTTTACACTAGTGTTCCAGCTTTTCATTGGTCTGCCCCTCGTACTTTTACCCACTGCTTTGGCCTCCCATGTCATTTTCATTTGTCTGTAACCACTCATTCTTATCATGGGTCCAGCCCATTTTAACTTCTTTTCTTCAACTTTTTCGTTGATTGATTTTACCTGTAATTCATGTCTATCTTCGTTTCTTCTTTTGTCTAATCTTCTTGCTCCCACCACTTTTCTTAATTATCTCATTTCTGTAGCTTGTAATCTTTTTCTTTGTCTGTCATTAAGTACCCAGTTTTCTACCCTATATATTGTAATTCGCATATATACGGTTTTATATATTGTCATTTTGGTTTTTCTCGATATTTCTTTTTTGTTTAGGACATTTTTATACAGTGAATAATAAGTTCTCGTTGCCAATTTTATTCTGTTTGCGATTTCATCTTCTTGTGTATCTTTGTTGTTTAACATTATTCCCAAATACTTAAAGAGGTCTACTTGCTCGATTTTTTGCCCTTTGATTTCAATATTTACAGTTGCTTCTTTGTTGGCTATTGTCATTACTTTAGTTTTCTCCATATTTATTATTAAGTTGTAGTTTTTTAGTTCTTCAGCCCAGATTCTTATGTTATCTGCGAGAGCCTTTTCAGTTCTTGCAACTAATACAATGTCATCAGCAAATGCACAGGCTTCAATTTTTATTTGCTGCAAATTTCTATATCCTATAGTGCATTTTTTAGTTTTTTTCCAACACTTTTTAATAACTTCATCCATAACAGAAATAAATAACAGTGGGCTCAGCACTCCACCTTGTCTAACCCCGTCGTTGTTAGAAAATTCGCCTGAGATTAAGTTACTTGTCCTGACCTGGTTTTTTGTGTTGACATACAAACTCTTTATTACACTTAAAAGTTCTTCATCTACTTCCTTGTTTATCAGGCTTTGCCATAATATTGCTTCTCTATTGACCATGTCAAACGCCGTTTCCATATCTAAAAACGGCAGGTACAGTGTATCGTTTTTAACAGTGTTTTTTCAGTAATTTGCTATAGTGTGAATATATGATCTTGTACGCTGTGTGATGGTCTAAATCCACTTTGTATATCTGCCAGTCGAGGCTCAACTATTTCTCGTAGTTTCTTTTCTAGAATGATTTCATAGATTGTCAACGCTGAGCAGAGAAGTTATATACCCCTATAATTACTGCACTCTTTAGTGTCTCCCTTTTTAGGGTAGTATTTAACAAGTTTTTATTAACTGTACTTTTCTGGCTGTTTTTGTCTCCTTTTTGAATAGTAGAATTAGTTCGCTTGTTCCCCATCTTCCAGTATTTTATAATTTTGTTAATTAATGTTGTTAACTCTTCTACCATTGCTGCTATCCAATATTTCAGCAATTAGTTTGGTATTTCGTATTTACCTGCAGCTTCTCTGTTTTTCAGCTTTTCGTGTGTTTTTCTAACTTCCTGTGTGTACTTATATGTATTAACATCTTTATTTATGGTAATTTCTGTTGTTTCCGGTTCTAACGTCATTTTTTTCTTCCTCTGCATAGAGCTTTTTTTAGATAATCAGTCCACATAATCCTTTTCTGTGGAAAAGGATACATGGATATAAAAAAATTTGTTGAAACATAAAAATATATTGGCTGACATGAAACATAAACCACAGACAGTCATATTCAACCCAATAAACCCGCTAGTTAGGAAAATTGAGGGAACTTAATGCACATAAGTTATGTTTATGTCTTTTATGAAGTTTGGTTTTATCTTTTTTTATGTCTTTTGGTTAGTTTTTTATTGGAAGTTCTCACCAAATGTCTAGAGCCTCCATTGGTGGCATGTATCTTGTGAAAAGCTTTTTGAAATTCAATTCCTGATTAACATTTTTATTAAGTGTCATAGATCATTAGTATATCATGCCTTTTGGCCTTAATTTTATATTTTGGGGACATGTTATGTGAATCATATGAACATCTCAGGGTTGCCGTTGACCTTGACTACACATTCTTCATGTCGGAAACTGAAGGTCAAGAGTCGCCATGCACACTTACAAGCCGCAATTGTAAATTATTTTATGAAGAATTTGATCAGCGCAGTAAACTCTTTTTTTTTTCTATTTTCAACACCACTCACATTAGTACGTTGTTTAAAGGTGAAATATTGCAAAATCTCTAAATTTTAAAGAACCGCTTGGATTGACATGAAATTTGGAATACACATAGCTAACAAGTCAAAGAAAAAAGTGATATTGTGCCGATGTGCGCTTTTGCCCTAGGGGTGAGTTTCAACCCCTTTTGGGGGTGAAAAATATATGTTCGAAATAAGTCCGAAAATGGATAAAATGACTGATTCTAAGCAACTTTTGTTCTATAAAGTTTTTTCACCAAGTTAATACTTTTCGAGCTATTTGCGAGTGAATATGTTAATTTTTCTACAAAATAACCACGTTTTCAGACGGTTTTTCGCAAATAACTCAAAAAGTGAAATGAATTTCGACTCAATTCAAGCTTTCTGCTTAACCCAGGTATAACATACCAAAAGGCACCGCCAGGAAAACATTCCACTTTGCGGTTCAGAGAGCCCATATGAAACGAGTCTTTGTACTCTATGCAGAGTATGGCATTAACAAAATAAGAAAATCTACGGTTTCGTTTTGATTAAAATCTGTCTTCCTCCATCCCCCGATAGCACTATTTCTAGGTCTACCTGTTGTCAAGGAGGCTCTAAGGAAGACAGATTTTTACCATTCCGACCGTAGATTGTCGATATAAATTAAAATAATTTATATCGCAGTATGGATAGAACGCCCTCTAACGGGGAATAAGCGAAATGAATTTCGACTCAATTCAAGCTTTCTGCTTAACCCAGGTATAACATACCAAAAGGCACCGCCAGGAAAACATTCCACTTTGCGGTTCAGAGAGCCCATTAGAAACGAGTCTTTGTACTCTATGCAGAGTATGGCATTAACAAAATAAGAAAATCTACGGTTTCGTTTTGATTAAAATCTGTCTTCCTACATCTCCCGATAGCACTATTTCTAGGTCTACCTGTTGTCAAGGAGGCTCTAAGGAAGACAGATTTTTACCATTCCGACCGTAGATTGTCGATATAAATTAAAATAATTATCTATCCATACTGCGATATAAATTATTTTAATTTATATCGACAATCTACGGTCGGAATGGTAAAAATCTGTCTTCCTTAGAGCCTCCTTGACAACAGGTAGACCTAGAAATAGTGCTATCGGGGGATGGAGGAAGACAGATTTTAATCAAAACGAAACCGTAGATTTTCTTATTTTGTTAATGCCATACTCTGCATAGAGTACAAAGACTCGTTTCATATGGGCTCTCTGAACCGCAAAGTGGAATGTTTTCCTGGCGGTGCCTTTTGGTATGTTATACCTGGGTTAAGCAGAAAGCTTGAATTGAGTCGAAATTCATTTCGCTTATTCCCCGTTAGAGGGCGTTCTATCCATACTGCGATATAAATTATTTTAATTTATATCGACAATCTACGGTCGGAATGGTAAAAATCTGTCTTCCTTAGAGCCTCCTTGACAACAGGTAGACCTAGAAATAGTGCTATCGGGGGATGGAGGAAGACAGATTTTAATCAAAACGAAACCGTAGATTTTCTTATTTTGTTAATGCCATACTCTGCATAGAGTACAAAGACTCGTTTCATATGGGCTCTCTGAACCGCAAAGTGGAATGTTTTCCTGGCGGTGCCTTTTGGTATGTTATACCTGGGTTAAGCAGAAAGCTTGAATTGAGTCGAAATTCATTTCGCTTATTCCCCGTTAGAGGGCGTTCTATCCATACTGCGATATAAATTATTTTAATTTATATCGACAATCTACGGTCGGAATGGTAAAAATCTGTCTTCCTTAGAGCCTCCTTGACAACAGGTAGACCTAGAAATAGTGCTATCGGGGGATGGAGGAAGACAGATTTTAATCAAAACGAAACCGTAGATTTTATTATTTTAACTCAAAAAGTATTTGGTCGAAAAAAAATTCTTATCAAAAATATTTAATTTTACTGGATATAAGATCGAAGCCTGGGGACTTTTTCGATTTAAGATTTTGTATTATTTTGATCACTTCATTAAACAACTACCCAGGAAAGGAATTGTGTACCTCACTCAATTATTCAATGCAGTATTAAGAACCGCATATTTCCCTCTCCTCTGGAAAGTCGCAAAAATTATACTAATTCCCAAACCAGGAAAGCCGCTGGAAAATGTCAAATCATATCGACCCATAAGCTTACTGCCGATAGTGTCAAAGATCCTAGAAAAACTGATACTCTCAAGAATTCAACCACTCCTATCAGATCGAGAACTAATCCCTGCACACCAGTTTGGATTCAGATCCCAACACGCAACCATAGAACAGGTTCATCGGATATGCAGAACTGTTAATCAAGCATTGGAAGACAAAATGTACTGCACTGCCGCTTTTCTAGACATCTCGCAAGCATTCGATAAAGTCTGGCACACAGGCCTTCTATACAAATTAAAAAATATGCTTCCTCTCACTCACTTCCTAATTTTAAAATCCTACCTCCATAACCGTTACTTTTTTGTACAACATAGAGATGAGTGCACGTCTCTATTTCCAGTTGGATCTGGAGTTCCACAGGGCAGTGTTCTGGGGCCAGTGTTATACCTATTGTACACAGCAGACTTACCAACAAACTTTCAAACCACTACAGCTACATATGCAGACGACACAGCAGTGATGTCAGTACATCAGGACCCACGGATAGCTTCTCAACTTCTGCAAACCAGCCTCAACAAAATGCAAACTTGGTTAAAACGGTGGCGTTTTCAAACAAATGAAACAAAGTCGGTTCATATTACCTTCACAAACCGTAAAGGTCACTGCCCGCCTGTATATATCAACAACCACCAACTAAAACAGCAAGCAACAGTCAAATACCTTGGAATGCATCTAGACCAAAGATTAAACTGGAGAACACACATTTTTATGAAGCGTAAACAACTTGGTCTCAAATTACACAATCTTTACTGGCTGATTGGTCACAAATCATCACTTTCGATGAAAAATAAAGTACTTGTCTACAAAGCAATTTTGAAGCCAATATGGACTTACGGGATCCAACTTTGGGGTACTGCATCAAACTCCAATATCGAAATCTTGGAGAGGTTCCAGTCGAAGGTTCTTCGAATAATCACAAATGCCCCATGGTATGTTGCAAATATTATTATTAGACGCGATCTAGAAATTTCAACAGTAAAAGAAGAAATTACCAACTTTGCACAGAAATACGAAGACAGACTGGCACAACATCCAAATGTACTAGCCAGAAACCTGATGAGCCAACCAGTCAGACGGAGACTTAGACGAAATACACCTAGTGATTTACCATCGCGATTTTAGTTATATGTGCCGTAATTCCCAGAGACAAACAATTTTATATCTATGTAAAATATTTGTAAAGAAAATGATTATTGAATCATTTTCTCCAAGTCACCTACACTAGTGGTCACAACATTTACTTATTGTAACTTGTTTTACAGATTGTAAATAAATTAGGACGTTAAATAAAAAAAAAAAAAAAAAAAAAATCAAAAATATAGCACCTAAAAAAGTGAAAAACATGGTGTATATAACGTGTGATCCAAAATTATTGTCACCATAGGTGGCTCTGAACGACAGAGATAGCTATACAGTGCATGTCTATTATTAATTCAGATATACTTTCCATTTTACGTCAACTTTAACAGATACTTGTCAGTGTACGTACGTCAACTTAAAAAACACTAATTGAACATAAAAAGTAGCAGAGGAAGCAAAATTTTAACTTTATACGAATTGAAAAGTTTTGAGATTGGGTATCTTTTCAACGTGCTTTCAATCTTTATTCTTTGTTTGGAATAGTGATCATAACAACACTGAATATAGCCGCAGTTGGCCGTGACGTCACACTCCGGCGATCTTTCAGATTAAAGCGAGACATACGTAATGTTTTGCACGGATAGCTTTGATCCCATTAATTGTGGATCGCTCGTTATTAGGTCACTATACCTAGTAGAAGCAGAGTTATAGCTAAAGAAAAATGGGTTCATATTCGTCAAATTCCAAATCGAATATTTTAACGTGCCATAGCCAAAAAGCTTTTTTGGGGAAAACTTATTTTAACATTTTTTAAGTGTTTAAAAAATGCTTATTTTTGTTCTTTAAAAAATTTTTTTAGCATCAAAAGTAAACAAGTTACGCTCAAAATAAAGTTGGACCCTTTTTTTTGGAAAGAAATCGGGAAAATCTCCCCCTAATTAGCATTTCAAATGAACTTAATTGTTACCACTTCACAAGTTTTTTACTCGCGTATGTATTGATCATATGATCTGTAAGTTTCATCGGTTCAAAGTCCTTATTTTTGAAAGAGCTGTAGTTAAAAGGGCTTGAACAAGTCACTTACCACGAGTGTATGCAAATTTAGAAACACCGAATCTTAACCAATTTTTGTCTTACAGAAAAACAAAAAAATACAAAATATTCAGAAAAGTAAAGCCGACTTTTTTATTGTTTAAGATTTTTGGTATCTCTAACAATTTTTAAGTTACTTTGAAAAAAAGCATTTTTTTTTTCAAAATTAAAATTTTTAAAAATTTTACTTTAAAACCAATTATTTTCAATAATAAGCACTTTGAATCGATGAAACTTACAGATCATATAAACACAACAGAAGTAAAGTAACTTGTGAAGCGGTAACGATTAATTTCATTTAAGTGACTAATTGGGGGGGAATCTTCCTGATTTTTTTTTGCCAAAACAAAAGGGACCAACTTTATTTTGAGCGTAACTTGCTTACATTTGATGCTAGAAATTTTTTTTATAAAAACAGAAATAAAGCTTTTTTTAAACACTAAAAAAAGTTGTAATGTGTTTTCCCCAAAAATGCTTCATATTTGGATATTTCACATTGAATTATTGTATTTGGAATTTTTCGAATATGAACCTATTTTTCATTAGCTATAACTCTGCTTTTGCTAGGTATAAAGACCTAATATATACACCGTTTTTTTCACTTTTATAGGCTATAGTTTTGCTAAGAATATTTTTTTCGACACAATGCTTAAGTTTTGAGTTATTTGCGAAAAACCGTGGTTATTTTGTTAAAAAATGAACATATTCACTTGCAAATAACTCGAAAAGTGTTAATTTGGTGAAAAAACTCTATAGATCAAAAGTTGCTTAAAATTAGTCATTTTATCTATTTCGGGACTTACCTTGGACATATATTTTTTCACCCCGAGATGGGGTGAAACTCACCCCCAGGGCAAAAGCACACATCGGCACCATATCACTTTTTTTCTTTGGCGTGTTAGCTATGCGTGTGCCAAATTTCATGTCAATCCAAGCGGTTCTTTAAAATTTACAGCAAAAACCGTGAAAGAATGTACTACATCCCAAACTGCTATCTGGAATGATTCCCAATTTTACGTGGCATCTATTTACCAGACATCTATTTACCGGACAACATTAATAACTGGGTGAAAAGCAGAAGAGTAGAATGGAACGACCACATAAGCCGAATGACAACAAATAGAGTAGTAAGGACGGCGAGAGACGGTTCCCCAATAGGAAGACGATCAGTGGGAAGACCACGAAAAAGATGGAATGACAACTTACTGGAGGCACATTGAAAAACAGACAGAGTAATGTCTATATAAAAAGAAGAAGAAGAAGAAGATCTATTTACCAGCATATCATTGTAAGAGAAAAAATTATATCTCTGGACCAGGCCGAGAACTTATCAGACTGCCTTAGTAATAAAAAATTCTTATTTTTACAAAGTCCGAAAGGACCCCACACGTAGTTCATTTCTTATTAACCTCGAGAATTTTCTATTGATTAAAACTCAATTCAATTTCTGACTTTCGGAAATCGCTTGCCACAAATGCCAATTTAATCTGTGTATATACCGTGTGTTTACTTTTAAATTAGATATAGGAGCACACCCAATACATGGCAACGCTGCTTCCTCGTTTCTATTCCCCGATTCTACATTGGCAATGCAACTCATTTTCATAAGCAATGTTGCCGATTTTAGCACTTCCTTCAGTCGCGTATCTCTAATCGAAAACTAAACGTATGGTGTGTAACACTTAAGACTACCATATTTTACTTTTCTCTCTTTCTCTCTCGTTTTTGATCCTCCTGTAACAGTAATAAATGTATTAACTATCTATGAAGACCTTCTATCTTATTAAAATCACTATTAACTTAGTTTTTAAGATCTTAATCCTCACTTAAATTGTTTAAATAACATGAGTAGTATATCACTTGTAAGATTAGAAAAGGAACCAACTCACTTAGGTAAACATTACGAAATATGTGATTTTTAGTAATTTAGAAAAACGCTAAACTAATACAAGGTATTGATTGGAGTAATTTTGACCAAATGTATATATAATATATTCTATTTTATTTACTAAAATTAATATTAAAAAACTTTATTGCAGTTCTGTAAAAAGTGCAGGTTACAGTTATGTTCAATAGCAGTTATCTTTCAGTATGCCACTACAAAATGTGTTTTGTGAAGCGTATACTTCTGTGTAAATTAGCATAAAATGTACCATTAACTTATATAATTTTCTTAGTCTAGATTTTGGTACATCAAAAAACTCTTTGTATTAGCATAACCTTTTTTATTCGTATTTAGATTGTGTCAAGATGACTCGATTACCTCTATACTTTGCTTTGTAGATAGTCGGAAACTCACGTGTGATAAACAGATGGGAAAAAGTAAACATAAGTTTTTGAAAACGTGTTAAGTGCCAAACACATTAATTAAAAAAATTATAAAACACAATTAAATACCGGAAGAAAGGAGAACAATCGAAATAATTCTACTATTATAGAAAACTACATTCTATATATCTAGAAAACTACAGAGCCAATTATTGAGAAGTCACTAGAGTATAATAGATCAGCATCTCTATGTCTAATTGAAATAAAAAAAGCATTTCACAGAGTAAGACTCAAAGATATAATCCATCTTCTGTATAATAGAGAAGTTCCCCTAGATATCATAAAAACTACTGAAAACATTTACCAAAGCAACAAAATGGAAGTACAAGAAAATAAGAACAATAACTAGTTAGAGTTTCTATAAGGAAGAAGAAGTTTTTGAAAACGTGTTAAGAACTAAACACAAGAACAAATTAGTATATAGGGCAGTTAAAAATGCCTTTAACTATTTGGAAGATATACATTATATAGTTCTAAATTCTCTTCCGAGAATCTAGATTAGAACCTCATAGTAATAATCTAGAAACTCAGAAAATAAAAATATATTTAAAAGTAAAGTTAGAACACAGTTAAAAATAATTATTTAATTTTAGTATATACAGGGTGGTGCTTAAGTAATTGTAGAAAAAGAAACAGTATCTTTTTTTTATTTAATTTGATGGCTTTGGTAAAGACCAATTAGCCAGGAAACAGTATCTACACTTTTTAAAATATTAGGAGCTAATACAACTTGCTTTTTCAAATAGCAATTTATTTTATTTTCTCTATCTATAACTTTCATGTTTATGAACATTTATGCATAAAAATTTATAACCAGGGGCTTTTGAGTATGGGGAATTATTACAATTTGATGTAGCTGATAGAGGACGCCACATATGTGGCGTAAATTTATTTTGTACCTAATGACCCACATTTATCACAGTGTGTTTCTTTTATTAACATTATTTAGCATTAATCATGTAAAATCAGTCCAAATGTAATTTGCTAATTAGTTATTGTTTATTAGGAAAATGTATCAGATTTTCTTGAATTTCCCGGGTAAGAAAATCCGGAAAATGAAATTTAAAAAATGGAATAGTTTGTGATTAACTGCGTGACAGATTGAAGCAGCTTCTAGAGTGATATTCAGAAAGAAGTAAGCGATTTTATACCTGCATTTATTGTATATAATTTGTACATATATATTGTATATCTTACATCTTAAACTATTTATTCCTGTATAAGCAAATAAATCAGTTGTATGGGAAATTTTGTTTTATTTCAATAAAAATCTTTCATGTACAGTAGAACCACGGTTAAGGTTGGGCCACACATATCCGCACCGCGTCTGAGGCAGCATCGCTGGCCAATGGCCATGCTGTCTCTGCAAGGCTGGCCAATGGCCATGCTGGCTCGGGGGGGGGGTGCGGGCTCTGTGCAGATATGTGTGGCCCAACCACAGTATAAAGAGGGACAGTAGAACCACTCTCAATTGGAGGTAAAATCTTAAGTCGACCGCGCAATGTTCCCAGTCGCTTTTGCCCCACTCTCACATTGCTAGTCGCATAGAAACGTACGGGTTTTCACAGGGAAAACCCACATCCACCACTGGCGAATTACCAATTGCGTACTGCGGCGTTATCTAACTGCCCCACGAACTACCTGGGCCCAGTAATCCCAAGTACCTGGTGCCCCATCGCCGAGAAAGTTGGGGATTAAATTTTAATGACCGGATAGTGTCCGGTTTTGTCCGTTAGTGTTTAACTTTTAAATGGCGAATCCAACGACTATGTTTAGTCAAAGGGGAGAACTTTTATTAATAATTAATGAATATAAATATTCGAAGACCCATGTCTCCAAAGATGGAAAAGTTAGATGGCGATGCATCAAAAAAGGGTTTCAACAAAAAGTGTACACAAGGAAGGTGATGAAAATTACGTTATTCTTGAAAAAGCATCGGTGGAGCATTTACATGCTCCAGATATCCACGTTGACCGGCAAATTTTTAGTAATTCTACAAAGAGGAAAGCTGTAGAAGATATATGTGAAAGACCTTTAAAGATTGTCCACAAGGAATTGAGGAAGGAAAATTTCAGCAATTTACCGCTGACGACGAAAGACATTTCTTGCGTTCAAAGAAATATCTATGCTGCAAGACGAAAATCCACACCATCATTGCCCAAGTCACAAGAAGAAGTTCTACAAGTGAACTTAAATTTAAAAACAAATACAGGGTGAAAACTTTTTATTATCTACGAAAAATAATTCCGCAATTTTTAGTTGTTTCACAAATCTTTACTTTTTGTGTAATGTAGATTCTTTGTATGTAGATGGAACTTTTCAATACTGTTCTAAATATTTTTGTCAGATGTTTACTATACATGGTTTTTATGTTCCTCTAGTATTTTCTTTATTACCAAATAAATCACAGCAATCGTACAAAAGTACCTTTGATACATTAATAACAATATGTACAGATTTGAATTTAAATTTCAAACGGAAGCGAATAATTTCTGATTTTGAAATAACAATTCAAAATGCAGCCAAGTTAGTGTGGCCCGACATTATAATTTTTTGTTGCAAATTTCATTTAACACAAAATTGGTACCGAAAAATTCAAGATTTAGGTTTGTCCTCGGAATATAAAAATCAAAATGTTATTGGAAAATATTTAAAATTGTTTTTCCGCATTCCTTATTTAGATCCAAATGATGTTGGTGACTTTTTTTCTGATGAACTTTTTAATATTATGCCAGAAGATGACAGTTTGATTGTGATTACCTAGTTGATAATTATTTAACGGAAAATTCAACATTTTCACCTTACATGTGGACTTCAAATTCATCATCTCTTATATTTACTACAAACGCATGTGAATCATTTCACTCGAAATTTAACGAATGTTTTTATAAATCACATACTGACATATTAAAATTTACAGACACTTTGTTAAATTTTCAAGCAGATGTGAAAATTAGAACTGCACATAGATTCGAAAAAAAAAACTTGATATAACGGCAAAAAGAAAAGTTGATTTTATTGAAAATAGGCTAAATGAATATTACGTTAATCAAAACATTACTAAATTAGACTTCCTTAAGTCAGTTTGCAATTATTATGCAGCTAACGTTTAAAATCTAAAATATAGTGTTCACTCTTACTTATTTTAATCACTAATCAGACATTAGAAGTAAGCATTGTTATTGTTTAACTGTAGTTTTTGTTATTGTATATAAGTTAATGTAGATTTATAAATAAACTTTATTCGATTATATATTGTTATAGTTTCATTATTTAATCATTTAAAATTTTCGCTCATGCTTTGGGATTGGGTTCCTTTTTGAATACAATAAAGTAAAATAAAAACTATATATGTTCACAAAAGTATTATCTAAGTACCTAGGCAGCGTGGGGCAGTTCGTAGTCGCTTTTAATCTTATTTATTATAAAAGTGAACCCATTAAAATCTAGGTAGCGTGGGGGAGTTCGTTGTCTCCCGCGTACTGCCGGTATTACTTCTTGAGATCAAAGTGCCGACATGGAAGAGGTTTTACTGTCCCTCTTTATACTGTGGCCCAACCTTGTGTGGAGACGAAAACATAACCAGAGACTACAAGAACTCAAAAGAGAAGAAAATATAGTATGATACATCAAGGCAAAGAGTATAAGATGGGGTGATGTACTAAGATTGAATGATGAAAGACAAATATAACCTTGGCAAGACCCTATGACAGGTCAGTTGATCGCCCAAGAAAAATATGGAAGGATGGGGGTACAACAATGGGAGATTATTGCACAAGACCGGCAAGAGTGGAGAAAAATAGTAAACGGGCCAAGATTCACTTAGTATTGTAGAAGACTTAGAACTAATAAAAAATATAAAGGATGTAAACAAATAATCAATGAAGAGTGAAAGGTGACAGAAAGACAACTATCCTTGGCAATTATTGGGAGTTCCAATTATGTACATTTACCTTTAATAATAATTATAGAGAAAATATAGAGCATGTGAAAGTCCATTGTTTATATCTCTAGGGGAGAGTTGGATAAAACGGGATACCTAGCCTAGAGACCCAACTAGTGGTGCTATCAATTGAACAACGACGAAAACTTGTTTTCAGTCGTCATTTTAACATTCTCAGTTCGTTTTTACCTCGACGACATTATTTGATGAAAAGTTGTTGTGTTTAGAATTGTTTGACTCTATTTTTTTGGTACTTTGTACTTTTAAGTGCGTTGTTTTCTACATTATATTGCCTACATATCTAAACACATAATTCCGGCGACTGTTACATTTACAGTGAAACCTCGATAAGTCGGATTAATCAGGACCGCGGCCGATCCGGGTTATCGAAAATCCGAGTTAGCCGAGGAATATGGTAAAAATTAATGGAATACGGTATACTGACAGGTAAGTAAACTCCATTATAATTGCGAAAACATGAAATATTGACAATACATCTAATTTACGTACAGTTGTATGCGATATTGTTCATTTTTTGGTAAAAACTCGGTGAAACTGAAAAAATGTTTGTTTTGTCTGATGAAAATCGGCCCGGGTTAGCCGGACTGCCGGGTTATTGGAGGCCGACTTATCGAGGTTCCACTGTACTTAAGCACTCATTAACGAATTTTCTCATGTGTAGTTTATCTAATTTTACTTTCACGTTTAGGCAGGAGCCATTTTTGATTTGAAAAATGTCTTGAGTTGGACAAAACGGGACACTTATAATGGATAAAATGGGATACAGTTTTTTATGTCCCGTTTTATCCACCTATTTATTTGTTGGCCTATTAATTTTTTAAATAGCGATAAAGCGTGTTCTCATACTGCAGAAAAGAACAACATATTCTTATGTGACTTTTGTTCTGATATAAGTACGTTCCTAGTCCTAAATAAAAGGTCTTATTTCCCATTTTGCAATAAAACATAAAAAAGCCTATTTTTAAGTTTCTGACTACTGAAGATATTATTTTTTCAAAGGTAAATTTTGCTTTGCAGTCTTATATCTACTTAAATATACTTTTTAGATAATTTTATGCAAAAAATTAAATATTGTGAACCTATCCCGTTTTATCCAACCGTGGTATGCTAAAACGGGATGTGCAGCACTTTAATAAATATTTTTTTTACTATTTTCCAGTCATTAAAAATAGCTAAAAATATGTTTTTTGTATGGTTCAATAAATGTTTTACCTATAAAAAACAATAATATAATAATCTCTTTAACAGTTTTTCCGTAATAAAAATAAACAAGAATGGTATCCCGTTTTGTCCAACTCTCCCCTACCGGTCGTAGAGGTAAAGGGTAGTAACTCGATTTGTTTCTAATTTGGACTTAATACCAGTGGCAACGCGTGACTTTTTCTAAAGTGTTACCAAACCCAGATGTAAAAAAATCTTTTTTAAAAGAACCTCGCAAATATAAGTTTTTGTTTATTTTATCTGGAAAATGTTAATAAACAGAATCGTGTAGAAAGAGGGTTCTTCCATTAATCCACTTAAAAAGCGTTTCCATTAAGCAATGCAAATTAAAGAAAATGACGACTTTCGATCTTGCAATTGGGTATTTCTTTGGCATGTTTTAATCAGTTTCATTGCTGAAAAACTTCTTTCAACGGATGCACTTGTAGCCGGAATTATTAAAAATAGGTTTGACAATTTGAAAGGTTCCTTAAATGCATTATCAAGTTCTGAAGACGTTAATATTGATACAATTCTTGTAATTTTTTTAAGATAATCTGGATCATTATAAAGAGCTGTCAATTCTGTTTTTAACTTTACTGTGTCAAATTTTTGTCCATATAGCTGTACAAATTGATGAAAGGCCCTATCTGAAAATTTTTTGCTTTAAATTAGAAAACCTATTTTTAAGTTGGATAATCATAGTGTCAAAAATTTGCAAAAAAATGTCAATGACACTCATCCATGTCTGTAATGGGTAATGCACGCACACTGTAATGGGTAAGTAACCATTCCAAAAAGTGGTAACAAGCCTACTAATATCCACAGCGCTTCCCACGCCTTCTCCTTATGTTCTCATTCCAAAATTTTCAGACACGAACCGTCTCCGACCGATAGCCGATCAGAGACATGTTAACCGTAGACAAAGCATACTGAGCAAAAAAGCGTAACGCGCGACAGTCGATCGGTGGTCTATCTATCTCTTTTTACTAAGCGATACCGCTCATATGACGGCCAAAAGATGGCTAGACGCTAGACCACTCAAAATGAATATTGACCAATGGCGTACTTGATATCGGTGTTACACCTCGATGCACAGAGCGGCCGATAGCTAGCCTAATCCACCTACAGGTTATTATATCTATGTAGCCGATAGACCATCAACTAACCTGCAACTGAGTCGCATAAATTCGCCAATATTTTCGTGCGTCTATTTGGCTTTTTAGTGAATTACTATTAACACTCATATTTATTTCTATTGAAAAAAATAAAATGGAATATTTCACAGTAGGCAGTCATAAAATATTTATTTGCAAGATTTTTAACTGTTACCAATGGTAACAGTGGTCACATGGATGCTTCGCCAGTGCTTAATACTTTTGCTAAGCTTAACATGTTCCAATTGTATTTGTGGCAAAAGATGGTATGCGAAGTATTAATGGTGGCCTATATATTCTTATAAGAAAAAGTAATATATCCTTTGGAGAACGATGTAAAGCGTGGCAACTCCATCAGATGTCGGATTTGTTTATCGGGCGCGCAGCAAACAGCAGTATCTTCAAACAAGTGTTGTCACTTTCACAGACAGAGAGTTTTATTTGATAGATTGTTGACAGTAACAAGAAATAAAAGCAACTGCGACCAATCTTCCAGAACAGTTACCACTAGATATGAAAAACCGAAAGGTATAACACAAAAGGATCACACACACCAATCCTTTTACAGTGGATCCCCAGTCAGTTTCTTGAGTTTTATAGAAATTTAGTTGTTACCAAAAAAATGTTGATGATAGCGATAATGAATAAATGTTTTTCATCATTTTTGTGATTTTATTTGGGCTTATGTGGGCACTTACTATTTTGTACACTTTTTTATCTGCTGGTATATGCTGAGGCAAAAGACCGTAAGTCACAAAATTATTAAATATATAGGTTGTCTTGTTTTCGATACTTCCACAAAATTTATTATAGAACTAAGTGACTACAGCTGTTTCGCCAGAGTGCCATTTCTCAAGTGATTTATTTTACTATGTGTTTGCATTTTAAAGTCTTTAACCGAATAGGTTGAGGAGTGGGGAACTGTTTATCTCAAGTTGGTAATTCAGAATTATATCTGTATTTTTTAATTTATTAATTTCTATAGATTCTAATAAATATTGCTTAAGACCTTTATTTTGAATATGAAGAATTTGAAACTGTTCATTAAAAATAATGATTATGATCTAGAAGGTGAAGTGCGTATGTAGAATCTGTTTTAATTCTGTTACAAAATCATTTGTATTTGAATGACGTCATTCAGTTTTGAGATTTAACATACCTACTGAATAGCAGGTACAATAATTAAAGGGACAATAGATTAAAATTTATTAATTGCTACCTGCGCCCCAAAAACTTAATCACACCATTCAAATACAAATGACTTTGTAACAGGATTAAGATTAAAATTTTCTAAAATAACTTGATGCCAAGTATATATCAAATAGCTATGCACCCAATAAAAAATTATTACTTCTCTCAAAACATTTATTCTTTTGCTTGTACAAATTTAATTTAAAACCTAAACTAAACCTTATTATATCCTAATTTATTTCTTGGCAAACGATATTTTCATTGCATGTGTAGGAGTAATCTTAAAGCTTTGCAGTGCGTCTTTCGCTGCTCCTGACTGCAGTTCATTCTCGAATTCAACAAAAGCAATGTCATGCCTGTTGGGTACAAGACGGACTTCCTTGAATCCAGGGAACCTAAAAAATATATCAAGTTAAAGATATTAAGACACTAAATAGGGCTAAATATAGTTCAAATTAACATGAATATGAATCAATAAATAATGAAACAGAGCTGTAAACATATTTGAGGTTCTATTGAATGAATTAGGCAATCCTAGTATTTTTTGGAAGATCAATTAACAACATAGGATTTGCAGATGACACCATGATTATAGCAAGCTCTGCTGAACAACTCCAATTACTACTAAACAAAACAAACAGTTTCTGTGAAGAATATGGATTAAAAATGAATATAAAAAAGACCAAATACATGATAATAACTACAGTCGGAAAAATGAAACAATACCCATGCATCATCGATGATATGCATACGAATCAAATCAAAAATTTCTAGTCAAAACAAAGTCTAAACTAAGTTAATACTGAAAATAAACGGATGTGACTACTACCCCACCGTACGATTTTTCGCTACGTAAGAATTTGTCAAAAAACTTTTGTGATGTTATTCTTTTTCTGATAATATATATTTATTGGTGATAAATGTTACTATTACTACCGTAATTAAATATTTGATATAGATTAATACCTAATACAAAAATAATGAGTAAGCAAATATAGTATTATGAATTTCTCCATGTTAAAGTTGCCAGTGGACGTAAATAGTAATAGGAATTTAAAAAATGTCGTTTATGTCAGCTGCATTAAGTGATTAAAATGAAAGTAAACTTAATGAATTCAGATCATTATGTATCCAGATCATTTTCCAGACATCTGCAAATAAATGCAGGGCCGCGTTTAGGTCAGTTGACGCCCTAGACAATTCTCTAGTAGCTGCCCTTCAAACATGTACAATTTTTGGAAAAAAAGCAGAATTTTTTATTTAAATATGAATACACTAAAAATCGATTTAAACTACGATGTTTATATACATGTAATAGAAAAAATTGCCATTCCAGTTTGATTTCTTTCTTGATTTTCTTTGGCAAAATCATCTATAATGTCGTCATAATTTTTCGCCTTTGTTACGTCACTTTCTATGGACAAAATCGACATTTTCGAAAATGACCTTTCAGCAAGAATGCACAAACCAATGTCAAAATTAGGGAAAATATCTTCCAATCCACTCTTCTTTAAATATTTAAATATATCAATTTTTTTTATTTAGCTAATGCCTCGACAACTAATGGCCATTGGCACGATAGGTACGGTGAATTTTTGCAGTTAGGTACCTAGTGTCATGTGTAGAGTAAGTGTCTTGTTACTTTGAAAAGTCGACGTCATTGTCTTTGCAAAGAGACGCTAATTGTATCCGAACGTCTGCGTTCCCTCCGGTGAGTACCGATCCCACAAGGACAGAAACGATTTTCATTTATTAATTTATAATAAACGAAAAATTCCTGACCATGGTGAGATTCGAACTCACAACCATTCGGACCTTTAGATCCAAAGGTAGGCGCTCTTACCTCTGAGCCACAAAAGGGGTTTAGATATATCAATTATTGGTGATTTTATTGTGGTATCCAAATGATCCTTTTAAGTAATTTTAAGTGAATGAATTCATGCATGAATGATGTATCTAGGTCGTCTTTATAAAGGGCCTAGCCGGGTAAGATGGTGAAAAGTGCCCCCAACCCAATCTAAATTCCATATAGGCCACTTTTTAGCACATATAGAGGAACTCACTTTCTGAAATTTTTAGCCCCCTAGGTGGTCACGTGACCCCCCTAGAGCCTAATTAGGCTTTTTAGGTTTTTATTTTTTATCTCAGGCGCATTAAGAGCTAGCCAAAAACTTTATTTAAAAAAGTTGTAAGTTTCAAAAAGATCTATATGAAAAAATTTTTTTTTATTTTTTTGGCGGGAAATTCGAATTTTTAGAACAATTTTAAACTTTTAAATAAATCTGAAAAAAAAACTAAGACACTCGTTTTTACGAAAATTAATTATAATGTGTATTTTTGCACAATCTTTCACCCTGAATTTTTTCAGATTTTTAAAATTGGTGAAACGTACCTTTAAAAATAAAAAACCGCATTTTTTCGGTTTTTTTTTCGTTTTTTTGATACAATTTTATACATATTTTTCAAAAAATTTAACACCGTCACTAGAATAGGTAAAAAACTGAAAAATAATTGGGATTTGCTTCATAAAAATTTTTTGTAACGCCATCCATTTTCAAGATACAGGGCGTTGAAGAAAACAAAATTTTACATATTTTTTACGATTTTGCCGAAACTACTGGCAACATTGTAATAAAACTTGGCGGGTTTTAAGAGGTAGTTATTGTGCATGTTTTGACGTACAACTAAGGATATAATATTCATCATTGGCGCGCATAGGGGTAATGGTCTGAACTTTTCAAAGAAAAAAAGATAGTACGCCACTGACATATTTCAAATTAACAATCATTTTTGAATTCCTCGTTCAATTTTCAATAAAAAATCTATCTTTTAATTTTTTCATACGACGCGCTGTTTTGCTGCAAAAAATAAAATATCTTAACGCTTCCAAAGTATTCGAATTAATTTTGATAATGGATGTATGAGTTTATTATGTATCTAGATGTAGAAACTACTAGAAGTTGGAATACTTTGTAAGGGTTAAGATCTTTTATTTTTTGAATAAAAATGGCGCATCGTATGAAAAAATAAGAAGATACATTTTTTGTCACAAATTGAACGAGAAATTAAAAAACGATTGTTAATTTGAAATATGTCAGTGGCGTACTATCTTTATTCTTTAAAAAGTTCAGACCATTACCCCTATGCGAGCCAATGATGAATATCAAATCATTAGTTGTATGTCAAAATATGCACAATAACCAGCTCTTAAATCCCGCCAAGTTTTATTACAATGTTGCCAGTAGTTTCAGCAAAATCGTAAAAAATGTGTAAAATTTTGTTTTCTTCAACGCCCTGTATTTTGAAAATGGATGGCTTTACAAAAAATTTTTATTAAGCAAACCCCAATTATTTTTCAGTTTTTTACCTATTCTAGTGACAGTGTTACCTTTTTTTGAAAAATATGTATAAAATTGTTTCAAAATACGAAAAAAAACTGAAAAAATGCGGTTTTTTATTTTTAAAGGTACGTTTCACCAATTTTAAAAGTCTGAAAAAATTCAGGGTGAAAGATTGTGCAAAAATACACATTATAATTAATTTTCGTAAAAACGAGTGTCCTAGTTTTTTTTTCAGAGTCATTTAAAAGTTTAAAATTGTTCTAAAAATTCGAATTTCCCGCCAAAAAATTTAAAAAAAATTTTTTCTTATAGATCTTTTTGGAACTTACAACTTTTTTTTACAAAGTTTTTGGCTAGCTCTTGATGCGCCTGAGATAAAAAATAAAAACATAAAAAGCCTAATTAGGCTCTAGGGGGGTCACGTGACCACCTAGGGGGCTAAAAATTTCAGAAAGTGAGTTCCTCTATATGTGCTAAAAATTGGCCTATGTGGAATTTAAATCGAGCTGGGGGCACTTTTCACCATCTTACCCGGCTAGGCCCTTTGTATTAAATTTTCAGCTTCTTTAATAATTTCTTCATTGTTTAATTTTGGCAAATCTGTTATAACTGTGTGGATTTTCATCTCATCACTAGCTGAAAAGTTCGTTCGTCGGCCCCCTCGTCAAATTGAATTTTTCTATTTCTTATTTCTTTATATGTTTTATTTGGGCACAATTTTTTGGCTTCCTCTTCTTAAATGGCAAAATTATTTCAGATTGAGGTAAAGTAATTTGAAAGAGCTTCATACTCTTTAACGACAGAACCCAGATCCATTGCAGGACTCTGGACATACTTATTGGATAGGTTCACTCTTTCTAAAATATGTTGCCAAATGACAGCTAATAATGTCATTTCAAAAGTGTCCATTTTTTCAAATATAGAAAGTAATTGATGTTTCTCAGCTGCAGTTTGACATTCGTCTTTGAGATATTAGAAAGCGCAGATTTTATTTCGCTGAAGCCAGTGTATAACGCTTTAAAATTCCTGACCCTGGTGAGATTCGAACTAACAACCATTCGGACCTTTAGATCCAAAGGTAGGCGCTCTTACCACTGAGCCACAAAGGGGGTTTAGATATATCAATTATTGGTGATTTTTTTGTGGTATCCAAATGATCCTTTTAAATAATTTTAAGTGAATGCATTCATGTATGAATGATGTATCTAGGTCGTCTTTATAAATTTGTATAAGATTTTAAGCTTCTTTAATAATTTCTTCATTGTTTAATTTTGGCAAATCTGTTATAACTGTGTGGATTTTCATCTCATCACTAGCTGAAAAGTTCGTTCGTCGGCCCCCTCGTCAAATTGAATTTTTCTATTTCTTATTTCTTTATATGTTCTATTTGGGCACAATTTTTTGGCTTCCTCTTCTTAAATGGCAAAATTATTTCAGATTGAGGTAAAGTAATTTGAAAGAGCTTCATACTCTTTAACGACAGAACCCAGATCCATTGCAGGACTCTGGACTAGTGTTGCCAGGTCCGATTTGTTTTTAATCGGTACATAAGCAAAAACAAATCGGGATTTAGGGTTGTAGATCGGGACAAATAAACAACAATAGCCCAGTAAATGACCGTTTTGGAGTGTAATTTGCAGAGTCAATTCCGAATTGATTGAAAATGTGGTTTAAGGTTCTACTTAGGTACTGTCTACTTCAAAGTTAAACTAGTACCGTTGGTTGCTTTTACTGGGGGGTGACAGATATAGTTACCCCTTCTCGGGGCTAACAAAATGCGCGTTTAAAGTAAGTCCCAAAATAGATCAACTGACTAACTCTAAAAAACTTTTGTTCTATATAATTTTTAAACTAAGTACTTTTCGAGTAATTTTATCGAAAAAAATATTCTTAGCAAAAATGTAGCTTTTAAAAAAGCAAAAAAAAGTTGTAGCTCATCAAAAATACGTTCTTATTCGTCAAATTCCAAATCGAATTTTTCAACTTGAAAACCAAAAAATTATGCAATTTTCGGACAAACCCTATTATAATTTTTTAAAGTATTTAAAAAAATCTTTAATTTTGGTTTATATAAAAGTCTCCAGCATTAAAACTAAGCGAGTTACGCTCAAAATAAAGTTGGCCCCTTTTTTGATAAAAAAAAAATCGTGAAAATCTCCCCCTATTTAGCACCGTAAATACAATTAATCGTTACCGCTTTACCATTTACTTTATATGGGTAGTATTGTGTATTGTTTATACGATCTGAAAGGTTTACCAGTTGGGAGTGCTTAGTTTTGAAAAAAAAATGGTTTTATAATAAAAAAAAATTTCCTGAAGTATTGGAAAATGCCCTTTTTTCAAAGTTACTTGAAAAGTATTACGGATACTAAAAATCTCAAGGAATAAAAAGTAGGTAGTTTTTGCTTTTATAAATATGATAGATTCATTTTGTTTTTCTGTAAGACAAAAATTGGTTAATTAAAATATGGCTGTTCATATTTTGCATAGACTTGTGATTAGTGACTCGTTCAGGCCCTTTCAACCATGTTAAAAATACATAAGTAAAGTAAATTGTTTGTAAAGCGGTAACGATTAATTTAATTTGGGGTGCTAAGTAGGGGGAGATTTTCACGATTTTTTTACCAAAAAAAAGGAGTCAACTTGATTTTGAGCATAACTCGCTTAGATCCTAGAAACTTTTTTAAAACATAAAAATAAAGCTTTATTAAAAAATTTTTAATTGGGCTTCCCCGAAAAGTGCTTCATTTCTTGGTTATTCAAGTTGAAATATTTGATTTGGAATTTGACGAATAAGAACGTATTTTTCATGAGCTACAACTTTGCTTTTGCTAGGCCTATAGACTTTACGAGTTCACAATTTTTTTTATTTTTTCATATTATACTACATTTTTGCTAAGAATATTTTTTTCGATTAAATACTTTTTGAGTTATTTTGAAAATCACCTGAAAACGTGATTTTTGTGTCGAAAAGAAACTTTTTCAATCGTAAATAAGTCAAAAAGTATTAACTAAGTTAAAATTCTATAGAATTAAAATTGCTTAGAATTAGTCAATTTATCCATCTCCGGACTTATTTTAAACGAGCGGTTTTTCACCCCCCAACTAGGAGTGACTGTCACCCCCGAGTAAAAGCAACCAATGGCACAAGCCGTCCAAATTTTCATGCAATTCGGAGTTGATCCTGAAAATTACACGGTATCGCCGTATTTCCCGTTCATTTACTGAACTACAAGGTGTTTCTATAGTCTGTATTTTTTAATCCTACATAATAATAATATTCAGACGAAATTACAAAAAAAATCATAGATTAAGTAAATTATTAATTTTTTATTAAAATTATATTTTTTTCGATTTTGCCGCTTTTATGAGTGCCTTGTTTTTATAACATAGTTATAAAATTTACTGCAAGTCCTCCTGAAATAGGTTTTCGTGGGTGAAAATCGGGACATTTAGTGTCCCGATCAGGTACAAATCGGTACGCGTCCCCAGACCCCTGAAAATCGGGACGTCCCGCGCAAATCGGGACACCTGGTAACGCTACTCTGGACATACTTTTTGGATAGGTTCACTCTTTCTAAAATATGTTGCCAAATGACAGCTAATAATGTCATTTCAAAAGTGTATTTTTTCAAATATAGAAAGTGATTGATGTTTCTCAGCTGCAGTTTGACATTCGTCTTTGAGATATTAGAAATCGCAGTTTTTATTTCGCTGAAGCCAGTGTATAACGCTTTAAAATTCCTGACCCTGGTGAGATTCGAACTAACAACCATTCGGACCTTTAGATCCAAAGGTAGGCGCTCTTACCACTGAGCCACAAAGGGGGTTTAGATATATCAATTATTGGTGATTTTTTTGTGGTATCCAAATGATCCTTTTAAATAATTTTAAGTGAATGCATTCATGTATGAATGATGTATCTAGGTCGTCTTTATAAATTTGTATAAGATTTTCAGCTTCTTTAATAATTTCTTCATTGTTTAATTTTGGCAAATCTGTTATAACTGTGTGGATGTGTGGATTTTCATCTCATCACTAGCTGAAAAGTTCGTTCGTCGGCCCCCTCGTCAAATTGAATTTTTCTATTTCTTATTTCTTTATATGTTCTATTTGGGCACAATTTTTTGGCTTCCTCTTCTTAAATGGCAAAATTATTTCAGATTGAGGTAAAGTAATTTGAAAGAGCTTCATACTCTTTAACGACAGAACCCAGATCCATTGCAGGACTCTGGACATACTTATTGGATAGGTTCACTCTTTCTAAAATATGTTGCCAAATGACAGCTAATAATGTCATTTCAAAAGTGTCCATTTTTTCAAATATAGAAAGTAATTGATGTTTCTCAGCTGCAGTTTGACATTCGTCTTTGAGATATTAGAAAGCGCAGTTTTTATTTCGCTGAAGCCAGTGTATAACGCTTTAGTTGCGTCCGCCCTTGCGGACCACCTAGTTTCACTAAGAGATTTCACAACAGGTGATTTTAAGTTGTCGGTCAAAATTTTCCATCTATATGTGGAAGCCGAAAAACATTTGTATATAATTCTTGTAAAAAAATGAAAAAGGAAGTGGCGGTCAGACAGGATTCTGCTGCTAAAGATCCTACCAAATTGGGAGAATGTCCAGGGTACGTACTCACCAAGTTTATTGTCATTTTTTATTCTGGCTTACAGTCCTGAATATTTGCCAGACATATTGGATGCGTTATCATATGACTGGCAGCGAAAATCACTTAAATCAATGGTACATTCCTCTGTCCAAGTCAAAATCCCTGTCGATTCCAAAGGAGCAGATTTGTGACCTTCAGATGGAATATATTTAAAAAATCTTTCAGTCGGCATACCATCACATCACCATAAACATAATAGCGAACTAAAAATGCTAGCTGATCACCATGAGACACGTCTGGTGTCGAAGCAACTATTTATAGTATTTTTCTTGCTTTAATTCGCCAACAATCGTTCTTCTTACTTTTCTTTCCATAAAAACTATTAGTTCCTCGCATATAGTGTTTGACAGATAATTACAGTTCCCTTGACCAATATTTCCAAATTTAGTAAGGTGCTCGCGTAAAAAAGGATCAAATTCTGCTATGAGTACTAAGCAACCTATAAAGTTACCGTTTTGAACTGATCCTATAACTGAATTATCTCCTCTAATGGCAAGTCCCCCTGTGGCCAGTGTAATTACTGTTGCAACAACACGTTGCGCCAGTATTGTACTTCGCTTCTGAATGTACTTGTTATGGAACATAATATACTTCTGTTTTTTAATTTACCTCGATTGTATAAACTCGAGACATTGCCGTGTGGTCCTTTGAATCTTTATATTGTTTTAATCTGACGCCAGCATTCTTCCAGTCATTGAAACCTGTAGTGAAAGAAGTCGGTTGTGCCTGAAATAGACGGCGAGGAATACAAAATAAACTTTTTTTAGATGTAGAGTAAAGTAGCCAATTCCTGAACTTCATTCCTTGTTTGGGATCTGTTTATTTGTACATTTTGTACATTTGTTGCTAGGGATGTTTTCTAGGAATTAATGCCCACTTCTATTCCATTGACGGATGTACTTAAATGTTATTCGATTTTAATATGTATTTATATACAAATATTTTTTTGTACAGTATTTTTGCCGCCCTAGGCAACCGCCTATATTGCCTAATGGATAAAGCAGTCCTGAATAAATGTACATTCTTAAAAATATACTAATCTGTAATTTCATACACTATGATTGAAAAGTCAGAGTAATATGTACACGTTTGGCGAACTCGTAGACAGAAGTTAACCATATTGACAGATGATTACTTACAAATATAATTGACGTATTTTAACCCATTAGCGCCCAGCGTTACCATATGGTAACGTAAAACACATGATTTTTAAAAATTCTGCGGTATGCCCATGGAATTAGTCAGCCACATATTTTGAGAACTATCGTTTCTAGGAATACTTCAGGCACCCATAAAACGTAACAGATTTTAGCCTTTTCTCAACCGTCGAGAGATAATCATAAATATGACAGTGTGGTTTAAATTTATAAAAAAAGAAGGACGTCCGTTTTGCGTAAGCAATTTTTGATAGTCTTCTAGTAACTATATTTGCATATTTAAAAAAAAACTAAGTTTATTATACCCCAACTTATTATAGATTGTTGTATTTTATCAACAATTAAATGTACCGAATTCGGTAGAAATAGTCAAAGTACGCCGTTACCATATGGTTGCGGTGGGCGCTTACGGAGTCATAATCTTATTTTTTTTTCAGTCGTGGATTTTTGTTAGCAGAAGCTATAGTGTTACTGGTGCGGTGTATAACTCTGTTGTTACAATAGCATCTACGAGTTGTGGTGGTTCAGCATTGGGCACGGTAAAAAGATTTTCTCATGAAGAAAAAGGGCTACATTCAAGTAAGTCGGTCTCACTATATTGCTGAATGCAACAAAATATGGTGGGTACCGACTGGATGGATCAAGGTGTTTCAACCTACCGAGTAGCAATTTGCAGTAAAAATGGTACTGGCAAATTGTAACATGGTTGTTGGATGTTGCAGTCCATAATCCATGGCATTTATATAAAAAAAATAAAAAAATATATCCTTGCTATTGTTTAGGAGAGAATTGGTCCAAGTTCTTCTCGCAATATATGGAAGTCGTCCCTTATATACAGGAAGACCTAGTCTACATAGACAGAACTTGCCAGATCTTCGTTTTGATCGCTTCGACCATTTGTTACATCAAGCAGTAGAAGGTGATGTGCTGGAGACAGATGTACAACATCTGGACGAACAATGTGTAAAAAATGTATCGTTGGTTTGTATGTTAATTGTTTTATAGGATACCGCAACAGACGATGAAAATGTTCTCAAATATTTAAAAAAAAATTTTGGTTTCAACGAGCCTAAAAATTCCTTAAGGCTATGGGTACATAATTCGCAAATATTTTACGTGTATCCCTACTTTTTCTGTCTTTACACGGCAAATTACGTGTAGTAAAATTCACACTGGTATGGATATGTAAACATTACTAGAATGTCATTGTACTTGAAAATGTCATCATTATTTTAAAGAGATGGGTTTTGAATGTTCTTGGATAACTGTTATTTTTATAATTGCAAATTATTAATTCAGTTAATAAATGTGATAATTTTTTCACTAACTATGTATTCAGTGATTGTAATAATTTATTTGTACAACAAAGACTAATACTCAATCGAGAAAAGAGGAAAAGTGTTAAAGTGATTTTTTAATAATATATTGTTATGGAACGCTTACAATTTTGAACATCTTTAACAACAAAATACTTGGATCACAGAATATATTATCCTGATGTATTTTCTGCTTGGATCTTCCACAAATAATACACAATAAATAACTTTTTATTAAGTCTTAATCAATTATTTATCAAATACACTATATATCAATAATATTTAATCAATAACTCAACATATTCCCGATGCAATGTCAAATATTTAAAATTGTCACTGATTGTCAGTGTCTGACTGACAATATATGCTGACAATATTATATTCGGCTGAATGCGTTGTAAGACAAAGATAGATTTTAAAAATATTACCACGGCATTGTGTTCATTTTTTTCGAATCCTGAAAAAACCAATAAATATTTTTGAAAAATTTAAACGCAGAATGAAAGACTAAATTATTACCGAGGGCCGAAAGTCCCTTAGAATAAATAAAAAGTTTATTTTGAATGATATATTTGAAATTAAAAATCACACTAAATTTTCTCTTAGTTTTTCACCCCTGTAACTTATTAAAATAAACATTATAGAAGTTCTCAGGGACTTTCGGCCCTCGCTAATAACGTAATCTTTCATTCTGCGTTTAAATTTTTCAAAAATACTTTTTAGTTTTCTCAGGATTCGAAAAAAATGAAGCACCATTTGAATAGCATTGCAGCCGAAAATACGTACCGATCCTCTTAAGCGCCCAGCGTTACCATATGGTAACACCATATAATTAAAAAAAAAAAAGACATAAACCGAAAAACTTGTTTTTTTGGATTAAATTATTAGCATTTTCATCAAATTAACCCCAAACTAAAGATTTTTAAATAAAAAAAAACTTGGACGTTAATGGGTTAATTAAATAAATACTTACCAAACCAAAAATACAATATAATATCAAAATAGCTCTTAAAAGAACTGAATTTATTCAAGTAAATACGACTGATTATTAAAATTGATAAATTCTACCGAACCTAACCCAGTTTCACTGTCAAAGTGACAGAAATCGAATCAGTCAGATTATAGTTGACCAGCACAATTACTCGAATAGTAGTTTATACAATCATTATCTCTACTGATGTTGAATGTTTTTCTAAGAATGACATTAGAAGTACAGAAATAGTCAAGTGTGAGTTTAAATTTTCTACTAAATTAATATAACTACTGCATTCACGTCAGTTGCAGTGTGGGACTAATATATGTCGAAAAATTTACTGGATTAGAGAAAGCAACCTACGCATTCTCGAAGAGCCTCTAACAAGAGGTGAAATCGTCGATAAGAGTGCTGGCTGCACTCTCTAATCTAAGTAAAAATTAAGACATTTTTGGCTTCGCATTGCAACTGAATAAAAATGGTATACATTTTTATTTTTAATATAACTACGTTGAACAATTGTATCGCCGTCTTACTCTGTTAATTATAAATATGTAACTGCGTATGTTTTGGATAATAATCTATCTCTCTCGTTTGTTATTTATAGAAAAAGGCAGCAAATCCAAAATATGTGCTTGATATGATCGTTCATGGGTATTCTTTCATTTTTCCGACTGTAAGTAAACAAATGTACAAACAAGCCTACATTTGGGAAATGTACAGATAGGAAGGGTTGATAAAATTTATCAAGTTCATCCAAGTTCCTAGGTATTTGTATTAAATACAAATTTATTATTATTTCAGACAAAAAAAATGATAAAACAACAAAAATAAGGACCAGGATAGAAATAGCAAGAAATGCGTTTGTAAAAATGAAAACAATTCTCCGTGACAAAGAGCTTAGACTTGAAAGATAGATATTCAAGCAAGAACACATAAATAAGCCTACAGTCATTTGAAATATGGTGTTACAGAAGGACGTTTAGAAGAGCATGGACACAGAAGAAAACGAACACGAAAGTATTGCAAAAAATGAGCAAAGAATACAAAATAATAAACACAATAAAAATAAGAAAGTTACAATATCTAGGACACGTAATGAGAAGACAGCGATATGAAATGCCAAGACTGATAATACAGGGAAAGATAAGATGAGGAAGAAGCATAGGAAGATGGAGGGTGTCATGGTTAAAGAAGACATACAGCCAACTACAGGAAGTTCTTCCTTGTGGATTTTTATATTGACGGTTAAAGAAGAATTTAAGGGACTAGTTTAAATGCAATTCTATAGAACTCTTCAAAGCAGGGTTAGATAGAGTAAAGATAGTGATGATGATATCCAACGTCCAATTGGGATACTGCACTTACACAAGAAGTATTTCTTGAACTGTTGACAGCATTATTTGTATTAACTTATTAAATCTAAAATGCTAATACAGTAGAGCGTCGCTTATCTGAACTAATTGGGGGACATGGGTGTTCGGAAAACCGATTTGTTTGGATAATCGAACTATATTGATATAGTCATACATATTTATCCACAAGACAATAAAAGCCATATTTATATACCTACATATTTATTTATATCTTGATAATGACAAATAGCAATTAAACAAAAAAGTGCAGTCTTTGCAACAACATATTTTTGAATACAATATTGAAGAAAATTTAAGATATTTTAAGCGTTAATTACTAACGCTTGCTCGGTACTCGAGTGCGGGGCGCAGGAGTTCGGATAACCGGTCGTTCGCGGAAAACCGATTTGTTCGGATAATCGAACTATATTGATATAGTCATACATATTTATCCACAAGACAATAAAAGCCATATTTATATACCTACATATTTATTTATATCTTGATAATGACAAATAGCAATTAAACAAAAAAGTGCAGTCTTTGCAACAACATATTTTTGAATACAATATTGAAGAAAATTTAAGATATTTTAAGCGTTAATTACTAACGCTTGCTCGGTACTCGAGTGCGGGGCGCAGGAGTTCGGATAACCGGTCGTTCGCGGAAAACCGATTTGTTCGGATAATCGAACTATATTGATATAGTCATACATATTTATCCACAAGACAATAAAAGCCATATTTATATACCTACATATTTATTTATATCTTGATAATGACAAATAGCAATTAAACAAAAAAGTGCAGTCTTTGCAACAACATATTTTTGAATACAATATTTTAAACGTTAATTACTAACGCTTGCTCGGTACTCGAGTGCGGGGCGCAGGAGTTCAGATAACCGGTCGTTCGGTTGATCGACGTTCGGATAATCGACGCTCTACTGTAATTCCTAGATAAATTTAAGGGTATTGGGGCAAAATTTTTCTAAGAATTTTAGCAATTTGCAGAACTTTGCTACACAGTCAAGTACGGAAGTTTTAAAATATTTATTTCCATCACAAAAAGTAGGTTCCTGGTTCTCTATCTTTTTCAAGTGTTGCACAGTGTGTCGATGAGCCTAGCTAGGTGGACAAAAGTCATATTCAAAATTAAAAGAATTATTATTTGAATATTGTAAACAATACCCCAAAACATGCTACTCTAATATTTGTTTATGTCTAACACATCCCATGGTTGAGTAATAGCGCCCAAAAGTATGTATTCTCATTTTAATAGAATAAATCAGTTGAATTCGGTTCATCATTTCAATTACACGAAATTAATGTTTTCCTTAATTTTTAAAGATCAATTGTTGAAGGTTATGCTGGTAAGTGCTCATTTTTTCTAATCCAATAAATCTATCTGATAATCAAACAATATTTAAAAAAGTTTTTATGATGAACGATGGAAATTTTCTTCGTTTTCAAACTTTGGAAGGGTGGCAATTACTTGTACCCTTTTGTACCCGGGCTAAATTTTCAATATATCATAGCTGCATCCTTCCCATTAATAATAATACTCATTATAACCTGCACACGCTTGCACATCATTATTTTTTTTTAGTAATAGCGTCCAAAGGTACGTATTTTTATTGTAATACAATAAATCAGTTGAGTTCCGTTCATCATTTTTTCATACGAAATTTAAGTTTTCCTTAATTTATACAGATTAATCTTTGAAGATGAATAATATTTGTGCTAATTTTTTCTAATTTAATAAATGTATCTGATAAACAAACAATATTAAAAAAACTTTGTATGATGAACGAATGAATTTCCTTCGTTTTGAAACTTTCAAATGATGTCAATGACTTGGACCCTTTTGTACCAGGGCTAAATTTGCTATATGTAATATCTGCACCTTTTCCACTGATAATAAGACTTATTATAGCCAAAACACTCGAGCGCAACATTTTTTTTTTGAGATTTGAAAATTTCTGTTTTGAATGCAGAGAACTTTTTCTTAGCCATAAGAGCCATTTCATGGTACTGAAAGCCACTGTACATAAAATACTTATACATAGTATGGAAGTAATCAAATCAGCATTAGTTCCACTTGGACCACTTTCAAAAGAAGCTAAAGAAGCAAGGAACAAAGATTGCCGCAAGTTCCGGGAGCAATACACCAGAGACTGTTCACGTATTGCCACGACTACAGATTTACTTTAATGTTGATCATAACATCTGATCCACTGATAAATAGCCTCAGAGAAATTCTAAACAAAAAAGCTGGTCAATTGTACCCAGAGGTTTTAAAGTTGATTATAGGTCCTATAGTAGTAGGAGTCTCGACCTCTGTCAAATCTACTTTAAAATCAGACGAATATTTATTGATATATTTATGTATTTGTATTTATAATGTATTAAATATAGAAAAGCTTTTGTTTTTAATTTTTTTATTTAGTTTCTAGGCTTCTAGACCTCTCTGATTCAGTTTTTAACTAATAAATGATTTATTTTATTCTCAAATTATATTATTGCTCGATACAAATGTAAATATGATGAAAAATAATTTTGTCCACCTAGCTTGTTCTAATCGACACACTGTGTGTTGGGGTGATACCTCAGAGTGTATGTAGTATGTAGCAACAAGACTACTAACTAGACTAATACATTTTCTTCATTTACAGAAACCCTCCTTTTCAATTTTCTATAGTTGTTGGTAGTTCTCAGTGCAAGATATCTCCAAATAATTGCTTTAGCTATGTATGGACTTAAGAAACCCCAAAAGGTTCAAATGAGGTAGCGTCATGTGTATTTAGTTGTCTGCAAAACGTAGGTATATCCATACAAATTAAGAGGCTCTTTGATGATAGCTGTGGCAGCCATAACATAAATAAAACTATGATTGCTATGGGAGCACACAGGGCTGGTAGTCACTCCTAAGAGTTTTGAGAATGTAGAATTGATAATTTCTGCATGAAACCATTCTTTCTTACCATCAGATCGTTTTCTCAATCTTTGTGAAAGCAGTTCAACAAACAAGAAATTATCGAGGATCCAAATGTATAAATTAATTCAAAGTATGCAACCATAAGACAACTCAGTGTTGACATAGATATTTTTGATTGGAAACAAGAGACAGTAGATGATTTTTAATCAATTTCTCAATGGTACTATAAATTTCATCATTCAAAAAAGCTCCAATTCAAGCGAGTAGCAAAATCCCAACATATGATTTTAATCCAAGTAGAACAGTTTTATTACCGCCCTATTGATAATTTCAAATTCATTATGCAAAGAAAAAAATATTTTAAGAGCGTAGGCGCTAAATTTTGTTCCAAAGTGTTTTAAATGCATTCATTTTTTTCGAATCCTGAGAAAACTAATAAGTACTTTTGGAAAAATTTAAATGCAGAATGAAAGATTACATCATTACCGAGGGTAAAAAGTTCCTGAAAACTTCTATAATGTTTATTTTAATGAGTTACTCACCCCTGTAAAGAAAGAAAAAGTAGGAATAGCCATAAAATATTTGCGCCTACGCTCTTAAGCACTAATCCTTCAAAAATTGCTATATAGACAATACCTTACTAATCAAGAAAAAATTGTCTGATGTCAAAAAGCAAAAAGATGAATTGAATTTTGTGTCTGACTGGCAACCTAATACATGCTTAAAGTTTTACGTCAATTTAGTGTAGAAGTGGAAAAAGATTTATGAGTCATACAACAGAAGAAGCACCTGCTGAACAGAAATTTTTTTATTATTAAGAATATAAAGAAATCATCCAATGTATTTTTGACTGAAATGTAAAATATATTTTTGGAAGCAGAACAAATAAAATCCATGTTCAAAATTATAATTTGGAAACTCAATATCTAAACATATTTTACATGTTTTGAAAATAAAATATCTTAATATGAAGTGACCACCGTTTTTGCCTACGAGAGTGGTTTTTAAACCTAAAAGAGTGATATAGTTGCAGCTTACTAGATCTTTTCAAAGCAGCCACTACTAAGGTATGGATAGCTGTTATGAAAGTCAACCTCCAATAAGAGAAGGAACTACAAGAACACTGTTTTTGCCCTTTTCTCAAAAGTGACATCTTTGGACTAAACTGAATGCATTTTGCTTTTAAGCACCTCATGTGCTTTCATTTTACGAAAACAGTTTTTCCAAAGGAAATATAAGTATAATTTTATGTGAACTCTTTGTAATACTTACTGGTTGAACAACATGGATAACATCATCTCACTAGTCTCATCTGGTAGATTTGTAAGGAAAAGAATTTGGTTAGGAGGTTGCTCAGCGTTAGCTCCACCTGGTATCCTGTTGGGATCCTTGTTCTTCTTTTTCTTCCTTGGCGTCTCTTCATCTTTAGGTACTGGAGGCTTAATTTTCTTAGGTCTTTCTTGGAATGTTCCTTTCAATTTACATATAACATCTGAATCCTGCTTGGCATATTGGATACGCTAAAAATTAACATTAGAAAAATGTGCCTAGTGCAATGCACAAGAAATAAAATTAAAATGGTTGAAAAATATTCAGATAATAGAAACAGGATTTCTGACAACTGTGTTGAAAAATCAGTATCAATTCCGGAGTAGAAATTGAAACGTTAACACCTAGGCTGCGTTATGAGACAAATGAGGAGCTGAGTATCAAAGACGGACTACTCCATTTTGTACTTTTTTCAGGAAAGCTGAAAAACTGAAACTTATATTCTCTACATCCAATTGAGATTTTTTTATGAATATTATTCTAGCGTCTCTTAATACTTTTGAATAACGAAAATGTAAATATATTTATTTATTCCCTAAAATCAATAAAGAAAATGGAGTTGGCCGATATTGCAACCAAGCTCTGGAGCTGTCCGTTTTTGAACCCAATGTCAACCATTTTTGTCGACTAATCTCTTCCTGGCTTAATTTTTAGGTGCTTCAACTACGTTCAGTTGAATTTTTTGGAAAAATAACATCATAAACTGTTGCAAATTTGAAACGCAATACTACCTTTCGATTGGCTGTAATGGAGTAGTCCGATTTTACTACAAAATCAAGTTGGAGCTGTCCGTTTCTGAAACTGGTGCTCGTTTTGAAATGCAATTTCTTGCATGTTCTAGCAGCTTTTGAAACTAAAGCAATTCAGATTTGAATTCTTTGTAAAAAATCCTATAAGACTATACCATTAACTCAATTTTGAAAAAAATGGAGTTGTCCGTCTTTGATACCAAACTCCTTAAATATCGAGGGTTTAGTGTCAAACAACGTTATCTACATTTTTTGTGAAATTGAGATATATCTATAATCGAGTTCACCGTTTTCGACTTCATTTAGTAACAAAAACCTGTATCTCTATCTGAAGCAGATTACAAAATATATTAAACGTTAACTACCAATTGTGAAAAAGTTATTCATGTCAAAAACATCTAAAAGGTGATAACGTTATTTCACAGTGAATTTCTCGATACATCAAAAACAGTTATCACTGTTACCGTTTATTGACACTAATTTATTAAGCTGTAATTGTAGACAGCGTTATTATTATAATTCGTATTTGTTTGAAAAACGTCATTTTGATACTGAATAGCTAAATACATTTGTTTAGTCAAATAAAGTCAAATAATCCTGACGGGTGATTTTAATATTGACTTTCTGAACTATGATTGCAATGAAGTAAAGAAAATAAAAAACTTACTCACTTGTTTTAATTTAAAAATGCATGTTAATGAAGCAACACGTGTCACTAAATTGTCTCAAACTCTAATAGATTATTTCTGTTCTAACTTTGAGAAGGATTATGTTCAATGTATTGTATTTGACCCCAATCTGTCAGACCATAAGGCAGTTGTTGCTTCTATCAAAATTAAGAAATTTAGTAAAGGTAAAGATAGTGTAAATAAATTTAAAATTGGTCGCCTGTATAGTAAATCTAACTTTGGTAAATTTAGATTAAAGTGCGAGAGTCTTGACTGGTATTCTCTCCTATCACAATCGTCTGAGCCATTTAAATCATTTCATAATACAATATGTAAATTTTTTGAAAGGTCTTTGTAACGGTCCACCCGTTATATTATCATTTTTAGCGCTGTAATTATTTTTAAAAAAATAATTATTTTCTCTTGACCTCCCATTTAAATTCTTTAATTTATCGTAAAGGACTTCTCATGTGACGTCACACTGTGCGGAACATAGTTGTTGAACCGTTCCTTGTCGTTTAATTCGTGTTCCGTGAGAGTTTGACGTTTTCCTCGCTGACTGTGGGAGGAATGAGAGGCACTTGGCCGGTGGCTGCGAGGTTGACAGGTTGGTGTTGGTGGTTAGTACCGTAAATGGCGGTTAATTTCTTCGAAATTAATTTTTATTTCAACTAAGTTTGGAAGTATAGTAAAAAGTTACCACCACTTGTTTCCTGGAGTACGGGTTTCCTGGAGTAAGGATGGGAGTACCATCAGTGGAAGAGGAATAAAAAATTAACCGCCATTTGGAAGAAAACTAGCCCTCATGTGATGTCGTACCCACCTTGACTACCTAGGGAAGCCACCTTGACCTTATTGCAGCTACCGCCAAGTCAAACTGGGAGTATGTTTTGGGAACAAGCTTTTTGGGGGACATTCCAGCTCCTTTTCGTCCTGCCACCTGGGCCTACGGGGGGGCATGGAGGTGCATGGAGGTGCATCATAGTGATGCTCATTTTCTAGGATGCAACCGCAACCTCGTTTGGGAACATTTAGTGAGGAGTTTTAGTAACTATTGGTTTTTTTTATATTTCAGACTATCTGTTAAATACACTATGTTTTTTTTCCAGATTTAGGTTACCTCTGTTTTTTTTGACATATGTATTTGTATATTAGATTATTTGGTTCCCAAACTTTGTATCTACGGTAACTTCTTGTGCACAGGAATAAGCCTAGAGAAAATTAGGTTTTTAATACTTTATTATTGCTTTGATATTGGTTTATGTAATTCGGGTAAATTTATTTTGTAACATTACTTGCTTGTTTCCCAAATATTGTATTTATTCGCTTTATTTCGTTTGTTCGGTTACTTCGTCGTTACTTTATTTCATTGCATTTGCTCGGTTAATTTAGGTCATTTTGTCGGTATTTTTCTTAACTTCACTTCTATAACGTTTATTCATTTGTATATTTAATTTTGCTTTATTCAGTATTGTATTTTCTCTTAGTGAGGCTTGGGCCTATTTATTTGTATTATTTTCATCTTCGTCGGTTTCCTTTAGTTGTACGTAGCAGGCGTACTATAACCATTTGGTAGAAGACTTATGTAATTTTGTACCCTATATGTTAGTAAGAGGTACTTATATTTAAGTTTGTAACAGATAACATTATTGTTGTTATCTTTAAAATATATATATCTTCTTGTATAACTTATGTCATTTTAGAGTCACAGCATAATATGAACTTGCTTAACTCAGAGATTGTTAAAAATCTGGTAGTTATTTTTAATAAATATGTTTATTTATTTTGTATATCATTTATTTTTATTATTCCTTTATGTTCATTATTACAGGTTTGATATATTTAATATCTGACAGCAGTATAAGATACCTGGGAGAATGATCGAAGATCATTTTCATGGCGCCCATGATTTGTTAGATTTATTTATCTTGTTCGTCTTTAGAAATTATTCATCTTCATTCCTCTTCAGTACATTATTCTTATTTTATTATTTCATCTTTTAGTCATCATTACTATCTATATAGAGCTACTGTTCTTCGACAGGCATGCAAACGAGCCGTATCCATCCTTGAGTGTCAAGTTGCTCTCTTGCATCTATAGCTAGCCAACTCTATTCAGTTTGCCTCTGTCTCTTCCCACTTTACTTCTATCCCTTCTAATCCCCCTTTCTTCAGTACTACTGCAAAGTAGTATTTTTTATTTTTCCTATTGCGGCTTCTCAACGTAGAAGTCACTTCATCCTTTTCTTCCCCCACACACCACTATCTCTCTTCATTTTTAGTTACCATTCTTCTTTTTTTTCCTTACTTCTGTTGGAGTATATCTTTCTTTTTACTTTCACTCCAACAGAAGTTTTCTTATTTTTGTTACACTGGCTGCCCAATGCGTGGTGCCAACCGTTTATGGTTTTAAGACAGTAGTTCTTTTAGTTCATTTTTATTTTATTGGAATTTTTGTATTATTAACTTTTTGATATCTTTGTATACATGTTACTTCTGATTTATTTTTGGTCTTTAAAATTTTTATTAATAATAAACAGGTAGACTTATACTGCTTCTTTTGGTTTTGGTTAGTTTATTTTTGATACCTCATTTTCAGTTATAGTGGTACAGCTCATATTTTAGTTTGAATTTTGTATTTTTATTGGAAACTTATTTGTGTATTTAGACTGAGTATACATATCTGACATATGTTCTTTTATTATGGATTTTTAGTCCTTCTACCAATGGTAGTATGTTTGCACGTACAATTAATTATTGACTATATGCATATATTTTTTTTTTCTAGTGTGGTTATATTTTACACCTAACTAGAAATTATTTTCAGTATTTAGGTATTTTATTTACTTTATTGATTTGATTATTTATATATTTTGCTGGCATTTTGATTTGTTGGTGTGTCGCTAATATTTTCTCCATATGTATCTTTGTCTTACAAACTTTAGATTATATTTTATATTTGTTATTTTTGATATTTGGGTTGTTTGGTAAGACAGGCACACACCACAAAGCAATATCAGTCCAGACATTAGTTTCTATACATGATACGTTGAATTCGCATGGTTCGGATGGTTACAGATGGTCATCCAAACTATTTTTCTTTAATTGGTAGTGTTAAATATAACAATTATAATTATTGTATAGTAAAGTAGTTCCATTATCCATCTCAGTTTCTAGTTTTATTATTGTTGATAATAATATTATATCAATGTGGGTACCATAATATAATGCTCATAGAAATCAGATACTTTAGGTTGAGATTTAAATATAAATTCTTTATTAGTTAGGAAACATTGATACTATTTTCCTACTAAGTTATAGAACAGTCTTCAGAAGAAGATTACCTTAACAGTGTTGTTCAAGCTAATCTCTTCTTCTGTTTGTCTTTAGCTTAGCTCAATCTTTAGTATGGTTAGAAATTTTAGTCTGATATTTTTTTTGTCATCTGATAATGCAGGTACCTACATACATTGCTTGATTTCATCTTTGGCTTTGTTGTTGATGACTTTTAATTTATTACTTATTAATTTAATTATTATGTAGTACTTTATGTATGAGTTTAACTTTTTTTTGGTATTAGGCATGGTGCATTGTAATTATTATTATGAGTCAATGTTATTAATTGCTAATCCTGTCAGTAGGATTATACAATTAATCAGAACTTCACTTGTATTTTTGTTTAGTTTTTGCACACCTAACCCCTTAAGTTAGAAGGGTTGTTGAATTATTATATATTTATATACTTATTTGGACAGGTAAGCTCATACAAGTACTCTTGTTTAATATGGATATTATTATGGAACTGTATGTTATGCACTACTTATCTCAGGTTATGTGTTATATTATTTGGAATATTTGATTACTTACTAATTTTTTTTTGATCATATTTATATCTTATTATTGAATTTGCCATACTGGAAAGATGTGGTTTTTAATTTGTTATTGGGTTACTCTATTAACATTATTTGTCTCCAATATCTTAAACACTTTATAATAATTTATATCCTTCTATCCTACACAGTATGATTCTGGAATTAGTTTGGAATTTTGATGTAAGTATGTATGAATTCTTGAGTCTTTCATATTTCTTCTTAGAAACTACTTAGTCTGTTGATGCTCAAAGTTGGTGAATACGTGGGTTCGAAATTCAGCAACTGATCACTGCTGTCCGGTTTCGTAATCTATGTCCTCATGGCAGAGTAGGCAGATGTCTTTTCATCATTACATTTCCTAAACATTTTTCTGTAATCAGTTTACTTATTTCAGTTTTTTTTTACAATTTAATAGGGAAGTATTTAGTTCATATTAGGCCTTTTACTTCATAGTATGTTTGTACTTTGAGTTGATGAGTAAACATGGATAAATATCTTGCGCACTTGTTTATAAATCAATGCTTAGGCCATCCCTATACATAGTAGGTTCGTTAAGTCAGTATTTGGAGTGTTTAGACAGATGAGTTGTTCATTTGAGTATATTCCCACTTCTTTCCTTAGGCATTAGTTTTGTTATTCAGATTCTGGAATATTTCCTGAATAATTCTATGTACGTATGTGAGAACGCATGAATTTGCAGTTTTATTTAAAATTGTGCTCGTTCTCGTCAATTTTTTCCCTATCACTTATCATATTTTTTTTTCTTCCTATTATTTATCATAGTGCCATAGACCTTGTAAGTTCACCATTCATTCTGTTTTCTTCCTTACTTATTCTTATATTAGTACCTTATCTAAGTCTGGTTATTCTCATACATCTGTTGTAGCAACATGCTATAGTTCGCGAATACCAGCATGAATTAGTTTATGTATTTTCTAGAATACTTTAGTCAATACACTTTAAGTATTTACCTTACCTTTGATTTAGTTTGGTTACCTCTCTGTTACTTAGTCTGTTAGCAATATTTATTCTGACTTATTTTGATTACTTAGTTTGGATAGGTCCAGATTACCGGATGAGGGTGTATATAGACCTAATTTATTTATTTTGTTCAGTATTAGTTACCATTGGATCCAATAATTTAGTTTATTTAGTATTAGTAAGAATTGGTCCATAAATTTGCCTGATCGTTCTTCTTGGGATATACTCTTATATAAATCTGGTGTCCATTGATAGTCCGATTCTGGATAAGTGTCCGATTCTTCATTTATTTTGTGTATTTGGTTGGATAGGTTCGTATTACCGGATGTGGGTGTACGTAGACCTGATCTGTTTATGTGGTTTAGTATTGGTGTGAATTGGTCCATAAATTTGCCTGGTCTTTCTTCTTTGGATATGCCTTTTATGAATCTGGTGTCCACTGATAGTTCGACTTTGGATTAAGTGTCCGATTCCACATTTATTTTGGTTATTGAGTTTTGGATTCCTTTGGTATGTTTATTATTGGTATTATTTGACATTAGTGAGAATTGTTCCATAAATCTTCCTGATTGTTCTTCTCTGGATATACTATTATGAATCTGGTGTCCATTGTTAGTTCAGTTTTGGATAAAGTGTTCAATTCTTTACCTATTTTAGTTACTGATTTTTTTTATTCACTTTGGTACATTTACTTTTGATATGGTTCGAATTGGCTCACACCTTTTCCTGGTTGTTCCGTTCTTGGATATACCCTTTATAAATCTGATGTCCATGGATAGTTCAATTTTGGTTTTAGTGCCCAATTCGACACTCAGTTATTATTCTGAACTTAAGTACAATATTTAGTTTTGTTTTGACTTTTGAGCAATATATGTTAATATTTGGTAGCAGAGAGTAACATAGTAACATTTTAGTATGAGTTTGAGTCATGTATTGATTTATTTTTCCTTGACCATTAGTTTATATTTAGAAGTAATCTTGCGAATCAACGTGGATTGTTAGACTATTGTAAATTTAGTTGTTAATATTTTGAAGTTTAAAAAAAAAAATTTTTTTTGGTTAAAAAATTTTTTTTTCCCGAGTAGGAGGGGATTGTAACGGTCCACCCGTTATATTATCATTTTTAGCGCTGTAATTATTTTTAAAAAAATAATTATTTTCTCTTGACCTCCCATTTAAATTCTTTAATTTATCGTAAAGGACTTCTCATGTGACGTCACACTGTGCGGAACATAGTTGTTGAACCGTTCCTTGTCGTTTAATTCGTGTTCCGTGAGAGTTTGACGTTTTCCTCGCTGACTGTGGGAGGAATGAGAGGCACTTGGCCGGTGGCTGCGAGGTTGACAGGTTGGTGTTGGTGGTTAGTACCGTAAATGGCGGTTAATTTCTTCGAAATTAATTTTTATTTCAACTAAGTTTGGAAGTATAGTAAAAAGTTACCACCACTTGTTTCCTGGAGTACGGGTTTCCTGGAGTAAGGATGGGAGTACCATCAGTGGAAGAGGAATAAAAAATTAACCGCCATTTGGAAGAAAACTAGCCCTCATGTGATGTCGTACCCACCTTGACTACCTAGGGAAGCCACCTTGACCTTATTGCAGCTACCGCCAAGTCAAACTGGGAGTATGTTTTGGGAACAAGCTTTTTGGGGGACATTCCAGCTCCTTTTCGTCCTGCCACCTGGGCCTACGGGGGGGCATGGAGGTGCATGGAGGTGCATCATAGTGATGCTCATTTTCTAGGATGCAACCGCAACCTCGTTTGGGAACATTTAGTGAGGAGTTTTAGTAACTATTGGTTTTTTTTATATTTCAGACTATCTGTTAAATACACTATGTTTTTTTTCCAGATTTAGGTTACCTCTGTTTTTTTTGACATATGTATTTGTATATTAGATTATTTGGTTCCCAAACTTTGTATCTACGGTAACTTCTTGTGCACAGGAATAAGCCTAGAGAAAATTAGGTTTTTAATACTTTATTATTGCTTTGATATTGGTTTATGTAATTCGGGTAAATTTATTTTGTAACATTACTTGCTTGTTTCCCAAATATTGTATTTATTCGCTTTATTTCGTTTGTTCGGTTACTTCGTCGTTACTTTATTTCATTGCATTTGCTCGGTTAATTTAGGTCATTTTGTCGGTATTTTTCTTAACTTCACTTCTATAACGTTTATTCATTTGTATATTTAATTTTGCTTTATTCAGTATTGTATTTTCTCTTAGTGAGGCTTGGGCCTATTTATTTGTATTATTTTCATCTTCGTCGGTTTCCTTTAGTTGTACGTAGCAGGCGTACTATAACCATTTGGTAGAAGACTTATGTAATTTTGTACCCTATATGTTAGTAAGAGGTACTTATATTTAAGTTTGTAACAGATAACATTATTGTTGTTATCTTTAAAATATATATATCTTCTTGTATAACTTATGTCATTTTAGAGTCACAGCATAATATGAACTTGCTTAACTCAGAGATTGTTAAAAATCTGGTAGTTATTTTTAATAAATATGTTTATTTATTTTGTATATCATTTATTTTTATTATTCCTTTATGTTCATTATTACAGGTTTGATATATTTAATATCTGACAGCAGTATAAGATACCTGGGAGAATGATCGAAGATCATTTTCATGGCGCCCATGATTTGTTAGATTTATTTATCTTGTTCGTCTTTAGAAATTATTCATCTTCATTCCTCTTCAGTACATTATTCTTATTTTATTATTTCATCTTTTAGTCATCATTACTATCTATATAGAGCTACTGTTCTTCGACAGGCATGCAAACGAGCCGTATCCATCCTTGAGTGTCAAGTTGCTCTCTTGCATCTATAGCTAGCCAACTCTATTCAGTTTGCCTCTGTCTCTTCCCACTTTACTTCTATCCCTTCTAATCCCCCTTTCTTCAGTACTACTGCAAAGTAGTATTTTTTATTTTTCCTATTGCGGCTTCTCAACGTAGAAGTCACTTCATCCTTTTCTTCCCCCACACACCACTATCTCTCTTCATTTTTAGTTACCATTCTTCTTTTTTTTCCTTACTTCTGTTGGAGTATATCTTTCTTTTTACTTTCACTCCAACAGAAGTTTTCTCATTTTTGTTACATCTTTTCCTAAACAAAAGATTAAAATTAAAAATAGAAAACCTTGGATTACAAATGGCATTAAAAATTCCTGCAAAACCATGAGATCGCTCCATTATATCAAAAAATATTACCAAGATGAATGGTTTGTTACCTATTATAATCAATATAAAAAGATATACAGAAATGTTATTAAAACTGCAAAAGAAAACTGCTACAAGCATAGAATAGAAAACTCCTCAAATGTAACTAGGGAAACTTGGTCTATAATAAATGAATTAAGGGGCAAACACAGATCAGGTAATAGTCATCACACTCCACTTCCAAATGACTGTAATGAATTTTACTGTAGCATAGCCGAAACTTTAACAGCACAGTTGAGACATGGTACAGATCCTTTGTCATATCTGAAGAAAACAGAAGTTATGTGTCCCTTCATAATTTATGATACTAATGTTGAGGAATTGAAAGAGATATTTAAATCAATCAGAAACAAAAACTCTTCGGGTTATGATGACATCTCTATAAGAGTTTGCAATAATCTACCAAACTCTGCTTTGGATGTTTTATCTATTTTAATTAATGATAGTTTTAATGCTGGCACATTTCCCGATTTCCTGAAGATAAATGTTGTAATTCCATTGCACAAGGGTGGAGATCACATAAACCCTTCCAATTACAGGCCAATTTCTCTGATACCTACGTTGGCAAAAATAATAGAGAAAATTGTTAAAGCAAGATTAATACAATTTTTAGAGGTTAACCAACTACTAAGTCCGAAACAGTTTGGTTTCCGTGGTAACACTGGCACGACCGACGCGATTTTCAGTTTTTTAGAGATAGCTTACAATAATATTAATTTAGGCGAGATGGTTGCGGCAGTGTTCTGTGATTTGACGAAGGCTTTTGACTGTGTCAATCATGGATTGCTGCTGCAGAAGCTTAAACACTACGGAATTAAAGATAAGTCACTGAGTTGGATGGAGTCATATTTGTCGGGTAGGAGTCAGTTTGTTAGGACAGACTGTGACTCTGACTTGATGAATGTAACTTGGGGAGTGCCCCAAGGCTCGGTATTGGGACCAGTTCTGTTTTTGGTATATATAAACGATTTAGCCTACCTTGATGTATCTGCTCATTTCACCCTTTATGCAGATGATACCACTCTTAAATGGCATGCTAAAGATTTGAATGTCTTACGCCAATCTGTAGGTAGGGAACTCTTAATGATTGAAAATTGGTGCACGGCGAACTTTTTGACATTAAACACTTCTAAAACCAAGCTTCTGTGTTTTAAACATGTTATGCCTGAATTACATCTGGAACTTGAACCTCAGCTGTCCGTCAGGTTTCTTGGCCTGAATATTGATCCTGACCTTAAATTTAAATCGCATATTGAAGCCTTGAATTCAAAACTTGCATCTGGATGCTATGCAATACGGTCGCCTAGAAGGGAGCTTGGTTTTGCCCAAGCAAGAACTGTGTACTTTGCACTAGTAGAGTCACATCTTAGATTCGCAATTCAGTTTTGGGGAGCGTGTAGTCAGGAGCTTTTCAGTAGTGTGTTTTTGCTTCAAAAAAAGGCAGTACGCCTGTTGTGCCAGGTAAATTCTAGAGAAACGTGTAAACCTTTATTTATTAAGGCCGGCCGTTGTATGAAAGAGAGGTCCCCAAATGCCGGCGCAACAGAGAGAAAAGATTCTTTCCCGAGAGATGCTGCCTCTATCGGAGAAATAACGCAATAGATATCTAAGCGAGGCCGCAAACGGCAGAATTTTTAGTGAGTCGATAGTTTAGTTAAGTACAGAGAGTATGCAGGTGCGGCCTCGCTAAGATGACTCGAAATCGTTTTATATATCAGGTGCGAACTTTTAATTTTTTAGTAGGCGGTTTAAGGACGGGGTCTCGCTGAAAATTTTACTTGGATAAATACTGTGCTCGTATCTCGTGGTAAAATCTAAACCAAAAGTATTGGAGAAATCTATTTTAGTCCATGTGGTGAGACCGCTCCCGTCTGGGAAAATTTCTGATTCGGTTTCTTTGTGGATTCCTATTCAAACATGTCCCCTCTAAACAAATCTGAAGGGTGCCGGGCGGAATTTTTGGGCAGAAACTGTTTAAACAATTTTTATAAACAAATAGAAAAGATCACGTTTTTTTGCCCCGGAACATATATTTTTAAGTTTAGTGGGTCATTCTAAACAAGAAAGGTATCTTGTAATTTTTTTCAAAAATTGATAGTTTTCGAGTTATAGGCGATTTATGCCTGGTTGCACCAACAGATCTTAAGTTGCAGATTAGCTAAGCTCTACTTATAAATAGGGCCTCCTTGAGTATCACTTGAGTTGCACCATAATTTTAGATTCTTACCTTATTATCAATTATATCTCTTATTATATTATGGTATTCTTATTGTAATATATTATAACTATATTATATTAATTCTTATGATATTCTCGACTTAAGCTTAAGATCTGTTGGTGCAACCGGGCATAAAAATCTGAAAAGTGCGAAAATGCTCATTTACGAGGCCTAAAAACTCATATTTAAATTAGAACTTTTGAGGTTGCCAGATTCTTAAATTGAAGTTTAAACATTCAGCTTGAAGATTCTAAAGAGTGATTGTGTCTAACCCTAATTTAAACCGTCGTGTTTTAATTGTTAAATATACATGTCCATCCGATTTTTTTGTCGGTGCGGCGCGCTCTATTTCAAAAATCTCCAGTTTTCCTCCAAAAAATATTTTTTCTAGATTTTTTGGGACATTTTAAATAAAATAAGTTTCTTGACATTTTTCTCAAAAGTTAACAGTTTTAAAGTTATAAGCGATTTAAAATCCAAAAATGCGTTTTGGCATTTTTCGGATTTAAATCGCTTATAACTTTAAAACCATTAACTTTGGAGAAAAATGTCAAGAAACTTATTTTATTTATAATATCACAAAAAATCTAGAAAAAATATTATTTGGAGGAAACTAGAAGATTTTTGAAATAGAGCTCGCCGTACCGGCAAAAAAATCGGATAAACATGCATATAACAACTAAAAAAAAACGGTATAAATTAAGGTTAGACGCGATCACTCATATGTGGACCATATAGAACAATTTGGTGTTGCAGGAAAACTTTTACTTCGGATGTCTGGGTTAGGCCTTTTTTGGACCAATTATAACATACTACCTCCGTAACTTTGGAACCGTTCATTTTAGAAGGGTTATGCATAGGACCTTTTTTGTTTCAAATTTAATGTAGAACAATTTTGTATAGAAGGTTGTTCATGCTAAATCGCATAGTTTTAGAAATATTGACGAAAAACGTAAAAAACTACGAATTTACCGATTTCTCCCCCCTCTCCCCCCCAAACCCGACGCTCAAAATGGTGTGACTTTTTTCTGAACATTATGTGGACCATATAGAACAATTTGGTGTTGGAGGATAACTTTCACTTTGGATGTCTGGGTATGGGTCTAACTATACCATACTATATTCCCTAAAATAAAATGTTTCATCATAACGGCTGACCTGAGTAAAAATCACTTATTTATAAGTTAAATTTGAATTATAGGCTTGGATCTCGCGTACAAAAAAGAAGTTGATTAATAACAAGCTGAAAATTTTTAACTTAACTGTGTCTAGTCGGACAAACTTTGATGTACGGGAACACTGAAACAGGCGAAGCTTTAATTGTGGAACAGGTTAAAAATTTGGAACATCAGACTACGAAAACGTTCCATGTATTTTGTCTGACAGAACTTCCAACTGATTTGTTACGATTTCATTAAACTCTTATGCAAAAATCAGACTGGTATTATCACCAACTGGGCATTTTAATAAGTTTAACACGAAGAACATGTCAAATGGCAGGAATTATATTTTTGATAAATAGCAATATGATTTTTGCATGAGAGTTTAATGAAACAGTAACAAATCAATTGGAAGTTCTGTTCGAAAAAATACATGGAGCGTTTTCGTAATCTGACGTTCCAAATTTTTAAACTGTTCTACAATTAAAACTTCTCCTATTCTTCTCCTGAAAAAACTTCTACTGAAAACTTAGTGAAAACAGAGAAAATTTAGTGAATTGCAAATATTTAATTCAAAAGAAACTTTTTATTTATTCTAAGGGACTGTCGGCCCTCGGCAATAACGTTTTCTTTCATTCTGCGTTTAATTTTTTTAAAAATACTTATTAGTTTTCTCAGTATTCGAAAAAAATGAACACATTTAAAACACAGGAAAATTTTGAGAGGCGACATTTTGCGTCTTTCCCCTTAAATTTTTTTGCAACATGAATGAAGCACCCTGTGTATTAAATTAAAAATATACATTCAAGTAAATAAACAATAATATTTTGTTATATCAAAGTTTTCAAACAAATTTTATATAGGGTGTCTGCATAACTAGCAACCATATGGTTTCATATTAATTTTATTAATTATTAATTTTAATTATTATTAATACATTATTAATTTTACGGGAAAAGGTAATACCCAAGTTAAATACATAATCATAATTCATAGAGTATGTGTTTACTTAAGGGTAATTATCATTAGAGTAAAAGATTCACTTTATAGGAGTAAAACTGCTAAGTTGCGTTATGGGTACTAATTTATGTTTCTAGTCGTCAAGGAGTGTGATTTGATGTTTGATTTTCATATGGCAAGCGTAATTCAATCTATCTACATACTTCAAAGAAAAAAATTAGGAAGGGACAATAAAATGTAATATATTTTAGACGGAGTACGTTCAACATTTCAGGACGGGAATAATCATTTTTTCAGTAATAACACAATATTTGATTTTTGAGATTTCTCTAGCTGTTCATGAAATAAATAAAATTGTATATAAAAAATGATTATCTCATTTAAAATAAATATTTCTTATTTACCAATCCTTCGGTTTGGCGCCCCATTGGGGTTACGCACGCGTGCACCGCACGCGTTGCACGCCCGGTTACGGGGCCCTGATATTATTCCAAGTACGCAATAATGAACCACCCGCATCCCTCAAAACGGTATTACTCTCTATACAGTACCGAAATTTCCAAAGGAAAGTTTCAAACGGGCCATACCGCTCCTGAATTTTGCACATGTATATAATATTTTTCGTAGCGCCATCTTATACATAATGGCTACATTAACAGAGCTTAGATTCTTACAGATTCCTATACTGTATTCGTATTATATGTCGAATATTTACGTTTCACATGCCAATTTCTATTAATTTCAGAAATTTATTTTAAAAGTACACCACGCAAAAAGTACTTTATTAATTCACATTTTTTTAACGTTATATCCTTCCATTACTTCTACTGTAGTGCTAAACGGAATTTTATCATGAAATTCATTTAAATACTTAAGTAATTTAGATATAAACGCTCTTATATTTACTGAGAAAAAAGCAAAACTTTCACATTTTTTTATAAACAATACACAATAGGTAGGATAACAAAAATATGGCTGGAACTAGCGACATATATTGTTAGTAGGTTAAGCATTTTTCGGTATACATATATGCTCTAGATTATGAGTGGTGTACTTTATAAAGGTGATGGGATCGGCTATACTTATAACATTACCAATGGCCGGCCTTAAACACAGTATCCTTACACTTGTATCTCTTTTCATTTTGGAAACGGCAAGCATTATTTTTAAGAATAAACATCTATATGAAAATAATAATCGATCTGGACGATTTGCTAGCAATTTAGCTTTGATTACACCTAGAAGCACACTAGTCAAAGACTCATTTATTTTTAACGGCATCAAAATTTTTAATAAACTACCTAGTGAAATAAAAAATTTGGAAACTATTAGAAAGTTTAGAAATTCATTAGATAGACTGCTCGCTAAGAGGGCCTATTATGATCTGACAGAATTTTTTGAGGACCATTGGAGCTGATGTATTTGTGATCTTGTGTATATTTTTTTTTTGTCAATTTGTTTGTCATTATTGTTTGTGATTTAGTTTTACAGCTTGTAGTTTGTTTGTTTTTTATTTTTGACAATACTACATATTTTGTAGTTGTTATATAATGTAAATGTGTTATGTGTTATATTTTATATTTAGTCATATTTTAATTTAATTTATTTATTTAAAACTCTTAAACAGTGTTTGTCAACCAGATTTTTTCTTAGACAATAAACATATATTCTCTCTCTCTCTTTATTTTCGATGTTGTTTGATTCTTCCATCTGATTACTCATTACATGATTACAATAATCTGATTAGTCATTAAATTTTTTAATTTTGCCGAAGTTAAAAGAAAACATATATGTTATTTTCTTATTGCCGGTTACGTATATATTTGTCGTAGTTATTTAATATTTAAAATGTCCAGTTGTAGCACAAAACTTTGTATGACACGAAGCACTAGCGGGTCTTGGATCTTCTGAGGTAGCCTCTTGCCTTACAAATACAATGAAAAGTGAAGTTACTGGGAAAGACTTCGCTTTTATTTCTGAAACTTGCTCGGGCCAAAATGGAAATTCAATTGTTTCCGCAATGTTTCTGTTTGCTGTTGTAACACTAAATATTTCAAAAATCGACCAGTTATTTTTTGAGCCCAGACATTCCCAAATTGAATGTGATATGGTCCGTGCCCACATCGAAAACGTGAGTAACGGCTTGGAAATTTATGATCCATCGGGATGGTTTATGTACACTATGTACAGTGATAAAAATTGACATTAAAGGGAATGTTGTCAAATGGTTGAACATAGTTTGGCTACAATATACATATTATTATAAAATAAGACACTGCACACAGTTATTTCAAATATAATTTTAAATCAGACAACTTTACGAAATTTAAAATACAGAGAAGGCAACTTCCAACATTTTCAATTATTAACAAACTTGTGCCAAGAAGAAAATATGACAAACCATTAACGATTAATAATAAAAAGTTAACAAGGTTTAGTAGAACTCTGTGAGCAAAAATTAAAGAACAATATCACTTCTTTTACTAGAATCTTTTTTTTTTTGATAGATAGATATCTTTATTTCAAAATAGGTAACCTAATATACAAATTTAACTTAAATACATTTTTTTTACATATAAAACGAAATAAAATCAATCAATACAATGATTCACCATAAAAAAATTCAATAAAAAAATAATAAATGTAATAATAAATTAAAAAATAATAATAAATTAATAACAATTATAATCAAAATTAATAACGAATTATTATCAAATTAACAAGTTCACCAACCAATAATGGGCAATAAAAATAAACAAAAATATTGTGCACGTTCTCCGCCAATTCAAATACATACTACTTTAAATTTTTACGGAAAACCTTTAATTTATCTTTAAAACTTTTAACTATCCTACAGTCTTTTAATTCATTAGGCAATTCATTAAATTCTCTGAAACCTCTAAATATTAATGAATTCATTGAGCTGCTATAATTCATTTTAGAAAAGTATATGTTATTTTTATTTCGAGTATCGTGTATGTGTATATTAGGAAAATTAATAAATTGCTGAAAATAATCGGGAGCTATATTGTTTTTAATTTTATAAACCAAAATCAATGCAAAATATTGAAACCTTTGATATACCGAAAACCAGTTCAATGTATTCAGCATTAACTTTATCGGTGTCAATCGACCCATTCTTAATATTATACGCATACCACGATTTTGTAATTTTTGAAGTTGCCCCATTTTATTTAGGTTGAATAAATATAAGACTGATGCACAATAATCAAAATGAAAATCTTTAAGGAAGGGGTGATGATCATAATGAAAATATTTCAGAAGATGAAGACGTTTAAAGATGGTATAAGTATTTAGAAATTTCATAAGTTTATTATTTGTATGTTATTAGAAAAATAAAGTTTTTTATTTAAATACACTTATAACATTTTTAATAATACAGGGTTAGTGCTGCATTGGATATCCTGAAAATTTTGAAAATATCAGCGAACGTAAGTTAAAGTCAAACTGGATATCCTGAAAAAGGGGAAATATCAGGGAAATTTTCGCAACATTTTAGGGAAATTACATTTTTACATTTTCACCCAGCAGTACTGACCCTGTAGTAAAACTATTATTATCAGGTGCGCCGTTAACAGTTACAAAAAATATATATCAGTAATATCAAAAAGCGTCAACAAATATCAGGTCATTATTAGAAAAAAATTATATTTTTTTCTCTGTAGAATATCAATAACCTGTAATAGTTTTTACAATATGTCACAGAAACCATAATAATACTATATAAATTTACAGATTTCTATTGTAATGTATTTTGCCTACGTAATCACAAATTTGTTGGCCAATATTACGTTTCAAAACAGTTTTTCGCATTTTCTGCCACTTTATGTTTTTGTAGTTAACGTTGTTTGATACTAAACCCTCGATATATCTCTTTGTACTACATTAACGGTGGGCTGTGTCATAACGTACAGTGGCAAATGCGGTATACAGGACATATGCTTCGTAACGCCCTCAACGTAAGTTTATAAATATCCCTAAACACAGCCAGGACCCCGATTTTTGACCCTTCGCTTCATTATCGAACGTATTCGCTTCATATCTGTACAGTATACAGATAGCGAATGTTCGCTAACGAAGCGAAGGGTCAAAAATAATTGAGGTCCTGGGTGTTAAACATCAGTCAATCAGAAAACATGTTTCTATAATAAAAATATTTAAAACTACATACCATTGGTTTATCATAAAATGGAAATCCTTGCATCGATCTAAGAGCATTAGTGGAGCTCTGAATTTCTTTAAAAATGACAAATGCTTGGCCTCTCATTTTCAAAGTTTTTAAGGCAACTATATCCAAAATTTGACCAAATTGGGAGAAAATTGCATACAAAGATTTTTTCAGCTCATCCTTTTTTACTTTTTCGTTGAGATTGTTAATGTAGATCGTGTTGTTCGGTCGAATATCCATCTAAAAGTAATGGAGGAAAATGCAAATGAGTGTACAGATATTTTTAGAGAAACTTATTACTTACCCTGATATTTCTTTACTTGTTGTGCATGTATATCTTCAGCTAATGTTAATTAAGATTCGAGAACCTTTTTTATTTTTTTCTACAGTGGGTAAATTTACATACACCGGTTTTAATAAAATAGACGCTACTCAACGTGTGGACATGACAGACATGAAGTGAGAAGTGAGAACAGGGTTGCCAGATGAAATTTCAGAATATCCCTAGACGGGAGCTTCAATTTCCCCTAGAAATCCCTAAATCGTATTAATTTGACCTAAAAAAGAAGAAATTGACAGATGACACCTGTCAATTCAATTTATAACCTATTAAACACTATGTTTAATCCACTTTAATCATTGATTAGGTAATGTTTTAATGTTTACTTAGGAATATTTATGTCAGGGAACAATAAATAATGACAATAATAATAATATTTGAACAAAAAGATATTTAATAACAACAAAAAATGGCGCCAGCACAGTTTAATAAATCCCTAGATTTCAAAAAAAATCCCTCCAGCCCTCCAAAAGCTTCAAAAAATCCCTAGATTCGGGGAAAATCCCTAGACATGGTAACCCTGAGTGAGAAGTGACCAAGTGACATAACATGAAAACGAATTTTTAGGTTATGTCAAAATTGTCATTTGTCAAAACATGTGCCTGGTAGAGACCTTTTTTAGAGTTTCTCCAATATTACTCGAATATTCAAAGAGAGGCCGCTGTACTTGGAATTAATTTTAAATAATTTTTCAAATTGCTTAAAATTGATTTATACTCTATAAAAAAAAGCATCAATACTAGACAAAGGGAAGAATATTATAAATTACGTGATTTTTAATATTGTTTTTATCCATTTCTGCATCTGTTGTTTTTCGTTTTATTATTTTTATTTTGAGCCCAATTTCGGTCACTACAGGATGCTACAGGATTGTGATCTCCGATCCTAGATCCTATGCCGGCACTTGGACTTGGATATGTTTTCGCTGATTTAATTGCGTTCATGTATTTTTGTCTAATTTATACATAGTCTATTTGATTCCTTTCAATCCTCTCTTCTTGATTTTCTGATGACATCCATAGTGTATAGGTACACGTGTAGGCGTGTAGGTAAAGGTACCTAGGTACCTATGTCTTCTATTTGGCGTTGTGTACCGTGTACCTGCAATGTATTCGCTTAAGAGGCAAGATTACAGATACCGAAATAATATGGAGAACAAAAGTGACAAATAAGGGACATATCCTGGAGAAGGTGCTAACAATGATAAGTGGAGATGAGCCGGCTACATAGCCAGATGGGATTATACCAGGTGGACACGGAGAGCCCTGGTCCTGGAGACCAATAGAGACGAAAAGTAGTAAAGATATAGACCTCATCAAAAGATGCGTAAACAACATAAGAGGGGTGGTGGGCAAATACTAGAGAAAAAACACAGGGCACAGAAAGATTGATGCCATTGGTAGGGACCTACATTCAGAAGTGGATGGATAGAAGTTGGCATATCGAGTAAGAATCGAAGATTTCAGTAAAAAAATGTGATTCCAAGATGTAGTGAGATAGGGAAGGGGAAAAGAACGAAGAATAAATTTGACTCAATATGCCATAATAACGGGAGAAGATAATATTGCAAAAATTGTAAGAAATGATAGACCAAACGGCAGAAGACTCCCAGGAAAATCATCAACAGATGACAAGACATCTGGCTTTCAGAATTATACAATAAGACTAAATATTAGTTACCTACCTACCTAACGTAAATACGACTATCTAAATGTACCACAATATCTAATTTCGCTTATAACTGAACTACTCGTACACGAACACACTATTGGAACAGTTAGGAAAGTATACATGACAACTTGACAAACACACACTCTCGAACCACTTCCATCTAGAACAAGGTGTCAGACTGTATATTGTATATACTGTATTGTATTTACTGTATATTGTATAGATATTGTATATGTATATACTGTCTAAATATATCTACTGTTATGTGAAGATAAAAAGAAAATGTTTCATTCAGTGATATGTTGCCTTTGCCGAAAGAAAAACAAAAGATGTCTGCTCCAAAGAAGGGTGGAAGAAAAAACAAAGATCTGAAATATTAACCTCAACACCTTTGAAATTAGAACTCGAACAAAAGGAGCTTAAAAGGAAACAAAAAATGGAAAAGGAAATCGAAAACCAAAAATTGTTAACAAAGAAAAATAAATCTGTAAAGAGAAAAGTCAGAGTAAACAATCTTCAAGCGAAGAGGAAGATTCATACGAAGATGATGAAGCCGACGACACTGACGACATTAATGCCGAAGATTGTAATGAAGGAGAACCTTGTTTGATTTGTGGTTAGTTCGGAAAACGCGAACTTTGGTTCCGTTGCGTTATTTGTGCTGGATATGGGTACACCGAGAGAACAATTTCTTTTCTCCTAAAACACCGATTTCTTTGAGCAATATTTCAGGTAACATATCCTATTAACTTAAACATACCGGTTCACATAAACGACCGGTTAACATAAAGAAACGAGTTTTTTAAACACAACTCAATAATTTCTTACAGATAATTTCTTCAATACTAAGAAATGCATTAATGGTTACATTTAATTTTCTTATCCTAAAGTTTTTATTTCTTAAATTGAAAACTACAAATATCTTGCAGTATAAGAAATATAATATAAAGTTAATCCATATTTATATTTGTGAACAAGAAATTTTCTTGCAATCAAATAAATATTTTAAACCACAAGAAATAATTCTTCAGAAATACCCTCTGTAGTAACTGTGGTTATAAAATAAAAACTTTGTCATTAATGTCGAAATGTTACTTGCAAAGAGATGTTCTTCCACAAAAGAATTGCGCAGATTAACTATTTATGATTTAGTCGTCAGTGTTTGTCAAGATGGCGTGATATGTTCATGTTCATATAGATGGATTTTGGATTTATTGATGTTCTTTAAAAATTAACGGATATTTTGAAGGTACGTAGGTACATATATAGGTATTAAATAAAAGTAAATTGAGTAATTTAAGATGTAATAATAATATTGTTGCGTATCCGAATGGTTAAAAAAGAAACATAATATATGCTTTTTAGGTATAATGATGGACGACTCTGAAATAAAGGAGTTTATTATTCTAACTGGGAAATATGCCACAATTTAAAGCTGGGACAGAATGATATAATATATAGCTTCAGAACAATATTAAGAAAGGAGTTATTAACCAACTGCGGGGCATTCCAGAAATGGTAAAACTTCATACATGTAAGTACCTTTTTAAAAATGTGTATACTTATGTATCAACTATAATAGGTTTCTTGAATGTATCGTCTTCTATAAAAATATAAGTACAATACAACGCTATATCAAACATGGCGGGTGCAACGCTGAGGATGTTTTCTGTTAATTTATTTGAGATAAAGAAATCAGTTAGTCTAAAAGGAATATATGTTTATGGTTAAGAAATGTTATTGCCGAAAACCGTGAATTAGTTAATATGTATTAAATGACTTAGATGTAAACTAATAATACTTTCCCGTTATAAAATTTCTTAATGATTAGGTATGCTGTCTCTTTTAGATTATAAAAATTAAGAAAATAACATATTATTATGTCTACTTAATATTATTATACGTGACTTAATATTACACAGATAAATAATTAATATTTCATTAACAAAAAGAAAAAAATAAACAAAGATGTGTAGGTTAAATAATGCCCTGTTTGAACTAAATATGATTGATTATTATTAGTATTAATAGTTCTTATGTGGGGCCGTGTATTTGTTTTTTTTTGTATTTTCTAAATTTGTCAAAATAAATATCTATATCTTTATTAAAAATATTTTATTAAAGTAAGTTTACTCTTTCTACATAACGATTTGGTTTTAGTGAATTGCTGATATACAAAGTGCTATTAACAAAAGAAGGAAAATTTGAGGAAGTTGGATTTGCCTCTTCATCCTTTTATTGTTGTGTAGACAGGGCCGCGCCGTCCACGTGTGCAATGTGTGCGGTGCACCCAGGCGCAAGCAATTAAGGGGCGCCACTAGGGTTTTCACAAAAATTTTAGGCAGATCAAAATACCACTTACCCATTTTTTTCAGCTTCTACCAAACGTTGGGATATCATAAAACAACACTTTGCAAGTCTGGCTTTAAAGCATTTATCTAATACACGCTGGTCCAGCAGAATTGATGCTTTAAAGCCATTATCAAAAATTTGTCAGAAATTTATTATGCTTTATGTGATATAACGCATTATGATAAAGATCGCGATTGACATTATCAAGCTAGATATTTAGGAGATAGTTGTTAGATACTTGATAGATAGATGTTTATCTCAGTTGCGCAGTCTACATACCTATGGTATAAAGTTCTGATGAAAGTTAACTTCGTTAGCAAAATTTTTCAATCAAAAACAGTGAATATGCAGCTGGCCTTAAATGCTTTACAAGAGATAATAGAATTGTTGCTAGAGTTTTGGACATATATCAAATTTAATGATGTAATTACTACAGCAAATGAAACTGCAGAGAAACTGGATGTGGACCCAGTTATCAACCAGTCACACAGTTACGGCTTCGGAAAAAAGCTGACAGTTCAATTACGAACATAAAAGCGAGCCGATTTTGGATTCTGAAATGTCATACAACGTTAAATTCTTTCCTCAAGCAAGCATTAATGTCAGTAAACGAAAGATTTTCATATTGGAAAATCATGTTAATTCTTTCAAATTTTTATATAGGTAATTTTAACGACAGTACAGAAAACTCACAATTAAAACTTTTGTGAGGAATTTGGAAAAACTGAGATTTAATAATTATCTATATTATAGAGAGAGACGATTTGTTTAAAGAATTATATGAATTATACAGCTTCAGCCTTTGTTAAAAGAATTAAATAATGATGTTTGTAAAATTTTAAAATATATTAAAGGAATTAGCTGTTTCTTTTTCTTCATGTGCCTATCCGTGACGGATGTTGGCGATTATCATGGCAATCTTTAGCTTAGCTATATCCGCGATATGCAGAGCGGAAAAGTTGCACAGGTGTTGTGTTGAACCAGGTTCTGAGGTATTTTAACCAGGATGTTTTTTTCTTGTTGGATCTCGTTTTCCAAATATTTTTCCTTGCACGATAGCTTGTAGTGGGGCATATCTGGATTCATTTCGCATAATGTGTATAAAGTATTCTAACTTCGAGATTTGATAGCGGTCAATTTTTCTTGGTTCTTCTTCATTTCTCTGAGGACCTTCTCATTTGTGACCCGGTCAGTTCATGAGATTTTAAGAATTCTACGGTATAACCACGTCTCAAAGCTTCCAATTTTCTGCACATATCTCCCTTCAAGGTACACGATTTAATGCCATAAAAAAGGACAGAGAAGGCGTAGCATCGCAGCATTCTTACTTTTATAAATACCAAGAGAGAGAGAGGTTTTGATTCTTGAAGAAAGCTCCCATACGGTTGAAGTGGATTTAGCTTTTCCGTTGCCGGCTCTTATTTCTTGGTTGTTAGTTCATTAGTTAGTGTTAGTTCAACCGAGGTAGTTGTGTGCGTCACTCTTTCTTCTGAGGTTTGGTTGATTTAGAGTTGCCCTTTTGTTATCTTTTTCTTGCTAATGATCATAAGCTCTGTCTTTAATACGTTTATATTGAGTCGACTGTAATATGTTTGTTCATAAGGACTTGTAGGTCTTCTAGTTTGTCCGCAAATATTATGATGTAATCTGCATACCGGATGTTATTTAGCCGGTACCCGTTTAGTAGAAGTACTTTTTTAGTTTCGTTAAAAGCTTCCATAAATATTCTTTCAGAGTTGAGGTTGAAAATTAGTGTCCAAAATACAGCCTTGCCTCACTCCACGAATGATGTTCACGTATTCGGTGTGTTCACCTTCAACTCTGGGTTTGCAGTCTGATTCCAGTAAATGCTGGAAGACGCGAAAAGTGAATTTTTCTAAAATAGATATTTATTTTCAAGTTTACCTGTATCTTTTGCAATTCATGTTGTTACAACAAAGATTTATTTTTACTTAATTATTTTAAATGAGTTTATTTTCCCGTTGCATATTTGAGAATTTTTAGTTAGTTTTGTTTGGTTACAATAAAAAATTGTTCATTTTCAGATTATTTAATTTAACGAGACGATTTAAAAAAATGCGTATTTTGGGGCGTCTTTAAATGATTTGCACACAGGCGCTAACACCTGCTGGCGCGGCACTATGTGTAGAAGCCAGTGGTTTAAGAGTGGAGAAAATATTTGTATGTAATAATAACGTTTTATATCTTGTTTTATTAATAAATAATGATTTTACCTTAACACAATGATTTATTTCGCCGTATGTAATATCACTTTATTTTCAAGAAATATTAACTTAACTCTAAATATACGTTTATCTCTGCGAAATATATTTCTTAACATTAAATACATTAATTATTAATAGTAAAATAATAATATTCCTTACTAAGAAATATTATTCCTCAGAAAGAATAGTTTTGTAATGTGTAGAAAATATATTTTTATGACTAATAAAATTAATTAACATCAAGTGTAAATTTTTTCTGATAAATGGGTTTGAAATTTGCCAGAAAGTGATAGTTTAATCATGTTTAAGATATATTTCTTTGGCTATAGTAGAATTTATTTGAAATATTTTAGAAAATTTTATCTTACATACAAAGATATATTTCTTAGGCAATATGCCAAGTCGATCTTTCTTAAATATTAATAAAGTTTCTTTATGTCAAGAATTTTTTTCTCTCGGTGTACATAAATTATGTAGCGTCACTGACAAACCGGATAGGTTTGTAATTATAAATGTGATTTTTATATCTATTAACATTGTTCTCCATTACCTTTCTCATGTTTACTATTACCCGACGTTTCGGGCAATAGCGAACATTGTGTAAACATTTTTTACTTGAGTTTTTTTAATATTAAAATTTTTATTTTTGATTAATGAATAAGAAACAATAATAGGTGTTTTACTATTAATCACTTTGTAGTAGTTTTTGAGTTTCCAACATTTTTCTATGTAAAATAAACAATTATTTTCCTTATGTGTTCGTAATTACCCATCGCTCCCCTACATCCTATCTCATAGCCAACGCACGATAAGCGAGCATGACACAGGAAGAAGAAGAAAATACCTTCAATCACACTGCCATTTTGCTCTGAACTCTGTTGATTTTAATTTCTCTTCTCTTCATGACATAATGAAAGACTTATCTAAGAAAGATCTTATTTTACCACTGTGCGCAAATTTCAATAATTTATCAAAGAAAAATTTTTTTTAAATTGGAGCGAATTTTTAGAAGATATTTTATAGTTCTATACTACTAACGTTCAAAGTGAAAAAAGGGGTTCGTCAAGCAGATTTATTGTCCACTTTGTTAGTCAATATAGCTCTGGAAAGAATTTTGAGGGATAGTGGGATAAATAGGTCCGGAATTCTACAAGGAACATGATGCTTGGCGTATGCTGATGATATGGTTCTCAACGCAGGAAGTGGAGAAGAACTGCTAAGTACGGTAAAGAGACTGTTTCATTCTAGCGCTAAGATGGTATGTAGTACATAAAAATTGCCAGGAAAAATGAAAAACTAGTAGGGTACACTTTAAATTAGAGGTGGAGGATGGATCAGAGGTAGAATTTGAGAGAATATAAGAATTTGAGAGGTATTTGAGTACACTATTCGACGTTCGGAGTGGCATCGTCAGGAGGAGCAGATATTTGCAGACCCTGCTGATTCTGACAGACATGGGAGCCGGTTGCAGCCTGGGCCCCAGAAACGTTGAGTACCAGCATCTTATGGACTTGGTCCGTAAGATAGGAGTGATACAATGGACCCGCCGTAGGAGGTCTAAGTGTCTGAAAGGCTCACAAGTGGGCCCTGCGCCGATGTACCATACCATACCATACTATGGGTCTAAAAGGCCTGTTAACGCTATAAATACATACATACATTCTATGGGTGTTAGACAGGGATGCCTGTTGTCACCTGACTTATTTAACATTTATGGTGAACATGTCATGAGGATGGTTTTAGAAGGATGGACCGGTGGAATAACAGTAGCTGGTAGGAAAATCTTCAATTTAAGATTTGCTGATGACACTACACTTATAGCAGGAAATGAGCAAGAAATGTTTGATCTTCTGCGAAGAGTTGAGTACGAAAGCAATAAAGTTGGTCTGAAAATCAATAAAGCTAAGACAAAAATAATGGTGGTCGACAGATTCGACACTATTCAACTGACTAACATGTTACAGGAATACCAGATAGTAAACACCTTTATCTATCTCGGGTCTAGTATAACTAACGATGGTAACTGTGAAGCAGAAGTTCGGAGACGTATTGGTATGGCAAAAAATGCGATGAGTCGCCTAACTAAAGTTTGGAAAGACAGATCTATCTCTTAAAATATCAAGATGAGACTGGTGAATGCCCTTGTATTCTCAATATTTCTATACGGAGCAGAGACTTGGACTCTTCGCGCATACCAGTGCCAAAAAATTGATGCCTTTGAGATGTGGTACTGGAGAAGAATGCTGCGCATACCTTGGACAGCTCATAGGACAAACGTTTCCATTCTAAACCAACTCAATATTAAAAAAAAGCTGTCCACAATATGTCTGCAACGAATTCTGCAATTCTTTAGTCACTTGGTTCGCAGAGGTGACGACAGTTTGGAGAGATTAATTGTTTCTGGAAACGTTCCGGGAAGAAGATCAAGAGGACGATCACCAACTAGATGTTCTGACCAAATAAAGCATTCAGCTGGAAGAGAGAGAGAGAGAGAGAGAGAGAGAGAGAGAGAGAGAGAGAGAGAGAGAGAGAGAGAGAGAGATAGAGAGAGAGAGAGAGAGATTCTATACCAACGTACATTAAGAAGATTTACTGGTTCTAAATCGGCAATTAAAGTTTTTTATTTGGTTTACCTCCAGCATAGAATCAATGTTTTTATTCAATGATAGACCGATAAATGGTAATTTTATAGCCTTAACCACAAACACTGAAAATACAGAGACATTTACATTTTAATCTAATACGTATATTCTTGTATTTGTATATCTAAGATTATTTGTGTCACATATGGCGATAAATTATCTACACCCACAAACTAAATCAATGAAAAGCCAAGGTGTTTTATAATGAGTATTTTAGTACATATTTATGAGAAACTGGTATTTTATTCGTATTAATATTTTTGTTTATAAATAATATTCGACCTAATAAAAAGAGACTACAACAATACCATGTTTTTTTGATTTATTAATATTCATAGATTTGAGTATTAAAATGGTTCTTGGTTTACCTTCTTACCAGTGGCGCACCCACGGGGTGTTTTGGGGGTTAAAACCCCTCCCAGGGCATATAAAGAAGAGTAGGAAAACGTAACTGGTCTTTAACAAACTGTACAAAAAAATGTCTGTGTCCAAGTAAACCCCCCCCTAGAGGCAAATTCTAGGTGTAAACCCCCTAGAGGAAAATTCTAGGTGCGCCACTGCTTCTTACAACAGTTTTTAAGAATGTTATAAGTTTGTATGTATTTCATTTTAAAAGTTAACAAAACAAGAACCATTCAAAAACAAGAATATAGTCCAAGGACATAAACAAAATTTAATCGTGTTAAGAGAAATACTTTTCCCAGCTTTTTTTTACCAATTTTAGGTCTTACTGTTGTTTTATTGTTGTTACTTACATATTCGCACAATTTTTTGTTATCTTTGTTATTCGCCTTTATTACTTCCATTTTCTCTCTAATTCTAATCCTTTCTGCTTTTTTGATTTTAGATAGTTTTGCCGCTTCCTGTTTTTCCTTTTGTGTTCATTTCGTTTTTCATCTGTTCCAATTTTTATCAATGCCATCCATGCTTGTTCCTTCTCTATGTTTTTGGCTTTATAATCTTCATAAAACCTCTCTTGGAATTCACTATTTTGCCTTTGTCCTATTCTTTCCTCTGCTGTCTCTATGACGCTTGCTTTGATATTGTCCCAGTCAGTTTCTATAGGTATCTTCAGTTTCGAACGCTTGTATTTTTTTTGCTATGTCTTCCGTGTATTTATTGTTTACTTCTTCTGTTTTTAGCTTGTCAAGATTACAGATTTTTTGCTTATTTCTTTGAGCTTGCGTTTTTATTATTTTCATTTTTAATTTTGCTATTACATACTAATATGTGGTCTGAATCACCGTTTGCTCCCCTGTACGATTATGATCTGATTCTGTTAGATTTTATTTGTATGTTTATAAAATAATATTCGACCTAATAAAAAGAGACTTTATACCATGCTTTGTAATATTTATATACATATTTGAATATAACTATTGGTGAAATGGTGAATTGTCTTGTGAAGGAGAGATTAAAAGTATAATCAATGGGTTCAAAAATATCAAAAAACAGGGAGAAAACGAAACAGCCACGAAAATTCTGAAGAATGGAGGGGAAGAATTACAAAAAAGGATATATCGCACCTATGCTCCACTAGCTTACGCAGATGACATTGATATCATTGAAGACTCCATCCTATCCACAAAAGCCATTTTTAACAAGGTAGAAGGAGCAACAAGCGAAGTAGAGTTTAGGATTAATGAAGAGAAGATGAAATATATGTGTATAAATCGAACGACACGAAGAGACAGGATAGGACAAAATGTGACGGTCAACACCTTCAATTTCGAAAGAGTACAACGTTTTAAGTATCTGGGGCCGTAATCACAGGTGACAACGATGTTACTGAAGAAATAAAAGACAAAATCCAATCAGCAAATCGCAGTCGATTCGCACTGGATAAGATTATAAAATCAAAAATTCTTACAAGAAGTTCCAAGATCAAAATCTATAAATCCATCGTCAGACCTGTACTAACATATGGATGCGAAACGTGGACCATGACCAAATGCAACGAAGAAAAGCTCAGACGTTTTGAACGAAAAATACTTAGAAAAATTTTCGGATCTCACCACGACATTAACATAAACCAGTATAGGATCAGAACCAACATCGAATTAAAAGCACTCTACAATGACACCGATATTGTCCAAGAAATTAAACCACAGCGACTAAGATGGGCAGGCCATGTGCACAGACTTCATAACGAGAGACTTGTAAAACTGGTATGGGAGGAGATTCCTACAGGCAAAAGACCACTCGGACGTCCCAGAATGCGATGGAGAGATAACATCCAAGCAGATCTCCGAAAAATGAACATTCCATTTGACCCTAGGTTGATGGAAGACCGAAGAAATTGGAAAAAAGTTGTACAGTCAGCCAGGACCCATCCAGGGTTGTAGCGCTACGTGATGTGATGATGATGATATTATATCGCACCTCCGCTCAAAGGGTGTCATAAGTCAAAAAAAAAACAAAGTTTCGAGAAAACGACGTTTAAAGTCTGTCCTACAATATTTTCGGGTTTAATTCAAAAACTAATACAATTATAATAACTATTTTAGTCAGTTACAATGGTTTTTGAAGCTCTATAAAATAGCGTATTAAGTATATTAAACATATTAAAAAAAAATTTTTTTGCCGATTTTAAAATTTTTTGAGTTATGACACTCTTTGAGCGAAGGTGCGATATATAGCCTTATCAATAGGACATAGGAAGAGAAAAATATGCCCAGAGATTGGACCAAGGCTTTATTATGCCCCATATACAAAAAGAGGGATAGATTGGCATGTGAAAATTACAGAGGTGTTGCTCTGTTGGATACTTGGTACAAGGTAGTAGCCAGTATGATAAAAGAGAGACTCACAGATTTGTTGAATGTAAACTAGATGATAGTACATTATTTGACGGTTTTTGCTGTAAATTTTAAAGAACCGTCCGGATTGACATACAATTTGGCATACGCATAGCCAACATGTCAAAGAAAAAAAGTGATATTCTGACGATGAGTGCTTTTGCTTGGGGGTGACTTTCACCCCCTTCTCGGGGGTTAAAAAATATATGTCCAAAATAAGTTCGGAATTCGATAAACTGATTAATTCTAAGCAACTTTTATCCTATACAGTTTTTTCAATAAGTCAATATTTTTTGAGTTATGTGCGGGTGAATATGTTCATTTTTTAACAAAACAAACACGTTTTTAGACAATTTTTCGCAAATAATTAAAAAAGTAAGTATTTTATCGAAAAAACTATTCTTAGCAAAAATATAGCTTGTAAAAAAGTGAAAAAAATGATGTATATGTTACGGTAAATGTGATTAAATGGGAATTATTAATAATTACCGGTTACTATTATATTAATACAACCCGAATAGCTAGGTCATTATGTAATAAATATACCAGAAATAATCACATGGACCGGTTATTATTAATAAATCCCGTATTCAAACGGTAAACGTGATAAATGTTGAATACCAATAAGTTCTTAGAAGCTTTTGGGGTGAAGGATTTACTTATTACATGTCTATACTAAATTTACTATCAAGATGCAGTAGAAATAAACAAACCAAGACACGTTAAATGCTACTAGGAGTACTCCTGAATCATAATTTACAATGTACCCATATACATTGTAAATCCTAAATGATGATTTCCAAAGTTTATACATTGTAAATTATGATTCGGGAGTGCTCCTAGTAGTATTTAACATGTCTTGGTTTGGAAATTTCTACTGCATCTTGATTGCAAATTTAGTATAGTTAGGTTTTTGGATTGATAAGTTCTGTTTAACTGTCTAAATGTATTGCCAAAATACGAGTTTGTTAATACATACTTATTACATGTCTAGTTAGGATTTTTGATTGATAATTTTGTTTAAGGGCATAGGCGCAAAATGTCGCCTGACAAAATGTTCAATGTACTTTAAATGTATTTATTTTTTTCGAATCCTAAGAAAACTAATAAATATTTTTGAAAAATTTAAAGGCAGAATGAAAGACTTCATGATTACCGAGGGCCGAAAGTTCCTGAAAACTTCTATAATGTTTATTTTAATAAGTTACAGTTATTTTTAATTGCAAATATTTTATTCAAAAGAAATTTTTTATTCTGATAGGATCTTATTTCTGGACTTGAGGCCCTCGGTAATAACGTAATCTTTCATATTGCGTTTAAATTTTTTAAAAATACTTATTAGGTTTCTCATGATTCCAAAAAAATGAATAAATTTAAAACACATTGAAAATTTTAACAGGCGACATTTTGCGCCTTTTCCCTTAAGTGTTTAACTGTTTTTACTTATTAAATGTCTAGTTAGGTTTTTTTGTTGTTTAAGTGTTTTAACTTTGTTACCAAATACAAGTCTAGTTAAATAGGTTTTTTTGGTTGATAAATGTTGTTTAAGTGTTTTAATTTTTTTACCAAATATAAGTCTAGTTAGGTTTTTTGATTGATAAATTATGTTTAGGCGTTTAACTTTATTACCAAATTCGAGTCTGTTTTTACTTATTACATGTCTAGTTAGGTATTTTGATTAATAAGTTCTGTTTAAGTGTTTAACTTTATTACCAAGTTTCATAAATGAACAATAGCGAAGCCCAAAATGTATTTTTATTACAAACCAGAGCTGTTAGGATAGTATTAATAATAACCGGTTAATCTAATTATAAAAGCATTATTAATCACATTGACCAACTGCTAAGGTTATTATTAATACAGACCGGTTATTATTAATACAGACCGGACTTATCACATTGACCGTAACATATACATGAAGTCTCTTGACCTAGTAGAAGCAAAGTTATAGCTAAAGAAAAATGGGTTCATATTCGCCAAATTTCAAATAAATATATTTCAACGTGAAATAACCAAACATGAAGCACTTTTTGGAAAAAACTCATTACAACTTTTGTAAAGAGTAAAAAGCTTTATTTCTATTTTTATTAAAAAAGACTTTAGTATCAAATGTGCGTAAGTTACGCTCAAAACACAGTTGGTCCCTTTTGATTTGGCAAAAAAAAATCGGGAAAATTAAAATTAATCGTTACCGCTTCACAAGTTGCTTTACTTGTGTATTATTTATATTATCTATAAGTTTCATTGGTTCAAAGTGCTCAGTTTTGAAAAAAATTGGGTTTAAAATAAAACATTTTTTTTTAATTTTGAAAAAAAAAAATGGAATTGTTTATGGAATTAACTTAAAAAAACTATTAGTAATACCAAAATATCAAAGAGTAATGAAATGTACGTTTTGCTTTTCTGGATATTTCAGATTCTTTGTTTTCCTGTTAGACAAAAATTGGTTATGTTATGGCTGTTCAAAGATTGCATACACTCGGGATTAGTGACTGGTTCAAGCCATTTTAACTACAGCCTTTTCAAAGCACTTTGAACAGATGAAACTTACAGATCGTATAAAGATTAAATAAGCAAAGTAACTTGTGAAGCGGTAACGATTAATTTTATTTGGGATGCTAAGTAGGGGGTGCTTTTCGCGATTCTTTTTACCAAAAAATAAAAGGGACCAACAATATTTTGAGCGTAACTCAGTTACTTTTAATGTTAGAAGTTTTTTTAAAAAACAAAAATAAACCTTTTTTTAAACACTTTAAAAAAGTAATGAGTGTTCCCCAAAAAGTGTTCCGTTTTTTGGTTATTTCTCGATAAGAACCTATGTATCTACTTTTCATTAGCTACAAACTTTGCTTCTACTGGGTCTACAGACTTCGTATATGCACCATTTTTTTCACTTTTTTATAAGTTATATTTTTATTAAGAATATTTTTTCGACAAAATAATTACTTTTTGAGTTATTTGCGAAAATCCGTCTAAAAACGTGATTATTTGGTTGAAAAATTAACATATTCACTCGCAAATAACTCGAAAAGTATTGACTTATTGAAGAAACTCTATAGAACAAAAGTTGCTTAGAATTAGTCAGTTTATCGAACTCAGAACTTATTTTGGACATATATTTTTTCACCCCAGAGAGGGGGTGAAACTCACCCCCAGGGCAAAAGCACATAATGGCACAATATCACTTTTTTTCTTTGACTTATTAGCTATGTGTATGCCAAATGTCATGTCAATCCAAGAGGTTCTTTAAAATTTAGAGATTTTGCAATATTTTACCGTTAAAGATCGTACTATGAGTTCAGGCTAGTTTTAGAGTTAATAGATCAGTGACAGATCAGATCAGATTTTTACTAAGAGAAATCCAGACTACCTGCTATACACATCAGGTAACCCTTCATGTTGATGTTCATACTTCATAGATTTTAAACAAGCGTATGAGAGGATAAGAATGAATAGAATATAATATCATGCACTGAGTTCCTTGGGCATACCCGCAAAACTGGTTAGGTTAGTAAGAATGGCTCCGAATAACACACGAACTTATGCAGTATGGAGAGGATTCTCCTCAGATGAAATTTGAAGTGAACAGAAGTCTTATCCACGGTGATTTTTAATTTGGTATTGAAAATAATAATCAAAAATAGCCGAGTTAAAACGACCGGGTTCATTTTCAACAATGAATATCAATGTCTGGCCTTCGCTGATGATCGTACTATTCTAACGAAAACAAGAAAAGAATTATGAAATGTTATAAAAAGATGAAATAGAGGCAAAATATTTTGACCTAGAAATAAACCAGGAAAAGTCAACGTACATGATACTCGATAATACAGAGCAAAAAGAAGAGGGACAGTTTAGTTTCATATCTAATGAATTAAGGGAATGTAATTTCGAGAGAATGGACAATTGTATGTATTAGGGGGTTATTGTAGAATAGAAAGATCGGGAAGACTGGGAACTGAATACCATATTGACAAAGGGAAATAAAAAATGGAAGCTTAAGACCACTTACCAAATCCAAATATGTACCAAGAAAAATAAAGTTGAGGACATATAAAACGGTGATAGGCCCATAGTAACGTATGGTGTGAAGGACAGACAATGAATAAAAAGCAAATACGGAGAGATTGGAAAGATGGGAAAGGCAATTGGTCAGAGCTGCATATGGAGGCAAAAATGCGGTGAAAGGTTGGGTGCGATGAACAAACAGGGAGTTAGAGGAACTGTATAACGAACCAAGTATCAATTGCTTCATAGGAGGCTTCAAGTGATGAGAATGGAAAGGAAGATGATGCCAAAGATGATCCTAAAACGGCGCCCAAACACGGGAAGAAGGAAAGGACGATCCAGACAAAGATGGTTTGATAGCGAACAGGAAGATCTCAGAAAAGAGGAAATTGCCCTAATAACACCAAGCATTCCATGTATGTTCCTAGAATGTACACACAGGACATTGAAAATATTCCTGGAATGTCCTCAAAAGCACAAGAACGTCCCCTAAATGTCACAGGAAAATCCTCTGTCAGCTTTTTAAACATTCCCTGAATGTCTTATTGGAACATTCCATGAATGTCTACGAATGTTCTTTGGACATTCACAGTATATTTTTTAGACATTCCCTGGATATAGTCGCTGATGTGACATAATACCTCCGATTTGTTTTTTCATGAGTTTTGTAAGAGAAACTAAAAACTTTTTTTTACAGTCCCCTCCTGTTTTCATATGATATTTTTTGACATGTTTTGAAGTAAATTCAACTATCTATTTACTACAAAACATGTCAAAACTCACATGTGAAAACAGGAGATGACCCTAAAAATGGTTTTTCGTCTTCTACAAAATTCATGAAAAAGCAGATAGGAGGTATTGTCACATCACCGACGATATACCAGAAGTATATGTGGCCATACCAAATAATACATCCTTGATAAATATGAACATTTTTATTGCACAAAATCTTGTCATATATTTTTTTCCATAATCATCACTACGATGATGATTCATTGTGTTGAATTGTACATTACAATTACAATCTGGTCATAACTGACCAATGAGCAATTTTAATTTAACCTAAATTACTACTGTTCCTTAAAATGAAGAGCTTACCCCATAGCGTCTCTTTTATCTAATCTAACAAGATCGTGCACTATTCTAACATACACAGGCACACAAGCACTATGCTATGCTTTTCACTATCACCTATCACTCAAATTAGTTCAAAAGGCTTTGTCCTCTTTAATCTTCTAGTTTGCCCAGTAGTATCGAAGAGCTGGATTTCCTCAATATTCTCATACTTATGAAGTTGTTGCTCGTGACTTCCTGCCATCTTCTTGCTGATTATATCTAGGTTCCATTCCTAGGTCCTTATGGAGATCACTGTTTGTCACATACCAAGGAGCAACTACAATATTTCTCAATATTTTGTTCTGGAATCTTTGTATAATTTTTATATTACTTGGTCTAGTACACCCCCATAGTGGGCAGTGGGCATCCATAAATACATACTATAAAGTAATAACTTATTATGCATCGACAATGTGGAGTTTCTTCCAATTAGCTAATACACTTTTATACCCTTCATTTGCATTTCATAGCCATAAGGCTATACGTTTCCTTCCTGTTTTTTTTGTAGACCACTTTCAGCTGATTCTAGAAAAAAATTAAAATGAATGGTAATTTTTCTATTCTTTACAATCAAAAATCAAAAGAAATAGGTACTATTTACAGGTAATAATATGCATAAATAATTGTTTCATTTTCATAAAGAATAAAGAAAATTGAAAACGGATTTTATAATACTTACATAATTGTTTAAACAAAAGAGATCCAGCCAGAGCAAAACTAACAGACAGAACAGCAAAAAAGCCACTAATTTCCATTCTCCCAATATTCTTTATCTATGCATTTTCCAATCAGAAATTTTTAGGTTATCATGAAATGTGATAACCACGCGACCTTACATAGATACACGACAAATTTGACAATGAACGCAAATTGAATAGTAAATGGCCTCTCTTAAAATATAGGACATTGGTAGTATGTTCATAGAATGTCTTGTGGTAACATTCCACCAATAATTTAATCAGATGTTCACCGAATATTCCTTGAATGTCCAGGACATCAAACATTAATAGAACTTTGATAGTAGATTCCTGGAATGTTTTGTGTTGTTAGGGTGATGGTTGGGAAGAAAGAGAAACAACCAGGGATGAATGGAGGAGAACAGTAAGTTCAATTAGTAGGCAAGGAGCATGATTGGACAAGAAGCTACCTACCCCATTGGACACAAATCTTGTAATATATAAGTATTATATTAATTATTCTATCTAGCCTTTCATGGCCTATTGAGCTTGTAAAAAAATAAATATTATGCCAAGAATTTCCAGTTTTATTGCTTTTGAACTACTTCTATTTTAATAATTATTAATTTTTTTCTTGTATAATTAATTTATCATTTTGTTGTAGCACGTTTGCTTTGACAAATTTTTTCACCAATCAATATTCATTAATGGCATGCACAAGATTTACAGGTGTTTATTAATGTGTCAACATTTTCATTAGGATCGTGTGCACAAAAAAATAAAGTAATAAGTCAGAAACATTAATTTTTACCAATACCTACACCATAAACATTTATCACACACGGATTTTTTTATATAACTAGCTTAGAGCCATGCATAATTTATCATTTCGAATTATTATCGAATTTATTTCCTTATTAATAATTGTAATGTGATTTCTCCGGACCAGAAGGTCAATAAGGAGTGTCCTACCAAGGAATTCTTGAAGCGCGCCATTCTGTTTCGAAATTTTTTAAGAGATCTTCATGAATTTCAGTTATTATTGAAAAACGAATATATATGTTCACTGTTCGAGATTTTTTTATCCATTTAAAAATATTTTTCTACAACCGTGTTAAAAATGCAATTTTTAGCACTCCATACGAGCGTTAAAAATGCTACTTTAAGGCACTAGTGCTTTAAAAAATTTTTAAGGCACTGCAGTTCGTATTTCCCGTATATGCAATTTTGATATAATGTCAAAAAAATATAAAAATGGAATGTCAGTCAAGTTCAAAGTTTTTGTAGATATTGTCCTGTAATTACGTTTTACTTTGGGCTATTAGCAAAATTCATGGAAAAGTTATTTACCAGCAATTTTATTGCTGGAATCGAATTATAAGATCCTATATATTAATAATATAGGTATGCAAAGTCCGCAGATAGTGTGCTACTTTTTTTATAAACAAAATGGCGCCGACAAATCGTATTTTTTTCAATTATTGCTCTATAACTCCAAAGATTTTAACATTACAACAAAAACACCCAAATAAAAATTCACCGCAATTAAATTCTGCATAGAGATATCTTTTTCCTGATTTTCTCCGACGAAAATTTTCCTCAGAAAATGCGGGTTTTCCCAACAAAAACTCTAATTTTCAAATAAAGTTTTAGGTAAGTAATTATTAATCAATAATTAAATAACTTAGTGACATCAAAGCTTTCTTGGTGTAGATTGCAATTCCAGAAGCCGGTAAAAATTAAAGGAATATTTTAGCAACAATTCAATTGTTAATTAACAATTTATGATCGCAATAATAACCAAAATAATTATGATACATTGATCAAACTTATAAAGATTATAAAAATGAGATGCTTATTTAATATTTTATCGACAAAATATAAATTTTTCGTTTTTTTGCATAATTATTAAATTTTGAAAAAAAAAATAGTCATAATATGCTGGTCTAATTAGTAAAGTACAAAGAAAGGTTATTTACCAGCAATTTTATTGCTGGAATCGAATACTATGATCATATATATTAATAATATAGGTATGCAAAGTCCGCAGATAGTGTGCTACTTTTTTTATTAACAAAATGGCGCCACTAAGTCGTGTTTTTTCAATTATTGGTCTATAACTCAGAAGATTTTAACTTTACACCAAAAACACTCAAATAAAAATTCACCCCAATTTAATTCTACATATACGCATGTTTTTCCCGATTTGCTCCGACGAAAATTATCCTCGGAAAATGTGAGTTTTTCCAACAAAATCTCGAATATTCACTAGTAATACCACTAGAGGTCAAATTATTTCCGGAAATTTTTTTGAGATCATGAATATTTTGAAAATTTCCCGAGTCGCAGACGAGGGAAATTTTCTAAAAATATTCATGATCAAAAAAAAATTTCCGGATATTAATTTGACTTCGCGTGGTATTCGGTAAGAAAATTCCACACCAAATTTGCATTTTAAAATCCAAAGCTGCATGAACAGATTAATAGCGCGCCATAGCTTTGTCAGCAATTATTTAGGCTTTCAAATTCGTAATTTCTACTCATTGTAGTTGCATGGGAATACCATTTCAAGATAGAAAATAGTATATTCTTCAATTTTACATAAGTTTTGAGTAACTACAAGTGATAGAAAATGAATCAAAACTAAATTATGTAAACAAATAAAAACCAGTCTGTCAAAAATGTTCTGTTATTGTAAACGTCAAAAAATTTCCACTATAATTCGCTGTTGGGTACCCCACGAGCAAAAAATTTCCGATAAAATACCTCCGTTGCCATGGTGATCTGTCAAAATAACGTATTTTGATTGGTTCAAAATTACAGGTGTGGAATTTTCAAATAAATTTTTTGGGCAAGTAATTATTCATCAATAATTAAATAACTTAGTGAAATAAAAGCTTTCTTAGTATAGATTATAACTGCAGAAGCCGGTGAAAATTAAACGAATATTTTAGCAACAATTCAATTGTTAATTAACAATTTACAGTCGCAATAAAAACCAACATAATCATGAGACATTGATCAAACTTAAAAAGATTATAAAGATGTGATGCCTATTTAATATTTTTTCGACAAAATATAAATTTTTTATTTTTTTGCATAATATTTAAATGTTAAAAAAAATAGTTATAAACAAATTAACATTTCTCAGAAATTGTTTATTATATTCTAATTTTAAAAATACTTAAAATGCGTATTTGAAAGGTCTTGAAAATGAATGCTTTAAAACATTTTTCCAACCATTTGCAAAAAAGTTATGAAACAGCAAAGTAAATATACGATTGCTCCGTTGTTTATAATTTGTTTTAATTGTTTCAAAGCTTAAAAGTGAGTCTGTGGTACAATCTAATTATTCACAAAGAATATCAAATATTAGTTCAATGGTTCTATTTTAATCAAAGATTAAAAATACTTTTTTTTATAATTTTTAGCGCGAAAATAGGCTTGATACAGAGCCGGAGATGTTCACTCGAAGCGACTGACACGCTTTAAACTCGCGCGAGTTGTGTATGTGGACGGGTATAATACATAATACATACAGTCGGAAAAATGAAAGAATACCCATGAACGAATATATAAAACACGCTGTATTTTCCTGTCACCGTGTCACAAAGAAAATTGTCCAGTGCAAGTACATGTAACAATAATTATTACATGTACTTGCGCTGGCCAATTTTTTATGTGACACGGTGACAGGAAAATACAGCGTGTTTTATATTTTCGTTCATGGGTATTTTTTCATTTTTCCTACTGTAGCTACGGTACTGTATTAGTCTACTTTCGCGCGTGCAAATTACAAAAAAAAAATATTTATAATCTTTAATTAAAATATAACCATTAAACTAATAATCGATATTTTTTGTAAGTAATTAGCTTGTACTTTAAACTCACTTTTACGCTTTGAAAGAATTAAAAAAAAATTATAAACAACGCAGCAATCGTATGTTTACTTTGCTGTATCATAACTTTTTTGCAAATGGTTGCAAAAAAGTTTTAAAACATTCATTTTCAAGATATTTAAATTACGCATTTTAACTATTTTTTAAAATTAGAATATAATGAAAACTTTCTGATAAACGTTAATTTGTTTATAACTATTTTTTTAAACATTTAAAGATTATGCAAAAAAATAAAAAAATAATATTTTGTCGACAAAATGTTAAATAGGCATCTCATCTTTATCAAAATTTGATCAGTTTATCATAATTATTTTGGTTATTATTGCGACTGTAAATTATTAATTAACAATTGAATTGTTGCTAAAATATTCGTTCAATTTTCACCAGCTTCTGGAACTATAATCCAAACCAAGAAGGCTTTTAAGTCACCAAATGATTTAATTATTGGTAGGTAATTTTGTTGGGAAAACCCAGATTTTTCGAGGAAAATTTTCGTCGGAGCAGATCGGAAAAAACATATCTCTATGCAGAACTTAATTGCGGTGAATTTTTATTTGAGTGTTTTTGTTGTAAAGTTAAAATTTTCGGAGTTATAGAGCAATAATTGAAAAAAACACGATTTTCGGGCGCCATTTTGTTTATAAAAAAGCAGCACACTATCTGGGGACTTTGCATACCTATGTGCATAATAAAATTGCTGGTAAATAACTTTTCCCAAAAATGGCCTATTCTCCGATAATCAGCCCAGACTATTTGTAGAAAAAATATTGTATGATATGCGTGTTAAAAGTTTGTTAACACGTTTGTTAAATGTTAACAATTCCCTGTAATTGCCTCGATTGTCAGAGTTGTTGCCCTCAAAGTGACCACGAAACGCTAATTCTTGTTTGGCCAAAAAACATACGGTATCTATTATAAGTGTGCTAAGGATATAGGTACCTATCTATTTTTTTAACAAACTCATTATGTTTAGCAATATTTGCTTTAAAAGCTTGGTTAAGGGAACTTTCGATTCTTGTTTTGCCAAACTGAATCAAATTGGGTACACATCTTAGATGTAGGTAACGGAGAAATTGTCTCCTTTTTAAAGCTCTAAAACTATTTAAATCGTGAACCTGGTCCATCCATTTTTCTGTAGAAACCAGAAGACATGGCCAACAATACAGTCTATTTTTCTTGCAACCACATAAGCAAGGATTTTCACTGTGCCAACTAAATTTAAAATATCGAACTACTTTTTTGATTCCTTTTTTAAATTGTTTAAAATACGTTTTTCATTTTCAATAATCTCATTTTTTTCTTCAAAATTATACAAGGAGAATTACGTTTCAAGTAGTTGATCGATTACGCAGCGACACTCATCCATGGTTAACTGCACGCACACTTTTTATAGGTACTGTAACCAAATTTAAATCTGGTAACAGGGCTACTGATATACACAACGCGCTTACGCCGTCGCTCCTTCAAAATTTTCAGACACTAGCCGGTCCCGAGCGACAGCGAGGATATAACCATTGTAACCACAAATGAGACTGGTAACAGAGTATAATAAAGTGCAACTGAGTCACATAAATTGGTCAATATTTTTGTGTGTCTACGAGTAGTTGACTATTTACTGAATTAGGTACTATTAACACATAATATAATAATATATTTCTATTGGTAAAAATATTGGTAAATGAAATTATTTATCGTCATAAAATATTTATTTGCAAGATTTTTAACTGTTACCAATGGTAACAGTGGTTACATGGACGCTTCGCCAGTGACCCTGTCCATCTTATACGATTTGCCTTGATGTTTTGTACTATTTTGTTTTTGTTTTTATAGAGTGTTTGAAGTTCCTGGTTGTGTCTTCGTCTCAACTCTCCTGTTATCTCATCTCTACAAGATCTAGAGATGGTACGGAGGATTTTCCGTTCTAATACCTAATAATTTTGTTATTTCACGGGGTTTAGTCTCCACATCTCACTTCTATATGTTATTATTGAGCGATTTATAATTTTTTATATCCACCTTTGTTTTAGCTGTCTTTGATTTAAATAGCGTGGCTAAGGAGTAGTACACTCATTTCCTGATATGATTCAAGCTGCTACATCTTTTTCATAACTGTTTTCAGCTGTTGATAAATATTGATTTAAGACGTGAAATTAATAAAAAGGTATTTGTTGTTTATTATTTATGGAAGATCCAATCAGAGAATACATCAGAATATATTCTGTGATACAAGTATTTTGTTGTCAAATATGTTCAAAATTTATCTAAGCGTTCTATAGTAACATATTATTAAAAAAATCGCTTTTACTCTTTTCTAGATTATTAATTTTTATTATATAGTATATAAATTATTGTAATCACTGAATACATAGTTAGTGAAAAAATTATTATATTAAGAACTGAATTAATAATTTAAGCGGTTATACAAGTAACGGGTATAAAAGAACATTCAAAAGCCATCTCTAAGTTAATCATGACAATATCATTGCCAACCAATGTTTACGTCTCCATACCAGCGAGAATTTTACTACACGTAATTTGCTGTGTAAAGAAAGAAAAAGTAGGGATATCCGTAAAATATTTGCGCCTACTTGCGCCTGCGCTCTTAATGTTGATTATAATAAAAACTATAGAAATAAGCTTAATACTTTGTTAAACAAAAACAAAAACGAGTTATATCAACATAAAATTCATGAAGCTGGTGCAAACACAAAAAAATTTGGAATGATATAAATAATATATCTGGTCGGAAACAAACGACGAAAACATTGAACATTATACAGGGTGTTTCATTAATAATTGTCCATGTAGTAAACAAGCACAAAATACGAATATTTAACCTAAAACACTTAAATAAAATGAGGTTCCTTACTGAGTTACAGGGTGTTTTATCTAAAAATTTAAAAACTATTTTTGCTCAGCATTTTAAAACTATTCGACGTATCCTTTTCAATCTTGGCAGGAAGTATAAGTACTGTACAACTACTAAATTATGTTAAACAAACGTTTCTGGCTATTACCAGAGGCGTACTACGGGGGAAAGTGAATGGTTGACCCTTTCCAAATTCTACGCCACTGGCGAAATTGCTATTTTAGTTCAATTTTTGGATTGTCCAATACTTTCTATAAAAATAATATACTTTTCATTCGTAACGATAAAGTCATTAGTTTTTGAGATTTTGAAGTTAAAAATGAAAAGACACGGTTATTTTGATAATATCTCGAAAACTAATCATTTTATCGTTACGAATGGACAGTATATTATTTACATAAAAAGTATGGCAAAATCAAAAAATTACACTAAAATAGCAATTTCTTCAGTGGCGTAGAATTTGGGGAGGATCAACCAGCCACTATCCCCTGTCGTACGCCTCTGGTAGTAGCTAGAAACGTTTATTTATCTTAATTTAGTAGGGTGTACAGTACCTACACTTTCAACCAAGTATGGTAAGGATACGCCAAATAGTTTTAAAGTACTGGGTACAAATAATTTTTAAATTTTAATCATAATTATGAATCATATCATAAATTAATCAAAATGACTGTGCCGTTTCATATTTAACTTCAAATATCTCGATAACTAATGACGTTATCGTTACCAGTTAAGAGTATATTACTTACGTATAAAATATTGGAGAATCTAAAAATTGCACTAAATAGTAATTCCTCTAGTGGCGTAGAATTTGAGAAGCGTCAACCATTCACCATACCCTGTCGTACGCCTCTGGTAGTAACTAGAAACGGTTGTTTATCAAAATTTAGTAGGATGTCTAGTAGTCGCACTTTCTGCCAAGTATGAAAAGAAAAAGAACACGTCAAATAGTTTTAAAATGCTGAGCAAAAATAGTTTTTAAATTTTTAGATAAAACACCCTGTAACTCAGTAAGGAACCGCATTTTATTTAAGTGATTTAGGTTACATCTTCGTATTTTGTGCTAAGGTTTCTACAGTTACTATATGGACAATTATTAATGAAACACCCTGTATACTGGGACATATTATGAGAAATCAAGGCAGGTACGAGCTACTCCAATGCATTTTACAAGGTAAAGTTGAAGGAAAAATGACCCCAGGACGAAGAAGAATACTCTGGCTTGCTAACCTGAGAGCATGGTGTACCTCAACACAACTATTCCGTATAGCAACCATCAAAGTCATCATAGCCAGAATGATCGCCAACGTTCGGAACGGACAGGCAACCTAAAAAGAAGGCTTTCGACGGTAATCTAAAAATCTAAAAATTCAAAAATAAAATAAAAAATATCGGCGATGTAACTTAATTAACCTGTGAAATGCCAATAGTGTCAAAATTTCACAACAGTGGAGTTAACTTGCCTCAGGTTGCACCAATTACAAACAAGCATTACGGCGCGGTAAACTTGAATTACACCTTCTGCTTTAAAAACAGAGCATAATATATAATATAAAATATATAATGTTCAACTAAATGCTCAAAAATTTAACGAGGATGTAATGATGGGAGGGAATAAACAAGGTGAAGTAATTTTATTTGCAGTTTATATACGACTAATAATAAAAGTGGCATGTACACTTCGCGTCAAAAAAAACTGGTACAACTCTTATAACCAAAAATCGTGTTTTTCAAGTTGTGTAAGTTGATCTTGTCACAAGTAGTGTCATTCCAATTTCTAGGGCAACGTTGCCAGTTCAACGAAAATATTATATCAAACTAGGTAAAAACGGGGCTGTGCGACAGACCGCATTTTTTAATATACTAAAAACTAAAACAATTGTAATTTTCCGTCATCTCAATTAAGTATCCATACATTGATTCGTGTTTTATTATAATTTATGAAAATATTTCAATTCAAAAATAATGATAGATAATAAATCTTGACATAACTTTAAATTATTATGTTTAATGTCAAATCGAGAGGTGTGATTGGTTTCTCGTAAATTGTAGGACAAAACTGCATTAAGTTGTGTAGAATAAATAAAACACACTGGAAAAATTAAAAATTTAATTTGAAATTAATACAAAATGAATAACTTTTACAGTGAACAAGTGTGTAATTTAAATATATTATGTATTACAATTCGAAATATACATTTTAAACGTTATTTTTTTGTATTTAGATTTAGTGCAATTCCGTTATCTGTGATGGCAACAACGAAGTGATTCACGAACAATAATTGTCAGTCTGAACACAGGTTTACATTGGGAAAAAAAAGTGTACCAGATTTATATGACGCGAAGTGTACCACTTGAACCTAACTTCAGCCCGTGAGTAATAACCCGTGAGTAATGAACTATTAGTCACGGGTAAAGTAATGGGTGTTATTATCGATTCAAAAATAGTGAATAATGACAGTGGCGTAGCTGACAGGCCCACAGGGCCCGCAAGGCGCCCCTTAAAGCCTTAAAGCCTTCAAGCTTAATACTTTTAAAAATGAATAACCATTTTCAATTTCGTTGCAAAACGAAAATACAGCCGAACCATATTCCAGTCCAATCAGAGAGTACTGCAAGCACCTCTACCGGTTTCGAAACTTATTAGTCTCTCATCAGGAGGCACATATGCTGCTCTCCCTGATCCAACCAAAACAAACCCCAGCGTGCAGTCCCGAACTGCAACGAACGAAATGGCATAGATGCCCTAGCGGCAACTGCTAGCAAAAGACTAAGTTTTCACTCTAATGGCATATAACATATCCCACCAGAATTAAAACAATGGGAACCTTCTCTGGTTACACCTCGGAGGCTTCTACAATTTGCAAGCAATACGGATGCTGAGACTAAGGAAGATGAGGGAATTCTACAATTTACAATTCACGTCACATCTGCTCAGCGCGGTAAAGTTCCAACGAGACTGGTTCCCTTCATACTCCACACAGAGTAAATGTAAATCAAAAATGAATAACCATTTTCAATTTCGTTGCAAAACGAAAATACAGCCGAACCATATTCCAGTCCAATCAGAGAGTGCTGCAAGCACCTCTACCGGTTTCGAAACTTATTAGTCTCTCATCAGGAGGCACATATGCTGCTCTCCCTGATCCAACCAAAACAAACCCCAGCGTGCAGTCCCGAATTGCAACGAACGAAATGGCATAGATGCCCTAGCGGCAACTGCTAGCAAAAGACTAAGTTTTCACTCTAATGGCATATAACATATCCCACCAGAATGAAAACAATGGGAACCTTCTCTGGTTACACCTCCGAGGCTTCTACAATTTGCAAGCCATACGGATGCTGAGACTAAGGAAGATGAGGGAATTCTACAATTTACAATTCACGTCACATCTGCTCAGCGCGGTAAAGTTCCAACGAGACTGGTTCCCTTCATACTCCACACAGAGTAAATGTAAATCAAAAATGAATAACCATTTTCAATTTCGTTGCAAAACGAAAATACAGCCGAACCATATTCCAGTCCAATCAGAGAGTGCTGCAAGCACCTCTACCGGTTTCGAAACTTATTAGTCTCTCATCAGGAGGCACATATGCTGCTCTCCCTGATCCAACCAAAACAAACCCCAGCGTGCAGTCCCGAATTGCAACGAACGAAATGGCATAGATGCCCTAGCGGCAACTGCTAGCAAAAGACTAAGTTTTCACTCTAATGGCATATAACATATCCCACCAGAATGAAAACAATGGGAACCTTCTCTGGTTACACCTCCGAGGCTTCTACAATTTGCAAGCCATACGGATGCTGAGACTAAGGAAGATGAGGGAATTCTACAATTTACAATTGAAAATTGAAATTGAAAATGGTTATTCATTTTTGATTTACATTTACTCTGTGTGGAGTATGAAGGGAACCAGTCTCGTTGGAACTTTACCGCGGTGAGCAGATGTGACGTGAATTGTAAATTGTAGAATTCCCTCATCTTCCTTAGTCTCAGCATCCGTATGGCTTGCAAATTGTAGAAGCCTCGGAGGTGTAACCAGAGAAGGTTCCCATTGTTTTTATTCTGGTGGGATATGTTATATGCCATTAGAGTGAAAACTTAGTCTTTTGCTAGCAGTTGCCGCTAGGGCATCTATGCCATTTCGTTCGTTGCAATTCGGGACTGCACGCTGGGGTTTGTTTTGGTTGGATCAGGGAGAGCAGCATATGTGCCTCCTGATGAGAGACTAATAAGTTTCGAAACCGGTAGAGGTGCTTGCAGCACTCTCTGATTGGACTGGAATATGGTTCGGCTGTATTTTCGTTTTGCAACGAAATTGAAAATGGTTATTCATTTTTGATTTACATTTACTCTGTGTGGAGTATGAAGGGAACCAGTCTCGTTGGAACTTTACCGCGCTGAGCAGATGTGACGTGAATTGTAAATTGTAGAATTCCCTCATCTTCCTTAGTCTCAGCATCCGTATGGCTTGCAAATTGTAGAAGCCTCGGAGGTGTAACCAGAGAAGGTTCCCATTGTTTTCATTCTGGTGGGATATGTTATATGCCATTAGAGTGAAAACTTAGTCTTTGTAATACTTTTACTTTCTTTAAATTGGAGACCAAATAGCTATTTGTATAACAAGGGAGGAAAGTGGTACTTTTCCTCCCGAGAATGAAGTTTACTGCCCGACGCGTAGCGGAGGAAAATCATTCAAGGGAGGAAAAGGCACTTTACTCCCATGTTATACATATGGTTTTTCCACCTTCCTCAAATAACAAGTCATTTTTTTATTTTTACTTAATTTATTTATGTAACTAACCAACAAAATTTATTAGAACTAAAACTAACAAGTAGGTACAATATAACTGTCAACTGTCAAATATAAGTCAAATTATTAATGTAAACATTGTTAAATCAAAACAACAATTTACTGTTTTTTACCATTCTGCAAAATACAGGGTGTTTTCTAAACACACGTTAAAATGTATAGATACTTACGTAATAGAAAATAGATATTATACAGGGCGTCAATAAGTTATATTTCATGATTGAAATACCATGACGTCACTTTTACTTTTTCTTCCTAGGGAGGAAAAATATTTTCCTCCCTAGGGAGGAAAAGTACAACTTTGCTTCCTACAATCAGGTCCGGAAAAGAATACTTTAGGTAGAGGTAGGTGGAAAACATATTTTCCTAATAAGCATCAAAATAGGGAATTTGGAAGAAAGTAATGAAGCGGGCAATTGACATAACCCTTACTCTTTCCGGGTGCAATTTAGCGTTTCGTGGACATGTTAGTAGTTTAGATGAAAGTAAATCCCTAAATGGTAATGTTTTGTTGGTGGTTCTTGAGCCCTCACATACAAAACGACGTTATAAATTTGCTGGCTCAAGAAACTGAAAACAAATTGATTAATTAAAAAAAAGTTGTTTTCAGACTGATTCCGAGTCAAACTGTAATGATTCAACTTATTGACTGCTTCCACACAGGAAGGGCGGAAGTCCTGATACGTACCTGTTAGTTCAATTATCCTCACTTTTGTCTATACATATTTAGAATTTAATTTAAGTTATCAAGAATTACCTAAAAGTAAAGCCTAAAGAATGATGGCGCTATAAATACGAACAAAAGGAACATCTTTCGTCGAGTTTATTGTCTTGGGATTATTTTTATTACACTCCTTATAAAACTTGCCATGACTGCCTCAATTTCCGACTTTTTACAGCTTAGAAAGTACAGGCGGTTATTCTTTACACGTGTTGAAACCAGTGATTCGGTTTTAGCAGGTAAAAAGAATACATATCCTTACAAAAGTGTTTCCTATGTTTCTTAATAAATTTTGTTTTCAAATTTTTTAATAAATAGGTATTCTTCATTTTTATTTATAAGTACCTACACAAAAAATTACAATTTATTAAGAAGTTACAGTTTCTAGTGTACTTATGTAGTGCAAAATATCCCCATCAAATTCGAAAAAGAAGAAGCAAAGAGCGCGTTAGAACCTGGCCCTGGTTCCGCAACACCCGCGGAACCATGCTCACTACTGTACTGATGTACTTTACTCTTGAGCGCAATTCAAATTTTTAACAAACCTCGTATAAGATTGATAAAATTTTATATTTTATGGTTGCATCTTGCGTTTAGGAACATGCAGAACTTTTTATGAAGAACAACTCTTTTTCATAAAATTAATAATAAAAAAGTTCTCCATATGTTGCCAACTTAAGTGGGCCTGCTGTGTATACATGCTGTACAAGAATTCATCTGTACTCAGTAGATATATCTTAAAAACACCCTGTAATTATCTACGATAATTACTTTCAGTTATTTATGTCATCATAACAATATTACAACCTTCATTCGATTATACAAATATTGTTATCCTAGATCACGATTCACTAATAATTGTAGAGTCAATTATAAACACTTTTCATGGTCGATGCTGAATAGGCATTTCTAAATATATAAACAGCAAAACTATAACAAGGGAATTCTTATTATTATATTAGACATTCGTCATTCTATTTTGTGATCAGACGTAATATTTCCACATTAAAGATAGTGTCTCTTTTTCTTCACGAGACGTTCTTTGGGTGCGGTGCTACCAGCTTATGCTCATGCGAGTGTAAATAAAACAACTCAACAAGTAAAAGCGTATCAATTATTCCACCCCTCGGATAAGGGATAACCACCCTCACCGGGAGCAGATAGCCTTAATGCCAGGGCTGTCATATGGCGATCCAAGACCAGGCGAGAACGTAAGGAACAAGCAGTCTAGAACGAGAAATGGGAAAACACGTCAATGTTCTTGCACCTCGACCACCCTAGACAACAGTGTGGTACCTACATGGAAAATAATGGAGACGTCAGGCTTGACATGGAGCTGAATGGAATGGAATGGAGACGGAACTACCATATGGAACATCGTGGGACAATGCTATGGAACGTGCAGCGAGAACTTTTTGCGTGATACGAACACAGACCGTGTAAAAGTGGTAAGTCCATGTTAGCTATTTTTATGGTATTTCCTGATTAATATAAAGTATAAAGTATAAACATTATGTGCTACCTTAATTACATTAATATATGTTTCAAGTTTACCTATTTTTACTTAATTATTCTATTCTGTTACCAATATTTATCAATATACAAAGATTTTTTTTTTACCCTCATATTAAGTTATTATAGGACGCAATGATACAATTTTATATGATTTTTTTTTACATATTTATCAACGTATACTTTATCCTTGCTGACTTTTATTCATTTATTATTTGACTACTGATGTTTAGTACATTTTTGCAATTTTTTATGATTTTAATATTTGCTATCGTAAATATACCTATCAAAATAAATATACGATATATAACAAATATACGCTATATGCATAATACATTTAAATTATTATTCTAACTACTTATTTACAAGGGTTAATATAACGTTATTTATTTTTGAATTTTTTATTACCACTGCAATTTTTACATATTTTTACCATATTTGACGTATTATTTTATCTCCATATTTTTTTACTATATATCTATATACTACATATCTATATACACCGTAAGACTATCGAATTTATATTTTCGCTAAGAAGTGCAGAAGCTGAAAAAAAAAAGAAAAAAAATTATGTATAAATGAGTAGCAACAAAGTTACTTGGGAAGATTTTGTCAAAATAATTGAGGAAATTGCACAAGAAATAGACAGGCAAAGCAGAAGAGTCTTAAAGAAAAAAGTTCCGAAATCTAAGGACATAAAGGAAGAAGTGACGACACAGCAAATTAAAGCTTATAACAAGTTCACGCAATTGACTAGGAAAAACTGGGAAGCACTTTCGGACAAACAAAGGGAATCGTGCAACAAATATTTTGGAAAAATCAGAGACAAAGTTATACGATCATTTCAAGCAGTAAATGTGAGAACAGTGGTTACAAGTTCAATACATCAACCAATCGACAAGGAAGTTGAAGAGGAACAAAGCGATGAGGAAATAGAAGAAGGAAAAAGCGACGAGGAAGGAGAAGAAGAAATAATTAACGACGGAATAAAAGAGGAAAAAGGTGACATAAAACAAGATATAACAATATTAAACATGGCTTTGACAATCAATGCATTTTTGAATATCGCAAGCAAGATATTGCCCAACGAGTTCGATGGAAGCGCAGGGAAATTACAACCATTTTTAGACGCATTAGAACTACTTGGAAAATTGGCAGAAGGTCATGAAGACACAGCTGTAACGCTAATAAAAACGCGACTCACCAATAAGGCTAGGAACCTAATAACCACAGAAGATACGATTCCACGGATAGCTGAAGCACTAAAGAAAGAATTAAAAGGTGATAATCCGAAGAATTTAATAGCCAAATTAGCCAAAAAAAGGCAAGGGCATAGAGATGCAGCAGTGTACGCATCTGAAGTGGAAGAGTTAGCAGAACAATTAAAAGTAGCATACATAGCGGAAGGAATGCCACTTGACTTAGCAAAGAAATATACGACGGAAGCAGTAGTAACAACAATGAAACGAAACGCTAATGCAGAGAAAGCTAAGCTAATACTGGAAGCAGGCAACTTTACATCACCGCAGGAAGTAGTATCTAAATTTTTGTCGATCGATACGACTGAAGAAAATGCACAAGGAAGAGTCTTAAATTATAGGACAAACTACGAGAATAGGAGAGGACAGCAGCAATACAGAAGAGGATACCATAACAAATATGACAGAGGAAGAAGAAATAACTTCGGACAACGGAACGAAGGAGAAGCAACGGACAATCAACGAAATTATTCGAACAGAGGAGACAGACAATTTAACAATCAAACATACAGAGGAAACCAGAGAGGCGGACGTAACAGGAACGTAAGGTTACTAGAAATAGAGGACAGTCAAGAAGAGCAAGAAAACCAGCAGTTGGGGTTTTGAATGAACAAGAAGTTGGAAGCACACAGGCAGAAATAAAATATAACATTTACAACTTCGACCTAAACCTAACGAACTTTGTACGAATGAAAACAGGAATTCTTGAAAACACAAGCACTTTTATCATAGACACAGGAGCTGACATTTCAATACTAAAATGTTCACAAGATTTTATGAAGGAACAGGTGAAACCAAACACAAAGGCGAAAATAAAAGGAGTCACTAAAGGAGAGTTGCAAACAATGGGAGAAGTTGAGACAACACTCGAAGTAAAAGGAACTCGATTCGAACACATCTTTCAATTGGTAGAACCTAACTTTCCAATTCCAACAGACGGAATCATTGGGAGAGACTTTATTTCTAACTTTCAATGTATACTAGATTACGCAAACCTTAAAATGCACATTAAAGAGGACAACGATTGTTACATTAGTACGAAAATTCTGGATAATATAGACAATGACACCATAATAATACCGCCTAGATGTGAAATTTACAGAATCGTAAAAATTTTTCAAACGTTAAAGAAAGACAGGATAGTGGAACAGCAAGAAATACAACCAGGAATATTCATAGCAAGAGCAATTATTTCAAGTAATAATCCAGACATCAAAATTTTGAACACAACGTACGAAACAGTAAATATAGACGCAAGCACAATCAGGACGTTGGATATTAAACTATTCAATATATATAGGCTAGTCAACGACAGCAAGGACAGAAAAAAAGAATTACGAGAATCACTGAAATTAGACATACCAGAATACATACGAGACAACTTAGTATCGTTATGCGAGGAATATTCAGACATATTCGCCCTAAGGCATGATATGTTAACCTGTAACAATTTCTACGAACAAAAACTAAGAGTTAAAGACCAAACTCCGGTATATATCAAGAATTATAGGACACCTCATGCGCAAAGAGAGGAATTAAATCGACAAGTACAAAACCTAAGAGACCAAGGAATCATAGAACCATCTACATCCGAGTACAACAGCCCAGTAGTACTGGTACCGAAAAAAGCTATAGATGGAGGAAAAGCATGGAGATTATGCATAGATTTTAGACAACTGAACAAGAAGATAGTTACAGACAAATTTCCATTACCAAGAATAGATTCGATATTAGATCAACTAGGAAGAGCAAAATGGTTTTCAGTTATAGACTTAATGCCAGGCTTTCACCAGATACCATTAGAAAAATCATCGAGAAAATACACATCGTTCAGCACAGAAAATGGAGCATTTCAATTTACCAGATTACCTTTTGGATTAAATGTAAGCCCAAATAGCTTTTCAAGAATGATGTCAATAGCATTTTCAGGATTAACACCAGACAAAGCATTTCTTTACATGGACGATATCGTAGTAATTGGAATATCCGAAAAACATCACTTAGACAACCCGAAAAAGACATTCGAGACATGTCGAAAATTCAATTTGAAACTTAACCCAGGAAAATGTCAATTCTTTAGAAGGGAAGTAACATATTTAGGACATGATCTTTCTCAAGAGGGAGTATCACCAGACAAAGCGAAGTATGCAGCAATTGAACAATATCCGACACCTAAGACAGCGGAAGAAACAAAGAGATTTGTAGCATTTTGCAACTATTACAGACGTTTTATTAAAAATTTTGCGGAAATATGCAGACCACTCAACAAATTATCGAGGAAAGGAGTAGAATTTTCGTGGACCGAGGAGTGTGAAAAAGCATTCAAAAAGCTTAAAGCATCTCTGACGAAACCACCAATTTTAAAATATCCTGATTTCAACAAACAGTTTATCTTAACAACAGACGCATCCAATGAGAGTTGTTCAGCAATCCTAAGTCAAGATTATAACGGAATTGACCTACCTATAGCATATGCATCAAGAAGTTTTAGTAAAGGAGAATGTAATAAACCTATAATCGTTAAGGAATTACTAGCGATTCATTGGGGAATTAATTATTTTAAATGTTATCTATATGGAGCACCAACATTCAAAGTAAAAACAGACCATAAACCTTTGACACACCTATTTGCAATGAAAGAACCAACCTCAAAACTCACGAGGATCAGATTAGACCTAGAAGAATATGACTTCGAAATAGAGTATATAACAGGGAAAAGTAACTACGCAGACAGCCTTTCAAGAATAACATTGCATCAACTAAAAAACCTATACATAGACAACGCCCATATACTAGCTATAACAAGAGCTCAAGCAAAAGAAAAGGAGAAAGAAGCAATACAAACAAAGGCTGAAAGTGAACTCGCACTACAGCCAGAAGCCACCAAACAGACAGTAAGGAAGGTACTAAATAATTTAGAGGCGCATAGACTACCAATTTTGTCCTTTGGAGCAGAACTAATCTCACCAAGACTGAGCATTAGGGCCAAAAACAAAATAAAATGCAGCAAAAGCATAGCCACAGGATTGAATCGTTTCGATTTAAACCAAGCGTTGGTACAGCTTGATAAGCTGGCGGTAGAGAATGCAGTACGTAAAGTAAAAATATACGTAAATGATATTATTTTTAAAATGTGCACAATTGATGAATTTATTAAAGAAGGAAATAAAAAATTGAAGAATATAGAAATATACATATGTGAAGTACCAGAAACAATAAAAGATGACAAAGAAAAACACAGATTAATAGGAGAATACCATAATCACCCGATGTTCGGAGGACACGTAGGGAATAACAGACTAATTAAGAAGCTAAAGGCAAGATTCCGATGGAAAAATTTGGAAAAAGACGTAAGAAAATACGTAAAACAATGCCACAAATGTCAAATTAACAAACCGAAAAGAACACATGTCGAAGAGTTCGTGATATCGGACACATCTTCCAAACCATGGGACATAGTATACATAGATACAATAGGTCCATTCACGAGAAGTAATGAAGGTAATAAATACTGTATCACAATGTTGTGTGAACTGACAAAATACGCGGTCAGCATACCAGTGTGCAATAAAGAAGCAGAGACAATAGCAAGAGGAATCTTTGATCATTTCATACCAACATACGGACTCATGAAGCAAATAAGAACAGACCAAGGCACAGAGTATAAGAACGAAGTAATGCAGGAATTAACAAAGCTATTAAAAATAGAACACAACTTTTCAACGGCATACCACCCACAGTCCATTGGAAGTTGCGAAAAACTACACAGAACGTTGAACGAGTACGTAAGAGCATTCATAGACGAAGACAGAGAAAATTGGGATGTGTGTTGCAGAATGTTCACATACTGCTACAATACAACCCCTAACGCGTATCATGGATACACACCGTTCGAACTGTTATATGGCAGGAAGGTTAACCTGCCGGAAGACCTTACACATGAGATTCAACCATGTTACAATATAGATGCCTACTACAATGAGTTACGATACAAACTACAAAGCGCACACGAGAGAGCCAGAACCTTCTTATTAAAACACAAAAAAGAGCGGCAAGAAAAGAATAAGCTCAAAGCAACACCACAACACTTTAAAATAGGAGACCTAGTCCTTGTAAAAAGGGAAGAGAATGGTAAGTTTGATAGTCTTTATGTAGGTCCTTTCACGATAACAGAAGTAAATAACGTTAATTGTAAAATCAGAATAGAAAACAATAAAATCAAGGAAATACATAAGAATAGATTATATGCTTACAATCCGAAAACACAGTGAGTGACAAGTGTTACGAAACAATGTTGTTAAACGAACATTTTATATTATTTATGTATTTGCGTAGGCTTAGGAAGTTTGTATATAAAATAAATTTTTTTGTATTGATTACAACACAGTATGGGTTCGTAGCACGACTTGCAAATTTCCCTCCCCGTAGTCGGAAAATTCCTAAAAAGGGAAGGTGTACAAGAATTCATCTGTACTCAGTAGATATATCTTAAAAACACCCTGTAATTATCTACGATAATTACTTTCAGTTATTTATGTCATCATAACAATATTACAACCTTCATTCGATTATACAAATATTGTTATCCTAGATCACGATTCACTAATAATTGCAGAGTCAATTATAAACACTTTTCATGGTCGATGCTGAATAGGCATTTCTAAATATATAAACAGCAAAACTATAACAAGGGAATTCTTATTATTATATGAGACATTCGTCATTCTATTTTGTGATCAGACGTAATATTTCCACATTAAAGATAGTGTCTCTTTTTCTTCACGAGACGTTCTTTGGGTGCGGTGCTACCAGCTTATGCTCATGCGAGTGTAAATAAAACAACTCAACAAGTAAAAGCGTATCAATTATTCCACCCCTCGGATAAGCACCCTCACCGGGAGCAGATAGCCTTAATGCCAGGGCTGTCATAATGCCATCCAGAGAAGACATATAGATCATAGATTAAAAGTTAGGATGAAATGCTTGTTGGTTAGTTAACCAGAATAAAATGGGTAAAAAGCAGATAAGGTGTTTTATGAAAGAAAAAAGGTGCCACTATAGTATGCGGTCTATCGTCGAATTTCATGTCATTTTTCACCGTATTTTTCTAATAATGTGTTATTGTAAAGGCATAACTTTGATTATTAATTTCATATCGCCGCTTATTTAGTCTACCAAAAGTTATCAGAATTGACAAAGACAAAGCAGTTTTTACTCGGGGTTTTGATTATACCAATATTTTTATTTATCAAAATAAATTGTACTTAAATACCATCCGTATTCATTTCGGATACGTCCATCTCGCAAACAAAATCAAGTAAAACTAAACAACTGGCAGTGAGTCACGCGATGACAAAGAAAACTCTACACCGATGACTAAAATGTTCCCAAGCGAGACTTGCGAACGCATGCATTGATCGTAGGATGGGTTCAATTTGCAGTCTCTCGCTTATAAGCGTGCTTCAAAAAATTGACAAAACTGTCCACGCAGTTTGCCGAAGCAGGTTGTATCTCGCTTAGGATCAATTTGCGCCGGGGCTTATCGTCCTGCTAGGTTTAAAGAATAATATATGTACTAACTCTCTAGTTTATAGATGCTTTTATATAGAGCTTTCTCTCTAAATATAATATGAGAGTGAATTACTAGGTATATATTGACCCCATTATGTGAAAAAAACTGCCACATTTTTTCTCTTTCATTATTTTTTCCAGAGGTAACATATCCGGTTTTTCACCTGTTATTACTTTATAAAGGAAAAACCGGTTATAACCGGGACAAAAAAACAACCGGAAAAACCGATTTTTGCGGAGTAAAAAAACCGGTTTTTAGGTTAAAACCGGTAGGTTTTTCTCATTACTAAAAGTAGACTGCATACTCGGGATATACCGCATATTATAAATTGTAGTATGTAGCAACAAAAAAAAAAGAAGACATTTAAACGCAGCAACAACTATTTCCCCATCATTTGAGCCAATCTTTTGCAATTAAGTTTTTTTTTTGAAATGTTTATTCAGCAATCTGTTAGCTATAAAAATTCTAACAATAAGCGTCTTTGGGCTTTGAAATAAAAAAGAATTGACGTTAGAGAGGTCAGTCCAATGACTTGACCTCTAGTGTGGAACAAACATGACGTTCCGATAATATGCTACATACAAACATACATTTTACATTTACAAACAATACATATATCTAAAATATAAACACAATTACGGTGAGGTATAAAACTTATTTATAAATAAGGTCCAGTGGATTTTTACGTTTTAGTCTGTGAGTTTGTTGACTATTATCAAGCAAGTTTATTGCCAGGGCATTTGGATGGCTTTCTAGGCGTTTTATGTACCGAACACTGCACTGAACTATCACTTCAGTGATCGTAGGTACTTCTAGATCACAATAAATGTCTTTGTTTGACACGAACCATGGGGCGTCTGTTATAGAGCGTAACACTTTGGATTGCAATCTTTCCATTATGGATATGTTGGATTTTGCTGCTGTACCCCATAGCTGGATCCCATAGGTCCAGGCCGGTTTGAGTATTGTATTGTATACCAACAGTTTGTTACGTATAGACAACTTCGATGTTCTGCCCAGTATCCAATAATGTTTACGAAATTTTAAATTTAACTGTTGGCGCTTTTTCCATATATGTGTTCTCCATGTCAAAGTTTTGTCCAGGTGCATCCCAAGGTATTTAACGCTTTCGGCTTGTGGAATTGCTTTGGTATTTATTTCTATATTAGGCGATATTTTACGACATTTTGTAAATATGATATGTTGTGATTTTGATTCATTGATCTTTATTCGCCATTTCTTTGTCCACTTTTCAATGTTCCTAATATGCCTTTGAAGATATTCGGTAGCTGTTGTGGGATTTTCATCTGTGACTAACATAGCTGTGTCATCTGCGAATGTTGTAGTCGTTACATTTTCGTTTGTTGGTATGTCGTGTGTAAATATTAAATATAATATAGGACCCAGAACACTACCTTGAGGGACTCCAGATCGTATAGGGTAGATTTTCGATGTATCTGCTTCATGCTTGACACGGTAGTACCTTTCTTCTAAATATGATTTTAGTATAGTAAACATTGAATCAGGAACGTTCATTTTTATTTTGAAGAGCAACCCTTCATGCCAGACTTTATCAAAAGCCTGACTGACGTCAAGAAAAAGTGCAGAACAGTACTTTTTTTCTTCAAAAGTTTTATTTACTATATCAACGACTCTATGAACTTGTTCTATTATTGAATGCTTCTCTCTGAAACCAAACTGGTGATCCGGAAAAAGATTATTATCAGTTATTGCAATTAAGGTACCTAAATTTTTATACGTATCATCATAATGTTTTAGTAACAAAGAGAAGGCTAACACTAAAACAGTTAGATACTACAAATTTGACACGTCTCTGTTTTTGCGACTGCCAGAGGGTAATAAATTTTATATTATCTCATATTTTCTAGTTTTATTTTATTTTTATAGTTGTTTTATTGTTGTTCTTTAAATGATGCTCATAATAAAATCATTGTAAGGCAATAAAAGGCAATTATAAACGGATATATCCGTAAATGTTTAGACATTGTAAAATAAGTGAGAAAAATAGATTTTATTCACTATTAAAAAAACTAAACAGGTGTGCTGTATGAACATGTTACTAAAAATTAATAATTCTTTAATTTGGTTTTTGAGAATTTTTTTTCGGCATTTCCCTTTTAATTATTTTAATTTTAATTATTAGTTCTCTTCTTCTCTCTCTCTCTCATTCATTGTGCATGAAGAATTAGATTTACGTCTCGTTCATGACTCTTTACTTGCTTATATCCTGTACTTTTTTTTTATATCCAATTTAGTCCCGCAGTCGGTTTTAGACCATCATAGGTACTATTTGGTGCAGTAGTGCTGTCGTGCATTGCACTACATCAGGAGAAACTTTAAAGCAGCCGACTAGATAACATGCACGCAAAAATAACAGACAAATTTACATACATTGACGATTTATATATAATTTTAGTAAATTTTGTTTGTCATTTTTTTGTTTTTATGACTCTTTGGAAGCCAGTGGCGGCTGGTCAGGGTCGGCAGGGTCGGCAGTGCCGACCCACACATTTATGGACACACTATAGATTTTTTTAAATATATAAGTTAATCAGAGTTGATGATATTCGTTTCTGTGAAATAAAAAAAATATCTGTGAGATAATACAGACTAAATTTTCTTCGTGGTTTTTAAAAGAATTCGAACGATCTGATACGTTAAGTGATCCCTGTGCGCTGTGCGTAAGAGACTTTTCAAATTATGGATCCTAGCCAGCCATACACCCGACTGCGATTGTGTGAATTCATGGCCCGCTTCGGCTAGCCGTACCCTGGCCGTACCCAGTTGAGCATTTGCTTGTAATAAGACGCTATGGAATATTAGCCGATAGGCAACCAATTATACATTCCCCGTATTTATTTGAATGACAAGTACGGCAGAAAAACAATCTACCGAGCACAGTGGTGATCTGCAAAACGGCAACAAAACACGTACTTGGACGTTGAGATTTAATTTGGATGTTGAGAGGTGACTCATATTTGTTTGCAGAAATTGCTTGAAAATAACTCATATAATAATATTTGAGTTATCCTCCCATTAAAAAAGGTCCGGAACATTGTTTAAATAATCAAAATGTCAAAAAATAAAGGAAAAATTCGATTTTTTTCTTCATTTTTTGATTATAACTTTAAAAGTATTCATTTTTGAGAAAAGTTGCACTGACATAAAAGTTGTGTAATTAAATTTTCTACAATAAAGGATTAGCTAAAAATTTTAAAAATTGTCACCCTTGTTGCAAAATAGCAATAAATGCGAAAAAATCATAAAAAACAAGTATTTGCATTTTACGTTTTTCAACCGTTTATGCTACACTTAAGACCTTCATAATTTTACCCAGAAAAACTATGTCATATACTAAAAAAAATACTGTGAATTTCATTAAGATCGGTTTAATAGATTTTGCAAGATAAATTTTGCAATCCAGCTTTCGCAAAAAAATTAATTTTTTCAAAATATTGCAGAACTGAAAATAAAGCAGACAGCAAGTTGAATTTATTTTTACTTATAGAAGAATACTGTACCTTTCTTCTATAAAAAAATTCAACTTGCTATCTGCTTTATTGTCAGTACTGTAACATTTTGAAAAAATTACTTTTTTTTGCAAAAGCTAGATTGCAAAATTTATTTTGCAAAATGTTTTGAATCGATCTTAATGAAATGTACAGTAGTGTTTTATTATATCATAAAGGTTTTCTGATTAAAATATGAAGGTCGTAAGTGTTAGCATAAATGGTTGAAAAACGTAAAATGCGAATACTTATTTTTATGTTTTTTTTTTCGCAATTATTGCTGTATTGCAACAAGGATGACACTTTTTAAAATTTTTAACCATCCTATATTGTAGGAAATTTAGTTACCCAACTTTTATGTCAGTGTAACTTTTCTCAGAAGTGAATACTTTGAAAGTTAAAATCAAAAAACGAAGAAAAAAATTGAAGTTTTTCTTAATTTTTTGACATTTTGATTATTTAAACAATGTTCCGGACCTTTTTGAGCGGAAGGATAACTCAATTATTATTTACAAGGAATTTTCAAAATATCTATTAGAAAAGTTCATTAAAAATTATCCATCATTCTTTATTCAAATAAAATAAGAAAATGGATTAACAGTTTTATATGCTGATCTAATTATTTTCGGAAGGTGGGATAAGTTACAAAATATGTTTAATTTTATATACTGCAATTCATTAGGTACAACAAACTGTTCCCGAATTTAATAAATTATTGTGCTCAAATGTGGGCAAATTCTGCCTCAAATGAACGGGATTCCTCTTGTCTCAAAAAAGTCAAAACGTATTGTCGAAACACCATGAAACAAGAGAGAATGTCAAACATGTCTCAAATGTCAATAAAAAAAACTTTTAAAACCTCTCCAAAACAATAATAAATTTTACAATGACGTTATAACCCATTTTGCTACTTCGAAACAACATAGACTAAAGTTAATTTACAGGTTTACAAAAAAACAAAAAAAAAATAAAAAAAAATAAAAAAAAAACAAAAACCAAAAATCTTCTATGAAATTGAAGCCTTTTAATTAGATGGCATTCCTATCTGAGGAGACAAAACCTTGCCGACCCTGTCCCTGAAGCCACGAGCCGCCACTGTTGGAAGCTATGTCTATAAAATTGTACAATTTTCCATGACAATAAAGCACATTTCTATTCTATTCTGTTATTGTAATCAGCCCGTTTCTGGACTACATAAAAGACACTTACTTTAGAGAGTGTCACACTAAAGTATTAATTTTACTATAAATTATTTTTATAATGTTGAATGGGTTGCATGTGTGAGTTCATTTTAGATGAAGTAAAGAAACACAGACGTACTCACAATCATTTAATTTACTTCGACGAACGGTTTCGATCTCTACAATCTACAGATCATCTTCAGGTCGGCGTTACAAGTAGTTAAATGCTACAATTAAAGAAAAACCAGAGTTAGAACAGTGTCTGGTTGTATAAAAATGCTAATAGAAAGCCAAAATTTTAAAAAGTATGTAAATGTTGACATTTTAGAACAACAAACAAATAGGTACATACGTATGCACACACATGAGCAAACAAGTACTCATAAGCACGCACACACACACAGATGCATGAGGTTTATGACTATTTGTTAAATTAAAATTAAATTTTAAATTTTGATCTACTCACATGCCGTTACAAGGGATGATTTGTAAGTTCATCAGTAACATATTTACACGTCCAGATTATGCTAGTAGGATACTAGGTGAAGGACTGGGTAGGCGGACATGCTTAGTAGGTCAAAACATAGTGTATCTAGGGGTCGACAAGACAACAACTTCTTGTCTTGTCTTGACAAAAAATCAAGAAATTTAAAAAAATCTTGTCTTGACGTTTTCTTGACATTTTATATCTTGTCTTGACCCAAGAAATTTCTTGATTACCCGGTTCGGTGATTCCCCGGTCACCTTTTTATTGCGTTGCGTGCTAACTCGGCCACTGGGGGAAGTCCCGATCGAAAATCTAAATAAATGCAAAATATTAGATGAAGAATCAGAAAATTTTGTCAGTATCTGAGAAGCTTTAAAACACTTTCTTCAATAATCGAAGGCTCGAAGGGGAAAAATATTGCACACTCCCATTGGTGGTAATTGGAGTAAACTTACTTTTAGACAAACTGGAAATATTGGGCTCATTTACTTGATAATTAAATTGATAGAGATACTAATAGTCGAGGCATTGAAGGATTGAAGTGTCGATTTTCTTGCAGTAAGACGGATTTTAATGCGGATTGGTGCGTTGGATTCGTGAGAATGTCAGGAAATTTTGTGAACTAATGTAATGAATAAGAAATCTCAAATTGCATTTGTGCATAACAAAAATGCATTTCAAAAGTGCATTTTGAAATAGGCAATTATTATAAATTTGCAACTCGGTAAATTTTCTTACTCGTGGGTTTTTGGGGTCGCCGAAAACGAATATGAGGTCGGCGAGAGTGTGCAAACTACCAGGTGCCTGCAGCGGGTGCAATAAACGTCTTCCTCTGGAGTATTATGGTAATTTGTTAAATAATTGGCCCAAACTTGTAACTCGGGTGGTTTTTGGGGTCGCTGAAAATGAATATGAGGTCGGCGAGAGTGTGCAAAGTACCTGGTGCCTGAAGCGGGTGTAATAAACGTCTTCCTCTGGAGTATTATGGTAATTTATCATATAATTAGTTTAAACTCGTTACTAGGGAGTTTTTGGGGTAATCTATTTTCTTCGATGTAACTATAGTGATGGAAAAGGGTGGTATTTTTATTATAAATAAACATAAATTTTTATTATTTTAATATATTTATGGTTTAAAAAGTTCATTAAAATTCATTTTTTCATCATTATTATCTTCTTCTTCATTATTGCCTTCCTCTCTCGAGTCCAATGTAATATTTGTGCAATCAGAGCCTGCACAATTTTTGCAGGCTAAATTACAAACTAACCCATGCTTCGTGCACCTCAATGAGTTGCCGCAGTCTGACTTACAACTACAGAATATTAAATTTAAAATGTTTGGAGAACCAGGTGGCTGAGTCATTCTAACTGGAATTAATACATTATTTTGTAATTCCCATCCCCAATCGGTTGGGTTCATGTTATTGTCCTCTCCATGCAGCCAAATTTGTGTTTGTAAATATACCCTTTTTTAATGCTGGGTAAATGCATCAACAGATGAAAGAATTTTTCCAATGACAATCTTTTTATTTTTGGCAATAGCCATTAAGTACATTCTGTATCGGTAAGTTTCAGCTAATTGGATATTACTTTTTAACAGTTTAAACTGCTCAGGAATATTCGGTTTCCTGAAACTTATCGGGGCATTGCACATAGCCATAAGAAGTTGGCAGCCGTGGTCAATAATTTCATTAAGGGGTACAACATACAGTAAACCAAATGTGCTTGAGAGTCTGGCAAAACCTCTGGAATATAACAAACTCAAAACTCCATAATATTCAACCCAGAATACCTGCCTTAAAAATACCAGCACTTTGTAGAAGGGACAAAGTTGTCATGAGAACACTAGATAAGAATTGGACATTGCCGTCTTACACATGGTCACCTGATGAGCCAGGGAAATCATCCTTGGTGTCATACCTGCAACACACGTGTCACCGTCAAACACATACTAGTTGAGTGCCAGCTATACACGAACACCCGAAGACAACATAAACTGGATGAAGACAACATAAACTGGATGAAGACCAAACCACCACTCTTAGTGATAATAGTAACTTTAATAATGTGATAATGTTTCTCAAAGACTCTTGGATATACTACGTCATATAAATGTCGTTTTTTATCATTTTGCCGATATTATAATTTCTTAATTTAAATTCTTAATTTTCTTAATTCTTGTAATTTAAACATATTGTAAACCTTACTTTTGTAACCGTGTCAATGGCCTGCGTTGCTGAGACACGTTAATTTAAATAAAAAAAATTTTTTTACACTTCTTTATAATAAATTATTTTAATAACAGGAAAACAAAATAGGAAAAAAAACGTGTTCTGTTTTGCTTACAGTGTAACCGTTATATTAGTGTATACAAACGTGTGAGAGAGAAAGGCAATAATCCTACATGAAATTAGTCAAGAATGTATCAATACTGCCAACATAATTTTAAGCGCCAAATTTAAAAAAAAATGGAGATCCTGAACAAAATAATCATGTTTTTTTATAATATGATATGAAATTAGAATTTAGTCGTTGCGATATTTATTTTCAGTGACCCCAAAAACCCCCCGAGTAACAAGTTTGGGCCAATTATTTAACAAATTACCATAATAGTCCAGAGGAAGACGTTTACTACACCTACTGCAGGCACCAGGTAGTTTGCACACTCTCGCCGACCTCATATTCATTTTCAGCGACCCCAAAAACCCCCCGAGTAATGAGTTTAAGACAATTATGTGATAAATTACCACAATACTCCAGAGGAAGCCGTTTATTACACCCGCTGCAGGCACCTGGTACTTTGCACACTCTCGCCGACCTCATATTCGTTTTCAGCGACCCCAAAAACCCCCGAGTAAGAAAATTTACCGAGTTGCAAATTTATAATAATTGCCTATTTCAAAATGCACTTTTGAAATGCATTTTTCTTATGCACAAATGCAATTTCAGATTTCTTATTCATTACATTAGTTCACAAAATTTCCTGACGTTCTCACGAATCCAACGCACCAAACTGCATTAAAATCCGTCTTACTGCAACAAAAATCGACAGTAAGGCCTTTTTTTGTGCTTCAGTGCCTCGACTATACCGACGAGTAATTAATTTACTTCATTCAAGCTGCGAGAGATAAAATACTAAAACATTATAAAAAACTAATTGGATATACTAGATAGTTCTTATTTTGCGGTGCCGCCCAAAATCCCGACAGCCAAAATCTCGACAGCCAAAATCCCGACGGCCAAAACACCGACACGCCAGAATCACGACAGGCCAAAATCCCGACATGCAACAATCCTCGCGTAAGTCAAAATTCCGACTTTTGTTTAATACTTTTAGTACAAAATACTTTTGTTAGTAACAGAAAATAAAGAACAGATGGCCATAAACAAAAAACAAGAAATAAATGTAATTATATGTTAAAAAGAAACTTATCAAACCTGTCGGGATTCTGGCGTGTCGGGATTTTGGCCGTCGGGATTGTAGCTGTCGGGATTTTGGGGTAGACCCCTTATTTTGGATCCTCGGCATAAACTAGAACTAGAGGCATTTTCCTCTTCATCTTGAAGCTTCTACAATCAGAGGCAGTACAAAAATTTGAAGAAATATTTAACGAATGAAGCATCTTTTACAACCAGACAATGTGCTAATTCTGGTTTTTATTTGTAGCATTTTGTAACTTGTTACCTTTGACCTGAAGATGCTCTACAAAGTTTAAAGAGCGAAACCGGTCGTCGGAAGTTATAATAAAGATTGAGAGTAAGTCTGACTTTTACTTCATTTAAAATGAACTCTCACATGCAACCCATTCAAGATTTAAATATTTAACGCTTACTATTTTAATAAATCCCAGAATGATCTACAGAATCCACTACCTGAGCCAGCACTTTGTCTGAAAAAAGAAGATAACGAATTTGATTTGGATATTACTTACTTATTTAAGAACGCTAACAATGATAACTTACAATCTTGGAAGTATGAAATTGAAAAATACATAAATGAGCCTAAGTCAGAATATACTGGTCTGAGAATATACTTGATTGGTGAAGAAGACACGAAAATATCTTCCCGTCATTATCGAAAATGACCAAGGATTTTCTCGGAACACCAGCAACATCTGTACCTGCGGAAATGCTATTTTCAAGAGCAGCTTTAACAATAACAAAACCAAGAAATCTGCTAGGCGTTGACTCCATATGAGAAGTTATCTGCCTTAATTCATGGCTTATCAAATCCGATTTAAAAATGTGCTTTTGTTATTTAAAATAAAATCTAGTTTGCAATCTTATTTTCAACAGGATATCATTAATTATTATTTTTAATTTACATTTTTGTAAATCGTTTTAGCAAAATGAGTGTTTACTAAATTAAAATACGTTATGTTAAAATCATGTTATCTTCTTCACAAATAAATACGTTTTAGAGTTTTCATTACCTATTAGTCAAGATATTTCAAGATTTCTTGTTTAATCTTGGTATTGATATAAAATCTCTTGTCTTGTCTGGAAATCTAAAATTACTTCTTGTCTTGATCTTGTCTTGAAATCAAGACAAGATCAAGACAGTGTCGGCTCGTGGCTTTAGGGACAGGATCGGCAAGGTTTTTGTCTCCTCAGATAGGTATACCATCTAATTAAAAGGCTTCAATCATCATAGAAGATTTTTGGTTTTTGTTTTTTTTTTCACATAGATTTAGAACCTAAACATGTTTATAAATTAACTTTAGTCTATATGTTGTTTGCACGTAGCAAAATGGGTAATAACATCATCGTAAAATTTATTAATGTGTTGGAGAGATTTTAATAGTTTTTTTTCTATTGACATTTGAGAAAAGCTTGAATTCTCTTTTGTTTCATGGTGTTTCGACAATACGTTTTGACACTTTTGATACAAGAGAAATCCAGTTCATTTAAGGCAAAAGTTGGTAGCAATGAGAGAATTCATGATAATAATTTATTAATTTCGGGAACAGTTTGTTGCAATGAATTGCAGTAAATAAAATTATACATATTTTGGAACTTATCCCATCTTCCGAAAATATTTGGATCAGCATATAAAACTTTTAATTAATTTCCTTAGTTTATTTAATTAAAGAATTATGGATAGTTTTAATACACTTGTCTAATAGATATTTTGAAAATTCTTTGGCGTAACTTTTAAATTTTTGCAAATCTTCAATATTTGAAAAAATGAGTACCTATCTAATTGCACAAGTAATAATAGTATCAAAAATTTCAAAATATACTTGTTTTTCGAGATCTGTGTCATACTTTTGTCTTTTGTATGGGTGTTCGGAAATATCAAGCGAATCCAAAACGTCACTGCGTCTATATTGAAAATTACTATCTCTAAGATTTTTTACCAGCTTTGTTATTCTATTTTTGGAATAAATAATGGCAGTTGACTGATTTTGAACAACATTGAATATCACATCAGTTTGGGTAAACACTTTCTTAGAAATATGTAAAAAAATATTAAAAGAATAATCATTTAGTAAAGTTTTCAAACCGATTGCTTCACGGATCGAGATATCATCACTTGCAAAATTGTCGCCTTTATTAATAAAATTGAAAACTTCCAAAAGCTGTTTACGAAAATCTGCTACAGTGAAAACTAACCGAGATTTAAAATTCCAAAAGCTACGTTATTTCATAATTAATTTCATCCCGAGCGCACTATTAGCAGTGTACGTGCCTTGGTACATGCCTTGCTGGTGTCTGCCCATCACCGATCGGCAGATTGATTTCTGCCGGTATCTGCCGAACTCTGCCATTCAAATACGGGTGAAATTGTGGTGAAATGTATAATTGGTTGCCTATCGGCTAATATTCCACAGCGCTTCTTACAAGTAAATCGTAAATCTAGGGACGGCTCGCCGTCCCTGTCGAAGCAGATCTTATAAAAAAGAATTCACACAATCGCAATCGGATGCATGGCTGGGATTATTAATTTGAAAAGTTTCTTACGCGTAGGGATCACTTTTAAGTTTAACGTATCGGATTGATCGAATTCTTTTAAAAACAATGAATAAAATTTAGTCTGTATTATCTCACAGATCTTTTTTTATTTTACAGAAACAAATATCATCAACTCAGATTAAATTAAATATTTAGAAAATCTACAATGTGTCCATAAATGTGTGGGTCGGCACTGCCGACCCTGCCGACCCTGACCGGCCGCCACTGGATCAAGACAAGATCTTGAAATTTTCAAGAAGTTGGCGACCCCTAAGTGTATCGGAATGGATCCTGAAGGCAGATGTGTGATGTGAAACAAAGATAGAATGTATTACACTCAACGAAAAAGGTACGTAATATCAATAAAAATGTTAATTCGGACAACAAACGCAATACTTAAAATTTGTCCAATTCTTGGTTTTATTGGGACAACAAAACCATGTTCATCAATTCATTATTTTCGTTCGTTGAGCCAATGCATTACGTTTATTGAATGGATGAACATTCATTATGTATACCATAATATCACTTTGTTGGTATTACGAACTCTGTTCACTGAGTCAACGAACACTATTTATTGATATTACGAACTCTGTTCACTGAGTCAACGAACATTATTTATTGAAACAACAACGTCGTTAATTGACCGACGAAGACTATTCGTTGTGTCAATAACAGTGTTATTTCTCCTAACGTATTTCGTTTATTTCTACAATTATTTCCGTTTATTGTTACAATTAATTCCGTTCATTCCCACAATAAATACGGTTTTTCTTCCAATCAATTCTATTCATTCTTACAATCAGTTTCGTTCATTCCTACTATGAACGTATTTTATATTAATTACTGAATGCAATAGCCCAATGTATGATATTAATTGATTAATAATAATTTTTTAAATCCCCCTTTTTTGTCCTTAACCTAAAGGACTTTACACTGTGTAATTTTTCATATGATTTCACTTATACAGTGTACTGGAATAAGTGTTACACTCCCCCCACCCCCTTATTAACTTATTTATTTTTAGCACATAAGCAAAACGCTCGGACAGGTCGATTTTTAAAATAATCATAGTATATTATAGCATCAATGTTTCCAACTTTACACGATCCCTCTTCAGGTGACAGGCGCGGCGTAACTTTGATTTTTTTTTAATGAGAAAGTACGTCATGTGACAGCTTATTTAAAAGCGTTTGAAATAGTGATTCCAAAAATGTATAACACTTTAATCCTTTTTGAGAGCGCAGGTGCAAAATTTCGATCGAATTCTTTTTAAACGCATTAATTTTTTTTTGAATTCTGAGAAAACTAATAAGTATTTTTGAAAAATTTAAACGCAGAATAAAATATTACATTATTACCGAGGGCAGAAAGTCCCTTAGAATAAACAAAAAGTTTCTGTTAAGTGGTATGCCTATTTGAAATTAAAAATCATACTTACTAAATTTTTTCATTTTCACCCCTGTGACTTATTAAAATAATCATTATAGAGGTTCTCAGGGACTTCAGACCCTCGATAATACTGCAATATTTTATTTTGCATTTAAATTTTCAAAAATAATAATTAGTTGTCTCAGGATTCGAAAAAAATGAATACATTTAAAAATAATTCGACCGACATTTCACGATAATAGACACACAAAAACTTCCTTCTACTACGGACTACACTTGAAAACGAAATGCAATTATTATTCGGCACTTCGGTAACACAGAGAAGCTAGGGGTATCACGATAAGGAAAAGCCGTTAACTTTCAAATGGTCAAGCAAAACATTTATTGTCTCAACAACTACGATTATTGTCACAATGACCGCATTGATTCTCGGTATTAAATGCAGTAGTAGATTGACTAATGCATTCGTTGTCACAACAATCAATTTACATCTATTCAATAATCATATATTACTCTATATTAACAACATTTGTACATTGTTTTAATGAAATCTGTACGTTGTCACGATAAACCAAGGTAATTGCTTGTCATCTACGAAATCAAGAACGTGAGTTGCTGCCAGAATTAACAGTATTTATTAAATATACGAAACTAAGTTATTGGCTGAATAAATTGAGTGTTATTGATTAATGTACTCTAGTTATTCTCACAATTATTATTCAATCATTGTGACAATAATCAAATACATTCGGCAATGTCCAAGGGCGCCCATATAAAAATTTTTAGGGGGGGGGCAAACGTGAAGATGTTACACATTACGTTTTGTATATTTCGGATGACAATATATACAGTAGACTCTCTCTATAACGAACACGGATATAACGAGGTTTCGCTTATAACGAGGTACATTAGGTGTCCCATGAAATTCCTATTGAACTATAACGCTCTATAACGAGGCATATTTGGTTACAACGAGGAAAATTGAAATCGAAGAATACGTGTCTTTACCTGTTTTTAGCGTTGTAATGTTCATAAATAAATAAATGCCCCGACTGCCTGTACATAGAAATGCCCAACATCTGTCTTATTATCGAGGCCAGTGCTGTAATAAACTCGGCCACCTGTAATAAACTTCTGCCTGTTTATCGACCGATATTGAATATTATAGGAAATTTACAGTTTATGACGGCGAAGTCTCATTGTTCACTGTTCAGGTTGACCATCGACACCTAATAAACTACGTAAGAGGCATCAAAACATTTCAATATTATTGTTGTTTGATATAACGAGATCCGCTTATAACGAGATAATTAGTCCACCATTTCAGTTTTCATTATAGAGGGAGTCTACTGTAGTTTAAACCACCTAAAAAACCTAGTTTGAACCCTGTTGTGAGAAATTATTCATACATTGAAATACTAGTTTTTAAATGGAAATGTCATGGGTGCCACAAAAGTTGCGCCTCTCTTTAAAACCCGTTTGAAAAGAATACAATGCTTGCAAAGCCCTGCCTTCAACTTTGGCGAGTAGACTAACCATGAGTATGTGTCGAACCAAGTTTTTACTTTAAAATCTTAAAAAAGAGCCCCCTTATTTTTGCAGATTTAGAATCCTTATAAAAAATATGTCACATATATTCCAAACATTTTTAGAATCGTTGATAGATGGCGCAAATAAATCGCATTTTCCGATTATAGCGCCATCCTTCAACAATTCTAAAAAAAGTTTCGAATAAATGTTACTAATTTTTTGAGGAAACTCAATCTGCAATAAAAAAACGGGGGTTCCTATTTAAGATTTTAAAGTTAACTCTTACCCCACCTCCAGAGTGTGGAATGAAAAATCCTGTTTGGTGTCATTCTATAGATTTTTGAAAAATATTAAACACGTGTTTTTTAGTTTTTCATTTGGAAGTATATTTCTCGAGATTATTAGACCGTTTCTATAATTTTGCTATGGTATCACGATATATCGTTTTTTCCGATTATAGCGCTATCTATCCACAATTCGCAAAATGGCTCGAATAAAATTTGCTTATTTTTACAAGGAAAATCCAAATCTGCAACAAAAATAGGGATTCCATTTTAAGATTTTAAATTTACTCCCCGCTCCACACACAGGGGTTGAAGTGGTGGACTTGTTTAGTGTCATCGCATAGATTTTTGAAAATATTTAACACATATTTTTCAGTTTTTCGATCCGATGTTCATTTCGCGAATTATTCGACCTTTCCGCTACTTTTGGGACACACTTTTATATAACACTCATTCGTCATGAAAGATCACCTGTTTTTCATTTAAATAAAATTGTTCTCTTCATCATAATGTACACTTTAAAAATAATCTACTTACTAAAAAAATACTTTTGCAAACTAAAATTTGACTATGTTCAATAAATTTTAAAAATTATTTTTCAATATGAATTTATTTCTGCTTATGAAGATGGTTATATTCGGTGTACACAAAACTTAATATAGAAAACAAATATAATCACTTCACAGATTTTACACTTTATCTTTATAGTGCCAGTTCTCAAAGACAAATGGCTCATTAGTGATTATCGGTCAGAGATCGGATTTCTTGCTGATATCAGTTTCTTTGCAGTATTATAAATGATTCATTTAATTTGTAATTTTGGGTGTCGATTACAGTACTAATTATGTTCCCACTTCCCACGTTTCTAATCTCTTTCAATGTTTTTGTTAATAGCACACCCTGACTGTGCGAAATGTTCATTATGCACATTCCATATAGACCGCTGTCTATTACCAATAGACAATTAAAAATTATCCAATAATTTTTTGACAAAAATACGTTTATGTAATATAAATTTAATTTTTGTTCTTTCCCGAAAAGCTAGGGGGGGCCACGGCCCCCCCTGCCCGTGTGTATGGGCGCCTATGGCAATGTCTAAAAGTTCCTTGAAACAACAAATTAAGTTGTTGTGACAACGAAATATTATTCAGTAATGATGGGCGACCATGTGGGTAGGTAGGTACATTTTTACTTTTTTGAACGTACCTACATTTTTTACACTGTGGATAGTTTATCATCAAAGACGATTTTTTAACTTTAAAAACTTCCTTATTACTTAAAATTTCGTTTTATTTTGATCCTGACAAAACTCGAGATAAATCTTTGCTAAAAATACTACACAATTAACAGTACTTAAACTAAGTGTATGAGCATATTATCTTGTTATCCTAGTTGTGTAAGCAATAAAAACCAACTTTCTATAGATTGGGCATCCTTACACAATTCTAATTGCCTTGATTAGATTTTTTCCCATTCTCCTTACTCCACCCGCTCCCAGAGGAGGCGGGCCCACCTCCTATTGGACCGACCTCTCTCGTCGAGACAAATGCCCGATCGAAGGGGCGGCACGATCTCTGCAGAAGGCGGGCTATCCGCAAGCTCACTGAGAGCTAGCGCTGCCGCTCGGATCTCGGCGGTACTAACGATACTGATGAGCTACAGGTGATCGGATGCTGGATGCTGGTCAGTACCTGTGCGACTAACCTTGCGGCAGCTTAGGATGCACCGTGGCGCGTGAGAAAATGTAAATATATCGTTACGTACGGAAGAAAGGTTAGTTGTTGTTGTTTACGATTTTTTCTGGTTTCTATGGATTATGACGCAGTGGCCAATAATGTTATTGTAGGTAAATTGTTTTTTATATGGAGGTGGTTGTTAGGTGATGGGTTGGCTATTTGTTACAGTTTTTTTTTTAAAGAAATTTAGCGCCAAACGGAGAAGTTTTCTTTTTAGACACCGGTTAAGAATAGAAGTATGAATCTATTCCTTTCCGAAAAAAACCAAATGTGATGAGTTAATTGATAGATATTTACGTAAAAATAGATACAATTGAAACTTTCGGTGGTAAAATTATTAGAATTGATTGGATGCTTGTTTTTGGAAACTTATTTATAAATGCAGTGGCGTAGCTGACAGGCCCGCAAGGCAGGGGGGCCCCGACGTTAGGAGGGGCCCCTTAAAGCCTTCAAGCTTAACAAATTAACCGCCACATTAAAATTTTTTGTTTGTGCCTTCAGGCTCCACGTACGTTGAGAATCTCAATGTTAATGTTAATAATGTTTAACTCACTGAGCGCCTGGGCCAAACAAGGCGTGAGTTAAATACAACTCACGTGGCATTCAATGTGTTAATACTTCTACTTTCTTTAAATTGGGGACCAAAACATATTTTCATATTAAGCATCAAAATATTGAATTTGGAAGGAAATAATGAAGCGGGTAATTGACGTAACTCTTTTCGATTTCGTGGACATGTTGGTAGTTTAGATGAAAGTGAATCCCAAAAAGGTAATTTTTTGTTGGTGGTTCCTTTACTAGCTAAACATGATCCTGTTTTAGCTAAATTAATCGATAAAAACAATAACTAAAAAAAAAAAACAAATTACTTGAGCCCCCAAATACAAGACGAAGTTATAAATTTGCTGGCTCAAGAAATTGAAAACAAATTGATTAATTTAATTAAAAAAAAAATTTTTTATTCAATAATTCTTGATACCACTCAAGATATTTCGAAACACGATCAGCTTACTTCTATTTTCCGGTATGTAACTTGCGATGAAAATAATTTATCTTCTAAAGCAGAAGTTGTTGAAAGTTTTTTGGGATTTATTCGCATGTTAGACCAAAGTGCAGAAGGTCTTGTAAATGAAATTTTAAAATTTATACAATCAAAGCACCTTTCCGTGCACAACTGCAGAGGAAAGGGGTATGATGGGGCAAGGGTTATGAGTGGTGTATATTCAGGCGTACAAAGGCGTATAACTGAGATTGAAGAAACAGCTTCCTATGCTCATTGTGCATCCCATAATCTGAACCTAGTGTTGAATGATGCCGTTGTTGGTGTACAGGAGTTGGTCTTTTTAGGATATAATTAAACAGATTATGTTTTTTTACTGCAAGTGTAGATAGGATGTACTACTTATGTACTATTATAACTTTGGATCCATCGCGCTTACCAACACAAGGTTATGTGAAACCCGGTGGTCATCCAGACATGATGCCGTTATGGCTTTGCGTCGAGCTTTCCGACAAGTAACGAAATCTTTAACGAAAATTTTATTTCTCTCTAAAAAACGATGAAAAATTACAAGCAAATGCATTATTAGAGCATATGAATAATTTTCAATTTTTCGTTAATATTATTATTCACTCTAAAATACTTAACTTTATTAATCTAACATCAACACTTATTTTGCAATCTAAAACGGCAGAGGTAACGGTCGCCCTTTAACCTTTTGAAAAAACTCGTGATAATCTTCTAGAAATGAGAAATTCGATTTTCGAAACTTTAGCAAAAGCAGCAGGAATAGCAGAATAGTAGGGTATTACACCGGAATTTAAAAATAAACGGATAAAACGTATAAAAAAATTTTACGATGAGCTCAGCTGTGACGAAAAGATAACTTTTAGCAAAAAAAGTTTTGTATGTTTAATGTTTTCAATGTAAATTTAGATATAATATTTTTTTTTTTTTTTATTTATTTACGCTGTAACCACAGGGGTTATTAGCGATCTAAAAAATATAACAAAAGTAAAGTTAATAAAAATTACAATAGGTGATACAGTCCAGAGTCTTTAAGATAATTTATTGTGTTTTTAACATTCATGTTTACTCCTAAGGCTTCCTTTATATTCATTGGGATGGTATACTTCTTTCTTATTGTTTCATATGTTTTGCACTCAGTTAATATATGTTTCACGGAGAGTGTTGTTTCACAGTTTTCACACATAGGCGGCACAGTTCGCGTAAAGAGATGTTTGTGTGTTAGGTTGCTGTGTCCCAGCCGTAAACGTGTTATTTTCACTTGGTCGGGTCTGTTCGCTATTATTTGCGGCCACGGTTTCACTGATTGTTTGATTTCCTTGAGTTTATTTTGCGACGCACTCCATTTATTTTGCCACGCACTAAACACTTTATATTTTATTTCTGACTTCAGGTCATCGGAAGAAACCTCGTTAATAAGGATGGAGTCCTGGCTGAGGGATGCTGAACGGGCTAGTAGATCTACTTCCTCATTTCCTTGTATACCTGAGTGTGATGGGACAAACATAAAGTCGACAGTGATCTTATTTTTATTTAGGATCGCTATTTCTGATTGGATATGTAAGGCAATTGGATTATTGGTGTAAAGACGTTTGATAATGTTAAGTGAGCTGAGTGAATCGGTTATTATGAGAGACGGGGATTGTTTCGACTCTTTTATGTGGATCAGTGCTTGTAATATTGCATACAACTCTGCAGTGAATGACGACGTAATAGGCTTGAATTTAAATTTTAATGATGTATTGGGTGTGAGGATGGCTGCACCAACACCGTCTGATCATTTGGATGCGTCAGTGTATATCTTGTAGTGATTTTTAAAGGTTTCCATTTCTTTTAAGAATGATTGTTTGATTAGGTCTGTTATGGTCTCACTTTTTTTGTATATACTAAGGTTAGTATTAATTTTGGGAATTGGTATTAACCAGGGTGGAGAAGTTGGGAAATTTGTTGGGATAATTTCAGGAAATTGAAGATGTAGGTCATGAAGGTTTCTCCTAATTCTTTCGTAAAATGGTGGATCTAATCTTGTTGCAGAGAAAGTGCCTTGAAATCGATCTGTGAATGTATTGGTATAAGTAGGGTGTTCTTTATTACTGGCTATTTTAGAAGCATATGAGAGAGAAAGATATTTGCATCGTAAACTTAGGGGTGGTTCTCCTGTTAAGCATTGTAAACTTTCAACTGGTGTCGTTCGAAGCGCACCTGTAGCTATTCGTAGAGCCGCGTTTTGAACAGTTTCTAAGGTTTTCAATACTGACATTTTGCTTGATGAATAAACTATCGTACTATAGTCGAGTTTGGATCTGACTAAAGATTTATATACGTGTAATAGTGTATTTTGATCTGCTCCCCAGTTTTTGCTGGAAATAGTTTTCATAACATTTAATCCTGCTTGGCATGATTTTTTAAGTTCTTCTGTATGTTTTTTCCATGATAACTTTTGATCGAAAACCATACCTAAAAATCGGACATTATTTGTGAAACTAAGGGTTTGGTTATATAGCTTCAGATGCGGAGTTCGAGTGTTATGCTTTCTTGTGAATAGAATACATTTAGTTTTTGTCGGTGAGAATTGTAATCCGATAGACCTAGACCATGTTTCTAACTGATTGATTGTTTGTTGTAAATGTTTTTGTATAGATGTAGAGTTTTTTCCTTTGGCAAATAAAACTAAGTCATCAGCGTATAGTCTTCCTTTGACAATTGGTGAGCATTGTTGAAGTATATCGTTTATGGCTATTAGGAAAAGGGTTGAGCTTATAACTGATCCTTGTGGTACTCCGTTCTTTTGAACTTTTTTATCTGAGTTAACGTTGTCTGATCGAACTATGAAGCTGCGAGATTGAAGAAAATTTGATATAAATTTTAACATATTTCCTCTGATATTCCAATTATGCAATTTCGTTATGATATTGAATCGCCACACAGTATCGTAAGCTTTATTAATATCAAAGAAGACTGCGATACAATCTTGCTTATTTGCAAATGCTTCATGTATGCCTGACTCTAAGTCTATTAAGTTGTCTACAGTGGATCGATTTTGCCTAAATCCGCTTTGCTGTGGGATAAGAAATTTTTGTTGTTCTAAATACCATCTCAGTCTTTTATTTATCATTTTCTCTAGCACTTTACATATAATATTGGTTAAAGATATTGGTCGATATGATTCTGGTGATGTCCGGGATTTATCAGGTTTGAGAAGAGGTAGTATTATTGCTTCGGACCAGGTTGAAGGGAAAACCTGGTTACTCCAGATTGAATTATAAAGGTCTAATAATAAATTGTTCCCATTGTCTGGAAGATGTAGTAGAAATGCTAGGGGAATACCGTCTGGTCCCGGGCTTGCATCTTTCGAAGAGTTTAAGGCTTCGGCAAGTTCTATTAAGGAAAAAGGAACGTTAAGGTTGTGAATCTCATGTTCGTCAAATCCCAGTATGTTTTTTTCTACGTTGTTTTTATGCATTTTGAAATCGTCAGTATAATTTTCATCACTGGAATTTAACTCGTATTGGTCTGCTAACATATCTACGATTTTTTTTCTATCTCTAATTATTTTGTTATTTTTTGCTAGAAAAGGAATTTTATATGGTTGGCTTTTACCAGAGATTTTTCTTAAGTTTCTCCAAACTGTACTTATTGTTGAAGAGGTATTTAGAGATGAGATGAATTTTTTCCAGGATTCTTTTCTATTCTTTTTTAGAATGTATCTTGCCTCAGCTCGTCGTTTTTTGTATTCCGTTGTGTTTTCGTCTGTTTTGTGACGCTTTAGTTTATTGAAAGCTTTCTTATACTCTCTCGTAGCTTGGCTGCATTCAGGTGTCCACCATGGAAGAGGCTTATGTTTCTTTAATATTTTTGTTTTTCCTACATATGTCATGGCGGCATTAGTGATCATTTGTAAAAATGTACTTAAAAATTTGTCTATGTCGTTTGATGATGTGAAGTTGGTTTGGTTAATGTCCTGTTCAATTTGTTTGGTAAAGTTAGTCCAATCAGCGTTTTTAATATTCCACTTTATGATAGATGACTCAATATTTATTGTGCTCTGATGTGTTAAAGAAATTATAATGGGGTAGTGGTCACTACCGTATAAATAGGGTAGTACGTCCCATGTTAATGTGGTGGACAAAATTGGGTCACACAGAGAAATATCAATTGCCGATGTTGTGCCATTTTGGATGTTGAATCTGGTTGGTCTTCCGTCGTTAAGTAGATTCAGATTTTGGGATGTTATTATGTCTTCTATAATACGACCTTTCGAGTTGAGTTTTATGGAGCCCCACATCGGATTGTGGCCGTTAAGATCTCCGACGATAATTCTAGGTGAAGGAATTTGTTCCATAATAGCTATTAAATCTTCTTGGGATATGGATTGATTTGGTGGGATATACATATTACATATATAAATCTTTTGAGGTATATTTATTGAGATAGCTATTAATTCAATATTATTTGAAGTCACTGTTAACTGTGTGCTCATGAATTTTTCATCTACGTAAATTGCTACTCCTCCACTGGCAATATTTTGGTTTAATCTGTTTTTGTAGAAACATGAATAATTACGAAAGTTATATACGTGGCTTGAATTTTTGAAATTTGTTTCCTGTAGGCAGATAATAGATGGGTGGGTTTCAGAGATAATATGTTTAAGTTTTTCGAAATGGGTATAGAACCCATTTAAGTTCCATTGAAGTAGAGAAGTGAATTTAATTATTCTTTAGAAGAGCTTATAGACGAGTCGGAGTCTTCTCCCGAGAATGAAGTTTTTAAACCAATGTATTTGCCAAGTTTTTTCCTTAATCTGGTGCTTTTGTTTTTCATTCTTTTATCGGTATAATATGGATGTAATTCTGTTAGAAACTTTATAAGTGCCTGAGAGTCATCTGAGTATAATTTTGTTATGCTGATTATGTCTTTTGCTCCTTGTATATTTTCGAATAAATCCACTACTTGATCAAAGTTTAACAATTGTGTTTCGCTTTTTTCTAGATATTCTCGAACTGGTTCTAAAAACGTTTTAAGATTTGTTATCTCATCTGTTAAGTTTTTGTCGTCAGTTTTGGTTTTTTTCATTAATTGAAGTTTAGGTTTTTCGAATTCGTCTTCGGCGGGTGGCGATGTTGCATCTTCTAAGGTTCTTTTTCCTGTTGTTTTATCCGAAGTTATCTGGGGTTCGTGAGTATTCATCTGTGTATTTTTGTTTAGAGGTAAGTTTTGACTTGCTTCGGGTGAGGTTGATTTTTGTTTTTGGATATTATAGGATGACTCAGACGATGTAGGTGTTGCGATTGTAGTGTTGACTGAAGACGTGGTTAAATGTATGGATGTATTTTGTAGTGGTGGTTGTTGGGTTGTGTTTATTGATAAATGCGGGATGGCTTCTGTTTGCGATGTGGTTTGAGAAGACATGGTAGGTGTGGAGGGAATGGTATTTGAAATTGTGGGAGTATTTTGCGGATTATCTTGTTGAGTATGATTTATTGGTAAAGTTTGTTTCATCTCTGTTTGCACTGCATTATCATTGTAAGGATGGCTATGAGATGAAATATTTGGACAATTAGCTGCCTGGTGTCCAGTTAATTTGCATTTGAAACATGTGTCGTTTTGGGCTATAAATATGCGGTATGATGTTTGTTCTAACTCGACAAAAAAAGATTCAGGTAATACAAAGTTGTCTGGCAGAGGTGAAATGAAAATTTGTCGTCGGAAGCTTAGAATGTGACTGAAAGCAGGATTGGTTGCTCCTATTCTTAGGTATGATATGTCTGATAGAGGATTTAGACCTAGTTTTATTAATTCGTCTTTAATTAAGTTCGAAGGTATACTTGGACATACACCGGACAGAATTAAGCGGACTGATGGAGTTATTAATCTTCTTGCTTCTAGTATATTTCCATTTACTTTTATCTTCTTTGTTTCTGTTAGGAATTTGTCTACTAAGTTTTTAGATGATAGATATATGCATATTCTACCGTTTGATATACGGGATGCGAAAATTATATTTCTTGGTTCTATATGCTGACTCAATCCTTCAAGATAGTCATTGATTGTACAATTCTCTAGAGTGTTAAATAAAATGGCTTGATCTCTGTCTGGAGTTAATATATTGCGTGGTTGGCTAACTGCTTTTGAATATGATGCAATTTGTTGTGGTTGACTGGAAGATGACATCTTTTAAATTTATTTAAAATCCAACTCCGGTGCTGTCTCACAGCTTTCGCTGTGACACCCGTTCATGGATTTGGATAATGTAGAGATTATTGTCGTGATTTATTGAAATATTCAATCCAAATAGACACAAATAATAAATTTCATCTACTTACAATTAAAATATTCCGTATACAAATCACTTTCACTAGTACTTTTATCTTAGATATAATATTGCAACAACTTACTAATAGGTTTGTCGGATTAAGATACATGTATGTTTTCATGTTTATTCATAAACTAATGAAGACTTATTAAAGAAAGGCCAACTATTGTCATTTACACTTATTTTAGTAATTATACTGTTATTAGTTGTCGTTCTGTTTATAATACGGGGGGCCACAAAAACTGTCGCGGAGGGGCCCCGCAATCTTCAGCTACGCCACTGTATAAATGCCGATACTGCTTACTTATTTTTTAAATCTTCTAAATGAGAACGTTCTAAATATAGTGGAAATGTTCTATATGAAACCTTAACAAACTTAAGATCTGTTAAAAATCCACTAAGTAGAGACCCTTAAGTAATAGGCGGTCTATACCTGTGCCCTGTGCTGTATTCTAGTGTGCGGTGTACCGAAGGATTTGCGCAGAATAATGAAATGCAAGAAATATCTTGTAGAAAAAATATTTGTTCACAAGTAGATACTTAATAAACATTTGGAGGAAAATAAATGTAAAATGAAAGGGGACTAATAATTTACAAAAAAAATGCAACCTAACTATTTACAAAACAAAAAATTATCTGCAACCTTATTATAATGTAACCTTATTAGGTTTGCTCGTAGTACGATCCAATCGATCAGCAACCGTTGCCAACCATCAGACGCATGCGCAGTTAACAGTTAGCGCTGCGCAGTTAACAGTTCGAGTTCGTAGACTACGAACGCGCTTGCGTCTGACGGTTGGCAACGGTTGCTGATCGTTCTACGAACAAACCTATTATTTAAAAAAGGATACAGCCTAATTATCAGGGGCGTAACAGAGCCCCCCGCAGCATGAAGCTTGCGGGGGGCCCCAATCGATCATGGGCCCCATCTTGTCGTCTGATATTAGGTAAACATCTGTTATTGTTATATTATTTTACGTTGTGTGTTTAAATTTAAGAACGTAAATTTCTCAATAGGCATGTTCGGCCAGTGAATCATCTCACATCTATAAACTTAATCCTTTCCGGTCTTCCGAAACTTTTATGGTGACGACAATAAATTATAATGCTTTGTACGTGACTATTGAAAGATTTGAGAATTGCAATTTGCCGAATTTTAGAACAATATTTCTAAATCTAGAAATTGGTTTTCTCTTTACATTAAATGCTAAATTTTAGTATTTCGATACAATTATTATCGGTAGTAGTTTACAGAGGCGTAACAGAGCCCCCACAGCATGGTCTATCAATATTGCGTCGTCTGCATAGCAGAGTATTTTTATTTCTTTGTTTCCCACTCTGTATCCTCTTCTTTTGTTGATGCTGTTGGCGATTTCATTCATGATTAAATTGAAGAAAATTGGGCTCAATGGGTCCCCTGCCTTATTTCATTGCGCATGTCTATAGGTTCTGTAAGTTGTCCATCTATTCTACAGGAACTTCTCTATCATTCTATTTATTATACAGGAGATGGATTACATGTTTAAGTCTTGAAGTTTGCGTGGGGCCCCCATCTTGCCCTCTAAGATATGTAAACATTTGTCATTTTTATATTATTTTACGCATACATACGCAACGTTTTTTAAGCAGTGCAGTATTGAAAATAAAGTTGTCGATCAGATAGATATTTATTAATAAAATTGTATTCGCTGATAGTAGTGCACGAAGAAAGTTGTTCCTCTCATCAATAATACTATGCAATAATGTAATAATTTATTAATTTTTGTTCTATTTTATTCTATACCAATAAAGATGAAAAATGTAAGTTGTCATAAACAGTACATGTATAGGTACACCGATAGCCCAGTAAATGACCGTTTTGGAGTGTAATTATCAGCGTCACGACGGATTTGCTTGAACATTTGGATTTTGATTCTACTTACCCTCCACTTAAGAGCTAAAAAACATACGTTTAAAATAAGTCCGGAAATGGTTAAATTGACTAATTATAAACAATAGTCCACAGTATATCGTCCTTTTTGGAAGATGATTACAAAAGTCTTAATTATCTTAACTGCTTGGTTTGAGCGAGTCTACCACATTCTGAAAAATTTCAGAGTGCAAGTTGGACGCGTTTCCGCGTCCCGCGTCATTAACATATTTACGTTGTCGGACTAACGAAACGCGGCTGTAAATATGTCGGACAAGAGATCGACAATCTTTATTATTTAAATATAAGTACTTTAAATAGAAGATTAAGAGTTTTGTGATAACAAAATCGTAGTAGAGTCCGACACCCGCAAGATATCATTCTATACTTTATTTCACGTTAAGAATAGAACATTACACTTATGGAGATCAGTGTTGACAAACCTCACGAGCACGGGTGGTTACTCGACTGCCAATATACGATTCATTCTATTGAGTACGGCGTGACATCGGCGCGCTTCTAACGTTCATAAGAAATGCATGGGGCTATCTTCGCAATGTTCTATTCTTAACGCAAAATAAAGTTTAGCGCGGTAGTTTTTTTATTACAAAACTCTTAATTTTCAATTTAAAATACTTATATTTAATTAATAAAGATTGTCGATCTCTTGTTCGACAAATTTACAGCCGAGTTCGTTAGTCTGACAAACTCAAACAAAGCAGTTAAGAACATTTTTTAAGACTTTTCCTCTTCCAAAAAAAAAAAACGATGTAGGACCTAGGATGTCCCACTGTGGACTACAACTTGTGTTCAATATTTTTCGAGTTATTGCGAGTAAAATTGTTTATTTTTCAACAAAAAAAGAAACTCAAAAATTTTTCTCGAATTAAGTATTATTAAAAAAATATTTCTAGCAAAAATGTAGCTTATAAAAAAATGTTCTATTCATGAAGTCAATCGATACAGTAAAAGCAAAGTTAAAGCTTATGAAAAATTGTTCTTATTCATCAAAATAACCAAAAAATGAAGCACTTTTCGGGGAAAAGTCATTAAAATTTTTTTAAATGTTTAAAAAAAGCTTTAGGATCAAAACTAAGCGAGTTACGCTCAAAATAAAGTTGGTCCGTTTTTTTGGTAAAAAAAATCGTGAAAATCTCCCCTTGTTTAGCACCTCAAATAAAATTTATCGTTAGCGCTTTACCATTTACTTTGTATATGTATTGTTTTTATGATCTCTAAGTTTGACCGGTTCAAAAGTTTGACCTGTTTGTACACAAGTTGTATTTAGTAACTTTTTAAAGGGGGCCCCATTTCCAATCCTGCGAAAGGGCCCCGACGGAGTTTGTTACGCCACTGCTAATTATTATTAAAGCAAAAATTCATGCTCCTTAATGTACGAGAGAAAAGCATACAATGATTTCAGCGTACAAAAGTTATGCAGGCACTATAACCAAGAAGATTATGGTGTTATCTAGGTACATAGTAATAGTTTATTGGATATTCGTGAAAATGTTTATTACTACTTATAAATAAACATTTTGCCTACAGTTTGTTGCCTTTCATTACTGTGTGCAAACTGTTCTAAGAAAAGATTATGGTGATGTTTAGCCGAACAGATAGACCGCAAGCTATAGCAGAAACGCGACGGTAGACCGCATAGGTACTAGAGTAAAAAAATATTAAAATATTTAACGTTTCATCAAATACTATTAAAATTTAGCATTATTGTGTTTTTATTGCGGGGATAGCAGGAAAAGATTCAAGCAAGGCGCAGCATATAGGTAGAAGAAAAATGTCCTGGCTGAAAAATCTCAGAGAATGGTTTGGATGCAGCTCAACTGAACTATTTCGGGCTGTAGTCTCAAAAGTTAGAGCAGCAATGATGATTGCCAACCTTCGTCGCGGAGATGGCACGTAAAGAAGAAAGAAGAAGGGTTTTTATTTGGGCCTTTAATTGTAATTTTCCAGGAATTTGATCTCAACTACATAAAGCTTGCATGTAGTTAGATTTGTATGTTTGTATCTATGGATTATTATAGTCTGTTTTTAAACCAAGAGGAGTAATTAAAATTTCCCGCAACGTAAAACTTGTTTGTAATTGATCCAACCTCATAGTATAAGAGCTGTGAGACATTTTTGAGTAGGTATTTTAGGCAACCTGAAAAATTTTCAGGTGACTCTTCTATGATAGCCTAATACAACAATGCCGGTCTGGCTGGAGGGTAGCGGTTATTTTCCCCAAAAATCTCCCCCAAAGTTAAAAAAGGGTAAAATTGTTATTACAAAAGATATCATTGATATGACTTGAAAGTAAATTTAAATATTCAAATATAAAGGAAATAAACAGGCCAGGCGATTTGAGGGCGATTTTAACTCTGCAAGATACTTGCTTTGGCGCCCCAGGATTATTTTCAGGGGGTGCATCTGAACTTCAGAAGATTTCATTTGAATCTGTACATACTATTAACGAGTATAAAATATACAACTATACATGCATAGATATGTACATTCCTTTCGGACAGGGAGGTGCGAATGTTATTTTGACAGGGTATTTTTTAATTTTAAAAATAAATATTCTAAAACAGACAGGTTTTTTGGTGAAATTTTCCAATTGCCATTTGATCAAACAAATTATGCGTGCATATAAATGAAAAGCGCTATAGGTATGCAGCAGTGTAAGAAAGAGCGTATACCGATAGCTGTTTGCGTCCTCTGTTGTAGCTGAGCGAGTCCGTTCGCTCGAGAAAATCACGTGACCTGGCGATATCCATGTTGTTGTGCCTCGAACCGTTAGAGTAATTATTATATATTTTATAATTTTTTAAGTAATTTTTCTTAATTAAAGGAAAATAATACGTACTATACAATAGATTTTGTAAATATGATAGAAAAAGACAAATTTATTATTATAAATATATAGGTCGAAAAGTATAAAACTATAAACTAAATTAATTCTGTGTCCGAATCTTGTACTTCTTCTTCAAACTCCTCATCTGAGGTTAAATGTTTATTCTCTTGTACTTCGTCAGACTCCCCTCGAGACTCAGATTCCTCTTACTTCGTCAGACTCCCCTCGAAACTCAGATTCCTCTTCTACATGATCTGTAAATAGTTGTAATATGTATTTAGAATTAGTTAAAAATTAATCAGTGCTTAATTAATTTAGTTGCTACGTATTATCTGTCCTTTTATACGGAGTCGAAGCCTGAACAATCACGAGCACATCTGAAGAAAGACTTGCCATTGTTGAGATGTGGTGTTACCGAATAATGTAAAAAATATCATGGACACAACACTTAACAAACACGGAAACATTAAGAAAGATGATAAAGGCAAAATAAATACTCAACACTATGAAGGAAAGAAAAATGAGTTAAAATAAATAAACATTCTCTTCTTCTTCGTCAGACTCTCCTCGAGACTCAGATTTTTCTACCATTCTACCTGATCTGTAAATAGTTGTAACATGTATTTAGAATTAATGAAAAATTAATTAGTGATTAATTGATTGAGTTGCTACGTATTCTTACTTATATAAACAATGCTTAATACTTTTCCTTATATAACCAATCACATCACGTTTTTTATTTCTTAGTATATGACCAAAGTAGCTCATGTTTCTTTCCTTCATAGTGTTGAGTATTTCTTTTGTCTTTTTTTATCTTTCTTAATGTTTCCGTGTTTGGTACGTGTGTCCATGATATATTTAACATTATTCGATAACTCCACATCTCAACAACGGCAAGTCTTTCTTCAGATGCGCCCGTGACTGTCCAGGCTTCGACTCCGTGTAAAAGGACGGAGAATACGTAGCAACTCAACTAATTAATCGCTAATTAAGTTTTAATTAATTCTAAATACATATTACAACTATTTACAGATCATGTAGAAGAGGAATCTGAGTCTCGAGGGGAGTCTGACGAAGAAGAAGAGAATGAATATTTAAGCTCAGATGAGGAGTTTGAAGAAGAAGTACAAGATTCGGACACAGAATTAATTTTATAGTTTTATATTTTTCTATCTATATATTTATAATAATAAATTTGTTTTTTTCTATCATATTTGCAAATCTATTGTACAGTACGTATAATTTTCCTTTAATTAAGAAAAAGTTACTTAAAAAACTATAATATATAATAATTACTCTAACGATTCGAGGAACAACAACATGGATATCGCCAGGCCATGTGATTTTTCTCGAGCGAAGGGACTCGCTCAGCTACAACAGAGGACGCAAATAGCTATCGGTATACGCTCTTTCTCACACTGCTGCTTACATAGCGCTTTTCATTTATGTGCAAGCGTAATTTGTTTGATCACCATTCAGTTGGAAAATTTCACCAGAAAAAACCTGTGTTTTTTGAATATTTATTTTTAATATTAAAAATACCCTGTCAAAATAACAATTGCACCACCCTGTTCGGAAGGAATGTACATAGCTATGCGTGTATAGTTGTATATTTTATACTCGTTAATAGTATGTACAGATTCAGATGAAATCTTCTGAAGTTGATTCAGATGCATCCCCTGAAAATAATCCTGGGGCGCCCATGCAAATATCTTGCAGAGTTAAAATCGCCCTCAAATCGCCTGGCCTGTTTATTTTCATTATATTTGAATATTTAAATTTACTTTAAAGTCACTTCAATGATATTTTTTGTAATAACAATTTTTACCCTTTCGTTTAATTTTGGGGGGGGATTTTTGGGGAAAATAACCGCTACCCTCCAGCCAGACCGGCATTTTTGTATTAGACTATCATGGAAGAGTCACCTGAAAAATTTTCAGGGTGCCTAAAATACCTACTCAAAAATGTCTCACAGCTCTTGGACCATCAGGCAAGTTTACTCCACTGTTATCAAATTTTGACACTAATGACATTTATAAAATTTTGACACTTCTGTCATTTCATAGGTTAATTAAGTTATATCAGCGGTTTTTTTGTATTTTCTACGTTATTCCTTTAATTTTTAGATTTTTAGTCTGTTTTTATATAAAAAAAAACAGTTGTTTTTAGAACTCTAGCGATGTATTAGTATAATATAATATTTATGGCTCACCGTCAAAGGCCGATATGATCAACCAAAAAAGAAGATGTATCTGATGATATTTCTAGTGACTTTCTTGGGTGTGAATCTGTCCTTTTAGTTTACTCCTCTTGGTTTAAAAATAAAGATTAGCTTATTCACTGTTTCATTTACAATGGGTGTTCAAAAATTTACATTTTATTTTTAATAGAGAATACTATTTTTTTCTATAGATTGTAATTTTTTATTGAATCATAAAGTACATACGATAGGGTTATGTCTGGAATGGCACATAAGGCCAATGCCCTCCACGGCTTTGTCGGCGCGTATGGCATTCTTTTGTCGAAATTTACCAAGACTATTTTGCATAGATGTGGCTGAATATCGTTGATGCAGCGTTGAATTTAATCTTTAAAATACACGGGTGATTGTAGGCTTGTTGGCATAGACCTTTGACTTCAAATATCCCCATAAAAAGAAATCTAATGGTGTTAAATCACACGATCCAGGATCCAGGGGGCCAATTCTAGATCTAGGATAGAGGCCAGGAAATGTCTCATGCAGTAATTTAATTATTTCACGAACTATGTGGCATGTGGCTCCGCCTTGTTCAAACCACATGCCGTCCACATCAAAATTATCCAATTTGAGCAGCAAGAACTCTCTTATCATGTTCCGAGTCGAGCACCATAACAGCTCGACCAGCGTCATTTTCAAACAAACATGGTCCAATGATGCTTCCAGCCCAAAACACGCCCAAACAGTGACACGCTGTGGATGCATTTTTTCTTCGACAGTCAGATGTGGGTTCTCTGAACCCCATATGTGTCAGATTTGGCGATTGCTAAAGCTGACCATGTGCTCCATGGCTTATAATGACTTTGCTCGAAAAATCAGCATCTAATTGTTGATGTTCAAAAATTGATTCAACGAACTCTTTTCGCTATGCATGGTCAATAAGTCAATATGGTCATTAGTTTAGGTTCAGTTCTTGTCTCAGCTTAGGATGCACTGTGGCGCGTGAGAAAATGTAAATATATCGTTACTTACGGAAGAAAGGTTAGTTGTTGTATACGATTTTTTCTGGTTTCTATGGATTATGACGCAGTGGCCAATAATGTTATTGTATAGGTAAATTGTTTTTTATATGGAGGTGGTTGTTAGGTGATGGGTTGGCTATTTGTTACAGTTTTTTTTTTGAAGAAATTTAGCGCCAAATGGAGAAGTTTCCTTTTTAGACAGCCGGTTAAGAATATAAGTATGAATCTATTTCTTTCCGAAAAAAAAAAAACAAATGTGATGATGATTGATATTGATATTTACGTAAATAGATACGTATATAAAAATGAATAGATAAAATTGAAACTTCCCGTGTTAAAATTATTAGAATTGATTAAATGTTTGTTTTTAAATTTCCTTTTGCAAACTCATTCATCAATAATGCCTTTACTATTTTTTAAGTCTTGCAGAAATATTACCAAAAAATTAGAGCGCTCTAAATCTAGTTGAAATGAGTGGCTATATGACACGTTAATAAACTTAAGATAGTTTTTTGATCTGTTATACTAGAAATTTAAATGTAATTAAGTAGAGGCCTTTTAAAATAAACAATATAGGGTGCTACTATAGTATGCGGTATACCTACCCCGAAGATGCGGTCTACCTGTGCATATAGCTCTATTATATTGTGCGATGTACCGATCGCAATATGACAATTCCTGAAGGATTTGCCTAAAATAAAATAAACATTTGGAGGAAAATAAATGTGAAATGAAGAGCAACTAATACCTGAATTACAAAAAAGCACCCTAACTATTTAAATTTTTTTTTATGTAATTAGGTAATATGGATATTATATGGAATTATTTACAAAATGATAGGTACAACTAAATTATAATTACCGGAAAAATTCATGCATCTAACTTTACGAGAGAAAAGCAGTCAATGATTATATAGCTTAAAGAAAGTCATGCAGACACTCTAACCAAAAAGATTATTGTTAAGTATAGTGTTATTATAATACAATAATAAAGACATAAGTTTATTGTATATTTGTCAAAACGTTTATTACTACGTAGCAATAAAAATTTTGCATACAAACGGTTTGTTGACTTTCATTATTGTGTACAAACCCTTCTGAGAAAAGATTACGGAGTTCATAAGCTATAATAGAAGAAACGCGACGGTAGACCGCATACTATAGTGGCACCCAATACATTAAAAAAATATTAAAATATTTAACGCTTCATCAATTTTGCCCCTCAATGTTTAAATCTTATGCCTACTGGTCTATTTTACTACTGATTTTGTTCTTGAAGTACGTACTAAATTTATTAGATAATATCTTAATTTTTTATCCGTTGCATATTTATCCTTTTCAGATTAGTCGTATTAATATTAACATTGGACATCATTGTTTTTATTTGGGTCTTCAATTCAATTGTAATTTTCCAGGAATTTGATCTCTAACACTACACAAAGCTAACATGTTGTTAGATTTTTACGTTTGTATGGATTATGGATTATCCACTAGATTATTCACGATTACATTCGTTTCATTTACAATGGGTGTTCAAAAATCTTCCATTTACATTTGAATCTAATAGAAAACACTGTTTTTTCTTTAGATTGTAATTTTTTTTATTGGATCATAAAGTACATAGAATAGGGTTATGTCTGGAATGCACATGAGGCCCATGGCCTCCATGGCTGTGCTGGCGAGTATGGCACTCTTTTGTCGAAATTTACCAAGACTATTTTGCATAGATGTAGCTGTATTTCGTTTATGCAGCGTTTAATTTGATCCTGTCGGTCAGACGGCCTAGCGGGCTGAGGCGTTTATAAAAAAATAAAAAGGCTAACGTCGTAGTCTAAAATTCTAAAAAGAATCTACGGCTTGGTCTGGAATAAGCTGGTGTCTGATCGGCCTATGAAGGAGCGGTACGGCAACGGATAAGGGCTTGCGGCTTGGTGATACTCCTCCATAGATCCCTACCGGAAGGGTCTTGACGCCTAACAACGGTTGTAATTTCATCCTTCAATGCACGGGTGATTGAAGGCTTGGTGGTATAGACCTTTGACGTCAAATATCCCCATAAAAAAATGTAATGGTAATAAATCACACGATCTAGGGGGCCAATTCTGATTACTAAGGGAGGGTGCAAGTATTACGGACCCCCCCACCTGCGTTGCGTAATACTTGAACGGTCCCTGAAATGAGAGATTACACATCCAGGAAATGTCTCATGCAACAATTAAATTTTTTCACGGACTATGTGGCATATGACACGGTCTTCTTCAAACCACATGCCGTCCACATCAATATCATCCAATTTAGGCAGCGACAATTCTGTTATCATGTTGTTATATCGAGCACCATAACGGCTTAACCAGCCTCATTTTCAAAGAAGCATGGTCTAATGATGCTTTCAGTCCAAAATCCGCCCAAACAATGACACGTTGTAAATGCATTTTTTCTTCGACAGTTAGATGTGGATTCTCAAAAACCCCAAATGCTGCAATTTTGACGATTACCAAAGCCATCAGGCTGACCATGTGCTTCATGTCTCATGATGATTTTGCTCGAAAATTCAGCATCCAATTGTTGAAGTTCAAAAATTCATTCAACTAACTCTTTTCGCTATGCATGATCGTTAGGCTTCAGTTCTTGTCTCAGCTTAGGATGTCATTATATCTGCATTAATAACGAATGAGTTGTATATAACGGACAGACAGTCATGAAACCGGAAATATATATATTTGTTCTCGTCTTGCGAAGGCGCGTCGAATAATAGATAACTTGTACTATGTCGGTGACTTTAAAACAGTACTTCTGGTCGCATTACTAAAACCTGAAGTCCTAGGTCAAGTTTCTCACCATGAGTACCATCCTTGGATTATAAGCTTTCATTCGACACCTCATTTGTCATTCTACCTGGTATAGTGACGGAAGAGTTATATTGGCGGTCGGACTGACAGATAGCCTAGGTCAAATTTATAACCTTTAGTATCATCCTTGGGTTGTAAGTTTTCATTTGACACCTCATTTTGTCATTCTACCTGGTATAATGACGGAGGATCTATATAAGCGGCCAGAGGAACAGACAGCCTAGGTCAAATTTCTCAAATTTTGTACTACCTTGGATTCAAAGCTTTCATTTGACACCTCATTTGTCATTCTAGCTGGTATAATGACGGAGCAGTTACATTGGCGGTCGGACGGACCGGCAGCCCAGGTCAAATGTCTCACCTTTAGTACCATCTTTGGATGGTTATCTATTTTATCTATTATTGTCAGCTTTGACATGTTATCTATGTGTTTGCCAAATTTCATGTCAATCTAAGCGGTGCTTTAAAATTTGGAGCAAAAACCGTGAGTCAAGATAGGTACCAGTAACAATGAGAGCACACAGCACAATTTTATTTAAAAATACGCACTTTTTGAATAATTTTAAAAATTAGCATTTAAACGTGTATCCCAATTCTTTACAGTTAAAAATCCAATGTACAATTTAAATATTTTCCGGCCTGGCCTGATCATGTTTGTATGAGTAGCATTACTTTATTTAAATTTTTATATTTTAAAAATCCCCAACCTAAATACTAGATACGAAAATTCTAGGCTGTCACAAAAATAAAATAAAAACTTACCTTTTTCAACAGGGGTAACAGTCCGAAATAATACAAACAGGTGAGTAACATTGCTGTTACTGGATTATCGTAAATCTTATTACAGCTGATTATTTCATTCATAGGAGATTCTGACCAATAGAAAGCTACAGAAATCTGAATTAAATCGATAATTTTTGATAATCTCCCGTCGTTAAGTATATTACGTAAGATGCCCTTCGTTGCTACGATGTTTTAAAAATTATAAAAGTGATGACTTTCATTCGTCAAATATTTATAAAAACTGTGTGTTTAATGGTACTTACATAAATAAATTACAATAAAATTTTGGTTTTGAACAGTTTTATTCATGAAATAATCGCAACAAATTGCACTCGACCTTTGAAATTAATATAGAATTTTTGCTCTCGTGACACTTTGACATAATTTTACTCGCCTTCGGCTCGTGAAATTAAAACTGTTCGTGACACTTTGACATAATTTCACTCGCCTTCGGCTCGTGAAATTAAAACTGTCAAAGTGTCACTCGGGAAAAATTCAATAATTTCAGAGCTCTTGTGCAATTACTACTGATAATTATTCTTTCTGCAAGTAGCAACAAAGTCAGAAAACAAATGAGTGGTTTAAGTGTTTATTAGTGCCAGATTTGCTTATGCCACGATTTTTGTCAACGGGATAATTTAAGGTTAAACTCGTAACCAAATTAGAAAATTATGACTGAACAAAAAGGACTGAATTTCACTCGATTACGTTCTGAGTATTTTGCAGTCCATGCAAAAAGGGTATTTAAAAAATATGCATATGATTTAGTAGACAAATAAATTGTAGGCGTAGGTGGCAAGTTTGTCTTTAAGTTGAGTTTAAACTTTTTAAGTGTGGAGTAAGCAATGTTTTGAATGCGGTATCACTGTTATTATACTCAGTGGCGTAGTGTCAAGTCAAGATAATGATAAATAAGACATTATTTTTGATATACATAATTGTGTGTTTGCATAAAACAAAAATTATTTTATGTGAATAATGTGTTGATTTTTTATGCTTTGGGGTTTTGTGGGGGCCCCTCAGAATGTGGGGCCCCGGGCAGCTGCCCAGCCTGCCCTCCCTTAAATCCGGCCCTGAAGATTATTTAATTTTTTTTGCTTGTACATACGTAATCTTGTGGTAATATTCTTTCTACTTTTTAAATTCGTACTTTAATCAGTAGGTATGTACCTATTTTGACTTTGTTAGATTTTTAGTTTTTGCCGCTGTTGTTGTGTTGAGAGTAATCATACTTCTCGACTATCTTTTATAAATAGAATAGGAGCCATAGTCATGTCAAATCATCAAATATTATGTGCGAAGTATAAATTCAGCCAGATTAAGAATGCATCGAAAGAGAGGCTATACCTGTAGGTACGACCAACGATTGCGACACTTTCGTAGGATATGGAGAACCTGTGATGTTAATGCAGCCTTCAGAAGATAGAGACATTATATTAGAGGTAAAAGAGGAAAATGCACATGCTTCTGGAATCCCTTCAATTTATGTGATAAGATAAGTTACCTCTGCCTTACCGATCTGACTTATATGTCGAATCTTTCTCTTCACCATTTAAAAGAGAATAACCGTGGCATGCTCGATCTACAAGGAAATGCAATTTTACCCTGGGAACAAGTAAAAATAAGAAAAAAAATAACAATGTAGGCATCAGGAACAATCATCTAAAGTTCTAAGTCTGAGCCAGATCCAGATTACACTGAATACACCACTGTAAAATATACTAGTTGATGGAAGGAGTTGAACTAGGTAGTTGAATTTTGAATTTGCAAGATATGGACTTTAAAGTCCTAGAATTCGGAGACCAAATCAAGGCACAACGGATATAACCATAGCTTTGTTAGATTTTTAGATTGATATTTTTTTGGCACATTAATTTATTTTAATGAGTAATTCATTCCATTTTTGTAATTTGCAGATAAGAATAAATACAGTGTTGTATAAGATCAGAGAATACCAGTTGGATTTTAACACAAAAAACTGTTCGGAAACCTAAAATTATACGTACTCTTCTTTTATGTCAATGTTTAAATTTATTAGTTATAAACTTTACTTTTTCGTGTCCGGACATGTCAATTCAGTGGCGTAACAAACTCCGTCGCCCCCCCCCGCAGAATTGGAAATGGGGCCTTCTTTAAAAAGTTACTAAATACGACTTGTGTAACAAAAACGTATATGTAATAGCCTAGTAAATGACCGTGAAATACGGAGATTCCGTGTAATTTTCAGTGTCACCACCGAAGTGATCAAGTCAATACTTTTTAAATTATTTGCGAGTGAAAATGTTTATCGTTCAACAAGAAAACCACGTTTTCAAGCGGTTTTTCGCAAATAACTCAAAAAGAATTTGATCTAAAAAATATTCATTCTTAGCAAAAATGTAGCTTATAAAAAAATGATGTCTATCGATCCAGTAAAAACAACGTATTTTAGTTCAATTTTTGGATTCTCCAATACTTTCTATGAAAATAATATACTCTTCATTCGTAACGATAAAGTCATTAGTTTTCGAGATCTTTGAAGTTAAAAATGAAACTACACGGTTATTTTGATTAATGTATTGTGTCGCTTCATTGTTAATTTCAAATATCTCGAAAACTAATTATTTTATCGTTACGAATGAAGAGTATATTATTTACATGAAAAGTATTGGAAAATCAAAAAAATACAATAAAATAGCAATTTTGTCAGTTGCGTAGAATTTGGGAAAGGTCAACCAGCCACTATCCCCTGTCGTACGCCTCTGGTAGTAGATAGAAACGTTTATTTATCTTAATTTTGCAGGGTGTACAGTGCCTACACTTTCTGCCAAGTATGATAAGGATACGCCAAATAGTTATAAAGTACTGGGTACAAATAATTTTTAAATTTTAATCATATGAATCATATCATAAATTAATCAAAATAACTGTGCCGTTTCATATTTAACTTCAAATATCTCGAAAACTAATAACTTTATCGTTACCAATGAATAGTATATTATTTACGTAGAAAGTATTGGAGAATCTAAAAATGACACTAAAATAGTAATTCCTCCAGTGGCGTAGAATTTGAGAAGGGTCAACCATTCACTATCCCCTGTCGTACGCCTCTGGTAGTAGCTAGTAACATTTGTTTATCATAATTTAGTAGGGTGTATAGTAGTCGCACTTTCTGCCAAGTATGAAAAGGATAAGTCGAACAGTTTTAAAGTGCTGAGCAAAAATAATTTTTAAATTTTTAGATAAAACACCCTGTAACTCAGTAAGAAACCACATTTTATTTAAGTGTTTTAGGTTAAATCTTCGTATTTTGTGCTAAGGTTTCTCCAGTTACTATATGGACAATTAATTATTAATGAAACCCCCTGTATAAAGTAAATGGTAAAGCGCTAACTATTAGTTTTATTTGAGGTGCTAAACAGGGGGAAATTTACACGATTTTTTTACCAAAAAAAGTTGGCCAACTTTATTTTGAGCTTAACTCGTTTAGATTTGATCCTAGATACTTTTATAAAAAATAAAGCTTTTTTACACATTTAAAAAATTTTTATTAAGTTTTCCCCGAAAAGTGTTTTATTTTGGTTATTTTACGTTGAAATATTCGATTTGGAATTGGACGAATAAGAACAATTTTTCATGAGCTTTAACTTTGCTTTTACTGTGTCGACTGACTTCATGAATAGACCATTTTTCTGTTTTTTTGCTACATTTTTGCTAAAAATATTTTTTTGATAACTTATTTACTTACTTCCTTTCTAACAACTTTCTTCGTGTACGCGAATATATCTACAATTTTATTAATACATATATATCTGTTGGACAACTTGATTTTTAATACTACACTGCTTAAAAAACGTTGCGTATGTACTTATACCTATAATAATATAAAAATGACACATTTTTAGACGACAAGATGGAACCCCTGATATATTGGGGTCCCCCGCAATCTTCAAGACTCAAACATGTAATCCATCTTCTATAGAAGTTTCTGTAGAATAGATGAACAACAGAATAGACATAGGCAACGGAATAAGGCAAGGGACTCATTGAGCCCAATTCTCTTCAATTTAATCATGAATGAAATCGCCAACAGCATCAACAAAGGAAGAGGATACAGAGTGGGAAACAAAGAAGTAAAATTACTAGGTTATGAAGACGACGCAATATTGATATCCCATGCTACTGCTGATAATTGTATCGAAATACTAAATGTAAAGCGAAAACCCATTTCTAGATTTAGAAATATTGTTCTGAAATTCGGCAAATTGCAATTCTAACATCTTTTAATGGTCACGTACAAAGCAATATAGTTTATTGCCTTTACCATAAAAATTCGTGAGACCGGAAAAGATTCAGTTTATAGATATGAGATAATTCACTTGCCGAACATGCCTATTTAGAAATTTACGTTCTTAAATTTAAACACACAACGTAGAATAATATATCAATAACAGATTTTTACATAATATCAGATGGCAAGATGGGGCCCCAGATCGATTGGGGCCCCACCGCAAGCTACGTGCTGCGGGGTCCTCTGTTACGCCCCTGTTAGTTATAAAAGGAGATACAGCTCCACGTACGGAGACAGTTATAAAAAGACAAGCGCCACGATGGGTGCTAATTATAAAAGGTACAAGCGACGCGATAGGTATTATTACATTACGGAATTATTACATAAATAAATATATTGAGCAGCCGAACACATTCATGTTAAAATTTTATGTAATGTTACTAATAATAATGCTACATATTAATATGCACGTTTTTTATGAGACCAGTCAGCAATTTCAATAGGAGGTAACGAAAGTAACCTCTTGTCAAACATTGCTAAAACTCTAAAAATTAATTCTCTATAATAGACATTATCGTTACCTAGTAAGCTCATTGTCCATGTCCATTAGGGTGGATCGATTATCGCAATATTTTAAAAAAATTTACACATTGGTGGGAATACCCACCAAAAGTTTCCTTTAGTAACGACAATAAAAAAGTGTTATTACAACTTTTTGATAAAATTACATCTTCTGCCCTCTACCGGCCTTTGAAAAACGAAAAAAAAATGTTGGAGTAATAATCACAAAATAAAAATAAATTGACAAATCTAATTGGAATACCCACCAAAATTTACTTTTAGTAACGACAATAAGAAAGTATTATCACGACTTTTGGATAAAATTACATCTTCTGTCCACTACATCTTCTGTCCACTACAGGCTTTTGAAAAACGAAAAAAAAAACAATTTTCTTGGCGGCCCTGATTTGTTTAGTATATTGTTCCCATCTTCGGGGTTCGGGGTGCTGCGACTTTGGACTTTCAAGAAACAAACTGAGAAGAGCAAGAGATCAATGAAGAAAATGTTTTATGCAAAACTCCCCCGAAACTTTGAAGGCCATATATTTTGAGGCAAGGAAAGATAAAACCTTAGTTATCGAAATTATTGAAGGCAAGCCCCACAGAAGAACCGCACTCGAAGAGAACGTTTCATTAGTTCAAGAGCCAGGCTCCATATTTTTAGGACACGCAGTACCCTTTTCTGGATCGGCTCTAAGCATTTGTCAAAGTATTGTGAACTTTTTAGAGAGTTATAGGTATAATCTAGAAGAACTAGTGGTAGTAGGATATGACGGACCTGTGGTAAATACGGGAAGAAAAAATGGTATAATTTCTTAAATAGAGTTAAAGTTAGGCCGCCCTTTACAAAGGTTTATCTGTCAGCTTCATGCTAATGAATTGCCTTTACGGCATCTTTTCCAAAAGCTTAACGGTCAAACTCAAAGTCCAAGAGCTTTTGCAGGAACTATAGGAAATCAAATAGTGCGTTGCGAAAATATGCCGGTTGTAAACAGTGACATTATTGTGTGAGTTACCAGAAGTAGATTTAATTGACTTTAGTGCCGATCAGAAATATTTGTTTCAAAGTGTCGCAATTTCTACAGGGGAATGTTCTGTGGATTTATTAAACCAAAGCCCTGGAAAGTTAAGTCATTCTCGATGGCTAACGTTGGCGAATCGCAATATACGTCTGTATGTTAGCACTGAAAATTCAACATCAGAATTAAAGGACCTGACCAAATTTATTGTCACGGTTTATGCTCCTTTATGGTTTCAGATCAAATGCAATCCATCATGTGTGAATGGTGCAAAGCATGTTTTACAAACAATTAAGCGTAGTCGATACTTAGAGCAAAATTTGAAAAGTTTTATAGACCCTGTAATTCAAAGAAATGCCTATTTTTACATCTGGAAAATCTTCTGCTACGCATGCTGCATGACACTCGCCCGCATATAAGAGAGCTTGCACTTCGTCGCATTCCCAATGCAAAAACTAAGGCCAATAATAATTCATCTAACATCCGACCTTTTATTATTCCACAAATTAATTTTGAAGCAGATGACTATATGGTAGGGGAGCCCAAGCGGGGATTTTTGCAGTTACTCGAGCGCGTCAGATTATCATATCGGGAGAAACCTGGTATCCTGCAGATGTACATCTACCATATATTGGCTCTTAACACAGGGGAGTTCGTTAAGGGGGGCCCGAAAAAAAAAATCTATCCTTAAAAAAACTCGAAATTGTCAGATTAAGATCAGATAAGTTAAGTACACGCAAGAGTGTATATTTAAAAAATCTGACAATTTGAGCCGGGTGTAAGGAAATGGGTTAGTCCCAAAGTTTCACAAGAAAAAAGCGAATATTTCGCGAAATGAATGACAGATCGAAAAACTATAAAATACGTCCTCAATATTTTTTAAAAATCTATCGAACGACAGCAAATACGACTTTCCACGAAGAGGGGTGGGGGGTAAATTTAATATTTTAAATACGAATCCCGCGATATTTCGCGAAATGAACATCAGATCGAAAAACTGTAAAATACACTTATTTAATATTTTTGGAAAATCTATCGAATGGCACCAAACACGACCCCCCACGGAGGTGGAGTGGGGGGTTACTTTAAAATGTTAAATAGGAGCCCCCATTTTTTATTGCAGATTTGGATTTCTTATGAAAAAATAAGTAACTTTTATTCGAAACATTTTTTCGAATTATGCATAGATGGCGTTATAATCGGAAAAAACGATTATTGGAAATGGAAAATTAAATTAAAAAATGGCAAGCGCCCACTAAAATGGAAAACTTTACTTAACTTTTTTTGGTTTTAGGACCTACTGTTCACAACCCAATAGGTCCCCATAACGCTCGAGTGACTGCACATTTAGCATACTTTGCTCCCCTACCAATATTGATCTTATTGATTGACAAAACAATAAAATAACTTGCCCTCCAATCTGTAGAGAGAATCGTGAAGCTCGTAACTGAAGCATCTTCATCGGTTATTGGATCACAAAAAAGAGACAATTTTATCGAGGCAAAAATTGATTCGCGCAGAGATATGCCAAAATTTGAGTCCAAAAAAGACTACAAACAATAGATAATCAAAATTAAGGGGGAGGGTAGGGAGTGGGTAGAAGAATAAATATGACATATTTAAAAAATATTTCAATTGGATATCATTTTTATAATAATAACATGTACTTATTACTTAACTTTTCAACTAAAATCATAAGTTCGTATTTTTTATTTTTTTTTATTTTTTCAACCCCCGGTAGAGGGCAGAAGATGAAATTTTTTTGAAAAATCGCAAATAAAGATTAGGTTTTATTTCAAAACAGTTTTCGAAACTTTGATTTTTCGATCCACCCTAATGCCCATGCTTTGAATCATTCTGCATATTATATAAAATTCCTAATATATAGGAAAACATCCAAAATATTTTTCAAAATCATTTCATAGGAATATTTTAAATGTTTTCCGATAAAGTTGAAATTTTTTGTATCTTTGATTGCCAATAAACGCATTTATTAAAAAATCTTTTACGCAAATGCAAATATTTTGAGTTTTAATTTTACAACGACTCATTGGCTTTCCTTAAGGAAATGCTTTTTTTTCTTTCTTTCGAGCTGACGTCTTCTTCTTCAGCCTTAAGTAATCCATCTTTGGACATAGGCCTCCCCTAATTCAATCCAGTGTTTTCTATTTGGCGCCACTTGTTTCCAGTTTTGTCCTCGAATCTTCTTAATGTCATCGCCCATCTCATTTGTGGCCTTCCTCTGCTACTCCTTCCTAACCGCATGGTTTCCATTGTTGTATTTCGTGGTTCCATCTTTTATCCTTCAGTCAGACATTGTGTCCTGCGAAGACCCATTTTAATTTGGCAGCACGTTCTCCTTGGTTTTGCTTCTAATCCATTTGCTTGTTTTTTTTGTCTATTCGCAGTGTGAAAGTACTTGGAGGGGATACGAAAAACGATCGTGCGCAAATAGCGGAGAAATCTTGCAACTTTCTTAAATAATTCATTGTCAATTGAAATTGTCAAATTGACGTATATTTCATATCTACTGCCAATGAAGAAAAAATATTATATGTTGCTCCACAATATTGATATGATATGCAATTATTATATTAAAGTAAATTTAATTAATTTTATTTTGCTTGTAGTAGTCCATTTTAATACCTAATTAATTTTATTTACTACATACACTCAAAAAAATTTAGTTCGTAATATTGATTAACAGTGATTACTGAATAGTATTTCGTTGTCACAACAATTTAATTTGTTGTTTCAACGAACTTTTAGACATTGACGAATGTATTTGGTTATTGTCACAATGATTGAATAATAATTGTGAGAATAACTAGAGTATTGTCGAAGCGAAGATCGGTGGAATATGCGCATTTTATCAATGAAATTCGATATTTTTAAGATATTCCAGAAGCCGCTACAGATAAAATGTTTTAACGACCTATTCATCATTCAGAATTACTCAACGGATATTAGTACAGTTAAAATACGGATAACATTGATTTAATGAGTAAAATTTAGTTTTTTTTACTTTAATGACAAAAAAAGCAAGCCCATTAGCAGAACCCAATTAAAAATTATTTTGCACATCATATTTGAAACATTATTTGGTTGAAAAATCTCATTTTTGTTGGCAAAAAAATATATTAATTGGTTTGGACTAAATTACAGTTGTGCTTATCTTAAAAAGGATATGTTACTATCAACATTCGCACAGTGTTGCCAAGCTGAATTTTGTTATTTTGGGTGTAAATTTTTTCCACGGATCTCCGAGGGTAGGTACAATACATTAATCAATAACACTCAATTTATTCAGCCAATAACTTAGTTTCGTATATTTAATAAATACTGTTAATTCTGGCAGCAACTCACGATCTTGATTTCGTAGATGACAAGCAATTACCTTGGTTTATCGTGACAACGTACAGATTTCATTAAAAGAATGTACAAATGTTGTTAATATAGAGTAATATATGATTATTGAATAGATGTAAATTGATTTTTGTGACAACGAATGCATTAATCAATCTACTACTGCATTTAATACCCACACTCAATGCGTTCATTGTGACAATAATCGTAGTTGTTGAGACAATAAATGTTTTGCTTGACCATTTGAAAGTTAACGGTTTTTCCTTATCGTGATACCCCTAGCTTCTCTGTATTACCGAAGTGCCGAATAATAATTGCATTTCGTTTTCAAGTGTAGTCCCTAGTAGAAGGAAGTTTTTGTGTGTCTATTATCGTGAAATTTCGGTCGAATTCTTTTTAAATGTATTCATTTTTTTTTCGAATCCTGAGAAAACTAATTATTATTTTTGAAAATTTAGATGCAAAATAAAATATTACAGTATTATCGAGGGTCTGAAGTCCCTGAGAACCTCTATAATGATTATTTTAATGTCACAGGGGTGAAAAAAAAAATTAGTATGATTTTTAATTTCAAATAGGCATACCATTCAACAGAAACTTTTTGTTTATTCTAAGGGACTTTCTGCCCTCGGTAATAATGTAATATTTTATTCTGCGTTTAAATTTTTCAAAAATACTTATTAGTTTTCTCAGAATTCCAAAAAAATGAATGCGTTTAAAAAGAATTCGATCGAAATTTTGCACCTGCGCTCTCAAAAAGGAGTAAAGTCTTATACATTTTTGGAATCACTATTTCAAACGCTTCTAAATAAGCTGTCACATGACGTACTTTCCCATTAAAAAAAATCAAAGTTACGCTGCGCCTGTCACCTGAAGAGGGATCGTGTAAAGTTCGTAACATTGATGTTATAATATACTTTGGTTATTTTAAAAATCGACCTGTCCGAGCGTTTTGCTTATGTGCTAAAAATAAATAAGTTAATAAGGGGGTGGGGGGAGTGTAACACTTACTCCAGTACACTGTGTAAGTGAAATCATATGAAAAATCACAAAGTGTAAAGTCCTTTAGGTTAAGGACAAAAAAGGGGGATTTAAATTATTATTAATCAATTAATATCATACATTGGGCTATTGCATTCAGTAATTATTAATATAAAATACGTTCAGAGCAGGAATGAACGAAACTGATTGTAAGAATGAACAGAATTGCTTGTAAGACAAACCGTATTTATTGTGGGAATGAACGGAATTAATTGTAACAATAAACGGAATTAATTGTAACAATAAACGGAATTAATTGTAACAATAAACGGAAATAATTGTAGAAATAAACGAAATACGTTTGGAGAAATAACACTGTTATTGACACAACGAATAGTCTTCGTCGGTCAATTAACGACGTTGTTGTTTCAATAAATAGTGTTCGTTGACTCAGTGAACAGAGTTCTTAATATCAATAAATAGTGTTCGTTGACACAGTGAACAGAGTTCGTAATACCAATAAAGTTATATTATGGTATACATAATGAATGTTCATCCATTCAATAAACGTAATACATTGGCTCAACGAACGAAAATAATGAATTGATGAACATCGTTTTGTTGTCCCAATAAAACCAAGAATTGGACAAATTTTAAGTATTGCGTTTGTTGTCTGAATTAACATTTTTATTAATATTACGTACCTTTTTCGTTGAGTGTACAATTGTTTATCTTTTAATAACATAACCTTAATATTACTTTTTATTCCTATAATTTTTTTGGGCTATGGCCTTAACAATTGGCCAATATAATTAAAAGTGCGAAAAATGTTGCCGAGCTATGAAACCAGGTGTCGCTTTTCCGAACTGGCACGGTCCCATCCCGAGCGTTGATATTACCATCGCTGTTTGTGCCTTTACTATTTATCTATATTGACCTTGGTGAGTGTCCACGTCTGTGAACCATATGTGAGTATAGGGAGGATACACTGATCGTAAACTCTGGTTTTCAAATACTGTTCTATTTTACTGTTTTTCGAGATCCAACTCAATTTTCCAAATCCTGCCTGCGCTAACTTTATTCTTGTGGTAATTTCGGCAGTTTGATTTTCTTTGTTGACTTTCATTATCTGTTGCCCTTTCTATCTTACACCTACTTAATTATATTGTCTATCTTGCGCATGCTTGTCATCTCATTTCTTCTTCTTTTTCATCTAACATAAAATAACCAACTCATTAGTGTTCTAATTATTGTCATATTTTTTATACACTCAGTTATTTAACTACATTATTTTTTAAACTCCCTCAACCATCATTGTAACTCAAAAAATGTATCTCACTTCGTTGATAATTAAATCTTTTATTTATAGAGGCACGGCTTTACAGTTTTCGTAGCAAGTCGAGACATTTTTCATTTGAAGCGCGAGCAATCTTCTTAAAGTCGTTAAAAGAAAATAGAAGATAAGTTATAGACCATATAATATAATACCAATCCTATTTGTTGATAAGGAGCGTTTTAGGATTATGAAAATGATTTTAATTTCACCACAAAAAACTTAATGGCTGCGTATAGTGAGCTAAACGTCGTCTCGAGCCATATTTCATTCCACACTTCTTCTACTTCTATAAACGTCCGGCCAACCCACATGGAGGCCACTTCGCCTAGCATGAGTAATGCTGGTGGACATAAATTTCTTTTTGATATAATTTCTTGTTTGTTTTGGCTGTTTGGAGAAATAATTTGATGCCTATGTGTGATTTATGAATACGAATTAAAGTTTATATTGGCTCTTCACGTCGTAAAACCGCTGGCTTGGACCAGGCGCGGATACAGAAGAGGGTCAACGGGACAATAGACCCCCCTATTGTATTTAGTCTCTAAATATAATTTTTTTTAGTTTTACAATTGTCTCAGTCTCGACCCAACTTCAGCAAAGGAACATGACTGCTATGAATTATCATTTTGTGCAGAATACTAGATTTGAATTATTAATTTATGCAACAGTGTATGTTTTTCACATTTTAAACAACGAACAGTATGTCCGAATGCATTTACACAACAGCCGAGTCTATGTGTCAACATTGGAACGTTCAATATAGTTTATTCACTTGTAATTCGATTTGGATGTAGTAAAACTAGTGGTATTCAAAGACAATCAGATCCAAAACGACAAATTCCGATATCGATGTCAATCCCAAGAAACCATTCAATATCTTACCGGGGGCAGCCAGGCGTTTGCTGCAACTGAAAATAAGGAACGACATGACTCAATAGGAAAAATCCTTCATTAACACGTTCGGTGCCCTGACGCATGAGTAGCGTCACGAAGGTACCAAAGGTACCGATGACGCATAAGTGGCGTCAGTAGTACTGTGTTACTAAATGAACGATTTAAGTACGTGGTACCAACCAAGTGGCTTATGTTCCAGATGGGCACCGAACGTGTAAAGAGGTAGCTATCAAAGTGGGGCTTCTCCAAACCAACTATATTCCATATTATCAATACGTAAAAAAAAGTATACTTGGGAATGACAATTACAAGTTAAACTGGGACTGCAGACCAAACAGTGACATACAATAGAGCAAATCGCATATTATTTAATAAATTCATGAGACAAACAACAACACTTGATGTGGAAATACCTAACAACAATATTCTGTGTATCAAATATAACGAAAAAATGGCCAAGTACAGAGATTCGGAAATACCCAGGCAATACCTATTACTGGGCCTGAATGAACCCAATAGACCATGCTTAAAACTGTACCACTTTCATCGTCCAGATATACCTACATGAAAATTTTTGGGAGATGTTCCAGCATACCAAGTTACCTAGGAATCGATAGCACCGAAAGAGGCTCACCAGAGCACATTCCTTTTGATACAGTAAGTATCTGGGATGAGTGAATTTTCACCATAGAGGAAGTAAGAGCCATATAGCAATCTTATTCTTCTTCTTCTTCTTCTTCTTCTTCTTCTTCTTCTTCTTCCTTCTTGTATGTAGGCTTTAAAGCCTGTTTCTTCTTCAATATTAGTCTCCTAAATTGTGTAAGTTATCGCACCATCTTTTTCTTGGTCTGCCAATATTTCTTCGTCCATTTGGTGACTTATCTCGTGCTATTCTTACTATCCTATCCTCTGTCATTCTACTAATGTGTTCGTTCCACTCCTGTTTCCGTTTTGTCACCCATCCATTTATGTCCTCTACATTGCATGATCTTCTTATGTTTTCGCTCTCCCTATCCAACAGACTTTTCCCTAATATTCGTCGGAGTATTTTCATCTCTGTTGTTTCTAGTAGTCGTCTCGTTTTAGATGTGTCATGTCTTGTCTCCGCCGTGTATGTCAATATAGGTCTAATTGCTGCTTTATAGATTCTTGCTGTTGTGTCTTGTGTTTGTTCTTCCAGATTGTGTCATTAAGAGATACCGCCGCTTTACTTGCTTTTAAGCTTTGTTGTCGTACTTCCTCTTCAACATCTCCGTAACTGGTTATATCTATTCATAGATATCTAAACCTGCTTGGTATTGCAATTTGAAATAATAATAATAATAACGCCTGCACCCCGCCTAGCGACTCATTTGGAGTTATAAAGTAGTCAAAGCGGATATAGAAAGTCTTCAGTAGAAAACAAGAACACTTCTCCACAAAGCAACAAAAATATCATCCACTCATGCAGTGCAGTAGATAGCAATATTACTGCAGTATTTAGGAGAAAGGGGATTTATAAAGGCATAGGCGAGCAACTGTACATGCAGGTTGCTAATTTAAGAACTTATTGTCAGAAGCAATTTGGACATATACTTTAAAAAGCGCAATTTGAGCAGTAGATCAAACAGCGTGGCTTAAACTGATGGAACAAGCAATGAGTATGGGCGACATATCAACGAGATCAGCCAAAAATATGTCGGCAATACAGCGTTAAAATATTGGTTGACATCAGGAAGGATGTTTGCCGAAACAAAGGGTTTCTATTGGTGAATCAAGGTCAGGTTAGTCCAACTAAAAATTACCTGAAATAAATTACCAGAAATAAAGTTAAAGATCCTCAAGTCCAAAATGACAAATGCCGATATGGATGTCAAGCAAAAGGAAACTATCCAACATCTTACCGTGGGCTCCCAGGCGTTAATCGATACTTATTATAAAGCATGAAACCATTATGAACACCATGACTCAGTAGGAAAGATTATTCCGCAGGAATTAGCCAATAAATTGGGACTTCTCCAAAAACCGACCATCTCATTTGTTATCAATACGTCACTGATATAATGCTTGAAAACGACAACTACAGGCTATACTGGCACCGCACTGTGCTCATAGCCTTAAAGGGAGCGTAAGCCGTATGACTAAATCTGAATAATAATAATCATAATAATATTTTCGGGAAGTATAGCCCCCCTAATATGAATTTCTAGATCCGTGCCTGGGCTTGAACAATATGGAAGTAACGGTCTTTAGAACTATTTAATGCGACAGAGGAATTTAGAAAATATCGTAGCTACATCTTTAGTTTTATTTTTATTACTGCAGTAAATGTCAGATTGTGACGTAAAACAGAATCGGGCAATTCGAAAGAATATAAACATTAATCAAACAAATATTTGAGATATGCGTGTTGTGCAAACTAAACAAAATATACCTACTAATGTTAAAGTATTAGAGACATTTTAATTATTAAGATTTGTGTCTTCGTCCTTATACTATATACATAGACACAACGCGTTGGCGACAAGAGCATTACCATCTTCTGTTTTTGGTTTTATATCTATCCGATGATAATATTTACTACCACGCTCTAAAATAGATATAGTTGAGAAAATCAGAGAACGAGAATTGCAATTTAGTCAGCTTGGTGTAGATAGGTATTATAATCATCTATGTAGTTTTTAACAAAGTTTAACAACAAATTTAAAAATTATTTGATATTTGGGTATCTCAAACGTGATTGATTCAAAACATTTATGGCACTGGTAGGCCTGGATCCCGCGTACCAAAAAAAGTTTATTAAGAGCACATAGTAGCGATCAACAGGTAGCAACAAACGCGGTCCAGGATTGCGAAAGTTCTGCGAACTTTCAAAAGTGAGGCAACAGTGCGTCGGTAATTCGACACTGACAGTGACGTTTATATTATCAAAAACAATAATTTTTATACACATAGGCGCGAAATGTTGCCAAGACAGTGATGTTCGATTTCTTGATTTAAAAAAATCGATTTTTAGTAGTTCCAATGTGACACAAAATCTAGGTACGGGATAAAAAAAGTTTATTTGAAGAAAGTGTATTTTTTGTCTTTCTTAATGGCGGTACGGTACAGGCCCATTTTTTCAATATTTTATTTAGTTATAGAGTAATTTCCACATACTAACATATTTCTGAAATTGGGCTCTGTACCGCCATTCTTTATTATATTACGAATATGTGTGCCAAATATCTCGACAAAATATTCAAAATTAGAGCCGCAATCTTGGAACGCGTTTGTTGCTACCTGTTGATCGCTACTGTTTGCTCTTAATAGCAAGCTGAAAATTTGTTAATAGCTTAACAGTGTCTAGTCGGACAAACTTTGATGTACGGGAACACTGGAACAGGGGGAGTTTTAATTGTGGAACAGGTTACAGGTTTACAACGTCAGACTGCGAAAACGTCTCATGTGTTTTGTCGGCCAGAACTTGATAGAAACCAATTGATTTGTTACCCTCTCATTGAATTCTCGTGCAAAAATCAGACTGCTATTTACCACCAACATAATTCCTGTCATTTGACATGTTCAACGTGTTAAAACGCCCAACATATTTGTCGGACAAACATTTTTTTCTCTGATATTCTATCAGAGAAGATTGCTGATAATGAAATACTAGAAAACGATAACATCGAGGAAAGCTGGGAAAACCTCAAAAGTAACATAATTAACGCAGCAACAGAATCACTTGGAGAGAGGAAAGTAACGAATACCAATATATCAAAAAAGAAAACCCCATGGTTTCGAGAGGAAGTGAAGATAAAATGTGAAGAAAAGAAGAAAGCCTTTTTACAATACAGAACACAATAAACACAACAGGCATACAACCACTATAAAAGAATTAGAAACGAAACAAACACTTTAGTCAGACAAATAAAAAGAGAACACTGGGAGAGTTTCTCAAAACAGATGGAACTCGACTTCTACGGAACACAAAAGGAAATATGGAGAATGATCAGGGGACAAAGAAAAGAGATGAACGAACTAATAAAAACGAAACACATTCAGAAGGAAACTTGGACAGACTATTTTCGATCTCTGTTTGCTAAAGATAACAATAACGAACCACCAACATCTGAAGTGACAACAAACGAAGAAGTAAATATTGAAAGAAGCAGAGATAACGGAAGCATTAAGGAAATTAAAAAATAGAAAATCACCAGGAGAGGACAGAATATCGAATGAACTCCTAAAGTATGAAGGACAAGACCTGACCAAACAATTATTAAAACTAATCAAAAAAATAATAGAACAAAACAGAATACCACAAGAATGGAGATCAAGCATCCTAATACCTCTTCAAAAAGGGAGAAAAATCGGACCCGGAGAATTACAGAGGAATTAATTTATTAAACACAACACTATATAAAATTGACGACCAAAGTGACAACAAACAAACTGAATAAAATTATAACATTAGCAGAAGAACAACAAGGTTTTAGGTCGGGAAGATCATGCACCGACGCTATATTTATAATGAGGCAGATTCAAGAAAAATCGTTAGAATACAACAAACCGGCATACTTATGTTTCGTGGACCTTAAAGGGTCAAATTAAAGGACGTTATCCATTTATTGTACGCAAGAGAGGTACCTCTAGGAATAATTAAAACGATCGAAAATATCTACCAGAACAACACAATAAAAGTAAAAGTAGATGAAGAACTAACTGACCCAATTGAAGCTGGCAATGGAATAAGACAGGGAGATTCCCTGAGTCCTCTGTTGTTTAACCTGATCATGGACGAAATAATAAAAAAAAAGAACAAAAAAAGGATACCAAATGGGAGAAAAACAACTTAAAATAATCTGCTATGCAGACGACGCAATACCAATCTCTCAAAGTGAAGATGATTTACAACGTATGCTGCACGAATTTAATATAACTGCTAGAAAATTTAACATGTTAATTTCCCCAAAAAAGACTAAATGCATGGTTATAACAGCAGATCTAATAAGGTGTAAATTAGAGCTGGAGGGTCAAATAATAGAACAAGTCATGGAGTTTAAATATCTAGGCATCATACTATGCAGCTACGGATAGCTCGAAACAGAAGTGGAAAATCAGGTGAATAAAGCAAACAGAGCCGCAAGTTGCCTGAATGAAACAATATGGAGAAATAAAAACATCGGAAAAGAAGTGAAAAGCAGAATTTACAAAACAGTCATCAGACCAATAATGACATACGCGACAGAAACACGACCTGATACAGAAAGGACAAAAAGAATGCTAGAAACAGCAGAGATGAAAACATTGCGAAAAATCGATGGTAAGACGCTGTGGGATAGAGCTAGAAGTGCAGATATACGAAGGATATGCAAGGTGGACAACATTAATAACTTGGTGAAAAGCAGAAGAGTAGAATGGAACGACCACATAAGCCGAATGACAACAAATAGAGTAGTAAGGACGGCGAGAGACGGTTCCCCAATAGGAAGACGAACAGTGGGAAGACCACGAAAAAGATGGAATGACAACTTACTGGAGGCACATTGAAAAACAGACAGAGTAATGTCTATATATAAAGAAGAAGAAGAAGAAGACATTTTTTTCCTATTTTATATAAAGTTTGCTATTGAATAAACTTAAAAACAACCTGCTAGTTTTCACAATCATAAACTTGTCAGCATGACAAGTTCCACAATTAAAATCACGTTCCACAATTAAAACTGCCCCTGTTCCAGTGTTCCCATATATCAAAGTTTGTACGACTAGACACCGTTAAGCCATTATAACAAATTTTCAGCTTGCTTATAATAAACTTTTTTTTAGTACGCGGGATCCAGGCCTATGGGATATTATCAACTTATTGGATTAAGTCGACATTTGTCACAATACCAAACAACAACATCGTGCAAAGATATGCAGTGACAATTGACAAAAGTAATTAGATTCTCCGAAACATTGTAAATTCTTTTTAAGAAACTCAGGTTATTACTGAATTTAATTAATAGATACATTATTTATTAAGAGACTCTATTATAACATGTAATCATTTGTTTTCGTTAATATATCTTAATTATTCATTTATGTGAGAATTTATGTCATGGTGGATGTTGTGAAATGTGAAGTGGTATGGCAAAAGTTTATATCTATTAATTTATTATAATATCGCTAATATTGACCATATATTTATACATCGCTAATTTATTTTGAAATTTCACTAATCTTGTGGTACATAACCTTTCTCACAATAGTACAGAAAATAGACAATGATATAATATATTAATAAATCATTTTCTATAAACTTCAGGGTGTACCGTCGCCTTATTTTTTGAGTTACCTTGATCATAGACAGCTATGTTGTTTTCACAGTAGTATTTTGTCATAATTTTCGTATTTATAATGTCTTAATCAACATAAAAAAGACGAAGTTCCTTATATCTTACAACAGGGTTTGGAATCAGTATACCAGATATCAACATCAAGAAAAAACTTATTCAGAATAATCATTTTTTCGGATTCCAGCAGTGCAATTGAAATAATCAGCAGTTTTTCAGTCAAAAATATATCAGAGTTTTGGCCTATTGAAACAAAAAGACTTATAGTTCATGCAACTGAAAATGGCTTTGACATCAGATTAGCATGGATACCAGGACATTCAAATATCCCGGGTAACGAAGAAGCTGACACCCTAGCTAATATAGGAAGAAATTTGAACATACCAATGGTCATGCCCCTCGATGTCCAAGACATATATACTGACATTAAATCTAAAGTATACGATGATTTCAGAAATAAATGGAACAACCTAATCAGAATTAAAGACCATCAATACCGAAAAGTACAACCTACGTTTCCTAAAAAAAAAATGGTTTGCTATTCTTCCATTCATAGATCGAAGACATATCACTACAATTAGGTTACGTACAGGGCACTGTCTAACAAAAGAAAACTTGCATAGGATGAACCTGACAGACAATCCCTATTGCGAATATGGGAAAACAGAAAATCTTATTCACATATTTTTTGAATGCCCTATTAACTCCATTCCAAACTGGGATATCTACAATTTTTTCGCCAATAAAGGACTTCCCACCCCGATAACAATATATTCAATTTTACATAACGTAGATGAAGAATCAATCAGAGCAATTATGAGGTTTCTTAGCATAAACAGAATAAAATTATAATGCTCAACTAGCTACAACTTATTTATAATTCATGCTTATTACTAATAGATTATGTTTGTTATTGTACCTTGTACAAAAAGTAAATATTTAGTCAAAGTTATCACCATAGCCAATTTACTTCAAAAGAGATCAAGAAGTAGACATATTCGGTGGGCCCGACATGGTCATGAGCCAGTCAACGTCGTGACCGCCAACCTGATCGAGCTGGCCAAATTGCATAAAGCAAGGCCAATAACCAAGCAAGCAAGCAAGCAAGTTCCTTATAATCAGCCGTCAATTATGTCAACATGAAAATGCAAGACTAGCATATAACAACCAAGATGTAGAGCGCGCAAGAAAATTTAAGTACCTGGGAATCTGGCTATGTGAGGACTGGATGTCGGATATGGAAATTAAATGTCAGATAGAAAGGACCAGAAGTGCATTCATGCAATTCAGAAACGTCTTTACAAACTCTGACTTTGACCTGAACCTAAGACTAATATTCACGAAATGCTATATATAGTCGGTGCTCTTATCTGGCATGGAAGGATGAACTTTAAAAATAAACACAATGAATAAGCTAGAGGCATTTGAGATGTGGATTTATCGACGAATCCTTGAGGCGATAAACTACCCCAGATAATTGAAATAATATTCGAGAATAATATTTCAATCAACTATGATAGCTATCGTATAGCCTAGACTAGCTCAATCACCCCAGTTGTGAGTCCACCTTGTCCTAATCAAAAACATGAACAATGAAATTCCAGAATGCAGCAAATAAAACAATAATATTTAACTAATCATGCTTATTGTTCATAAAGATATAATGAAAATATGACTTAGTAAATTGCATTAACAAATATATTCAAATTCATGCCAAAAACTAACAATTCTAGATTATACTTATGCCTTTTGGTATCTGATGGTAACTTCTTGATGTTGAATGGTACTGGTGTGGACTTCTCTTGACCTGGGCAGATGTTGTGGGCCTAGGTCAGTGCAGCTACGGTCTTGGTGGTGTCATACTTGGATTTTGGGTGCTGCTGTCTAGTTGCGAAGCATCCATGAAGTTCTGCCTTTGTAGTTCCATCACCGGTGATGAGGATGGCTTGAAGTTCCCGAAGGGAGGAAAGTGGAGTTATTCCCAAAAACTAGAAGAGTACAACACATATCAATCATCAACAAGAAAACCAAATTGTACCTTTGCCAAATAGTATCCAAAAATAGTAGATGGCAAGGGTAAATTAAATGGAATTTAGATGAGGAGAATAGTTAAAATTTGGTTACTAAACGTGCATATATGTAAATTGAAAAGATAATATTATATTTAAAACTAAAATATCAGAAACAATGCTTTTGACATTGGAGGTTAGATATAAAAAATCATAGAAAAAATGTAGAAATGTAATTACAAAAAAATAATAATGAATTCTTACCCCAAGAGAAAGATGATCTGGAAATAGATAATGCCTTATGGGGTCATCTCTTTAAATAGATAATTTTTCCTTGTCACTTCCATTTGCATTTTGTGTCAGCGGGTAGGGATGAATGTCACTTTCATGACAATGCGACGTTTGAAATGACGACCAAGTACTATGAAGTAGCAGGCATGTTCCGTATTGAAAGACAAATACTTACAGAGTAAGAATATATAGGGTACGTTCAGTATGTTTAATTGATGATTTAAATGAAAAGGGATATATTAAATAGAAGATAATAAACGAAGATAATAAAAGAGGATCATAAAAGAGGATAATAAAAGAGGGCGACAACGAGTTTTTAACGAAGATAACTGATAAAACAAATAGAAGAAAATTATTGTTAATGAAATATTAAAGAAAAGAAGTAAAATAATTATTTAAAAATAAAATATCAAATATGTGACGTTTGTAACGTTACATCCTTAAAGTTCCCTATGGACCGCACAAATAACAAATAAATGAAGAAATCCTGAGAAGAATTGGTACAGAACGACAACTGCTATGCACAATTAAACAGAGAAAAACGGCATATGTGGGACACCTAATTAGAAACGAAAGATACCAGTTCCTGCAAACCTTAATTGAAGGAAAGATCGAAGGAAGAAGGGAAGTGGGCAGAAAGAAAATGTCATGGCTTCGTAATGTCAAACAATGGACAGGACTAAAAAACATAGGAGACCTAATACATACTGCAAGGGATAGAGAAAAATGGTCAAACGTGATCGCGAACATCCATCAATGGATTGCATAAGAAGAAGAATGTCTTACTAATTACTATTATTGACTTTAAAACATTCCGATCTATTGTTAATTAATCTTTTTAGGCGTTCAAACAGTATCTTAAACTTGTTGAGTATCTATATAGTATAGGTACAGATTCCTTTTCCTAAAATGAATTGATACAATTCTCAATGTCAAGTAATTATTATTATTGCTTTAATAGATGTTAGTAGATGTTAGTACATACTCTCCGAACTTCGATCAGGGGCCTAGCAAGAGCTGGCCTACCAACACTAATGAATTCAATTTTTTGATTTCATTCATTTATTGGAAATTTAGACATGTCTTTTCCCCATTTTAGATTACGATTCTTCTGCTTCGTGTGGTGGATAGCTATTACACTGATAATTCTGTCTCTGTCCACTGCGTCTCTAAAAAAAGATGTTGAATCAAGGCCGGTCCAGTCACTGATATTTTTAAGAAATGAAATCTGGCGCTTACCGGGACCTCGGTTTTCTTCAATCCTCTTCTGTATGATCAGTTACGCGAGGCGGTACTTTTCGTTTTTCATTATGTGTCCTAGGTAGCTAACTTTTCGTTGATGGTCTCTCTATTTGTACCTATTTGTACCTACTCTCCTCAGGATATTCTCGTTAGTGGTGTGAGTTGTCCAAGGTATTTTCAAGATCTTTCTGTAAAAACAAAGTTCAAAAGGCTTCTAACTTGGTTATCAGCGTTATGTTGAGCATTCAAGCCTCCGTTCCATACAATAGTATTGGCCGCATACATAGCAATGCAGACAACTATATCTAAGTCTGCTATTAATGCTTCTGTTACTTCTTCTTCTTCTTTCTTGTCTGTAGGCTTTAAAGCCTGTTTCTTGTTCAATATTAGCCTCATTAATTGTTTAAGTGATCACCCCATCTTTTTCTTGGTCTGCCAATACTTCGTCGTCCATTTGGTGACTTATCTCGTGCTATTCGTACTATCCCTATCCTCTGCCATTCTACTAATGTGTTCATTCCACTCCTGTTTTCGTTTTGTCTCCCATCCATTTATGTCTTCTACATTGCATGATCTTCTTATGTTTTCGCTTCTCTCCCTATCCAACAGACTCTTCCCTGATATTCGTCGGAGTATTTTCATCTCTGTTGTTTCTAGTGTTCTTCTAGTGTTGATTCTGTTACAAAATATACTTTTCATTTTGATTAAGACTTGTCGATTTACCACTACTCTCGCTCCTACTTCTTGTTTATAATCAAGTTTATTGTTGAACCAGCAGCTAAGATATTTGTATTTGTCAATTTACAGTATACTATAAATTATCTCTGGGACAAGTAGTTTCTTGTTAACATTTATTAAACTTCAGCGGAAAATATGCATATTTACTTACAAAACACTTCTCTAATATTTTTAAGCAGTGTATGACTGTCTCTACAATATTCTCACCAACAACAAACGATATACGATTACCATAAGCCATTCCCTCTTCCCATTTCGATCTGCCACAGAATAATAGCGTGCTTGCACTGCGTTTAGTTCAAAGACCATTGACGAATGAAAATGTGTATATACATATATATGCAATTAGTAAATCCGTGCAATGTTCTTCTATGCATTCTTCCAAATAAAAACACCATCAGACAGGTCAATGTATTCCCACGAGAGTTTAAAGTGAAGATACGAAGAAATGAAGAGAATATATCTACCCAGGTTAATACCGAAGCCATCATTTTGTTTATATCTTTATACGCATAACTGTAACCAATTATTCATTTGTGAGTCATGTGCATGGTACAGAGGCGGAGCTGGTGCTTATGCTTAGAAGAAGACGAACAATGTGCTGGCGCTTATTTATGATTATCAATAATTTAATCTTTGTTACAAATATAAAGATATTTCTTTAAATAAAATATTTTCCAATACAAATTAGGGACAGTACAAATAAAATCATTGGTAGAAATACATAGATCAGCGGTTCTCAATCTTTTTGAGTCATGTACCACCAAATATTTTTAATTATTTTTGGTACCACCTTACTGAAATTCCTCTCTAGCTAGGTAATTAATTATTAACTATAATAGTGGTGTTGATTTTGGCTGTTTTTGCGTTTTGTGTACCACCTCAAATAATGAAATGTACCACTAGTGGTACATGTACCACAGATTGAGAACCGCTGACATAGATAATACTATAAATTGTTCTGATATTAGATACAGATTAATAATAACTGTCTTTCGTAGTATATTCTTACACGCTTTTTGCTGTAAATTTTAAAGAACCGCTTGGATTTACATGAAATTTGGTATACGCATAGCTAACATTAAAAGAAAAAAAGTGATATTGTGCCGATGTGTGCTTTTGCCCTGGGGGTGACTTTCACCCCCTCTTGGGGGTGAAAAAATATATGTCCAAAATAAGTCCGGAAATGGGTAAACTGACTAATTTTAAGTAACTTTTGTTCTATAGAGCTTTTTCGCCAAGTCAACACTTTTCGAGTTATTTGCGAGTGAATATGATCATTTTTCAACAAAATAACCACGTTTTTAGACGGTTTTTCGCCAATAATTCAAAAAGTATTTTATCGAAAAAAATGTTTTTAGGAAACATATAGATAGCCTGTAAAAAAGTAAAAAAAATGGTGTATGCATGAGGTCTCTAGACCTAGTTAAACCAGAGTTATAGGTAATGCAAAATAGGTTCATATTCGCCAAATTCCAAAGCGAATATTTTAACGTGAAATATCCAAAAAATGAAGCACTTTTTGGGGAAAACTCATTACAACTTTTTTAAAGCTTATAAAAAAGCTTTATTTCTATAAAAAAAAATTTGCATTACATGTAAGCAAGTTACCCTCAAAATAAAGTTGGTCCCTTTGGTTTTGGCAAACAAAACGGGAAGATCTCCCCCTAATTAGCAACTTAAATGAAATTAATCATTACCGCTTCACCAGTTATTTTACTTTTGTTGTGTTTATATGATCTGTAAGTTTCATCGATTTAAGTTGCTTATTTTTGAAAAAAAAAAATGGTTTTAAAATAAAATTTTTAAAATATTTAATTTTGAACAAAATGCTTTTTTTCAAAATAACTTAAAAATTGTTAGATATACAAAAAATCTCAAAAATATAAAAAGTCAGCTTTGCTTTTTTGAATATTTTGTATTTTTTTGTTTTTCTGTAAGACAAAAATTGGTTAAGATTTGGTGTTTCTAAATTTGCATCCACTCATGATTAGTGACTCATCCAAGCCGTTTTAACTACAGCTCTTTCAAAAATAATTACTTTGAACCGATGAAAGTTACAGATTATATAAACAATATAAACACGAGTAAAGAAACTTGTGAAGTGGTAACGATTAAGTTCATTTGAGATGCCGGCTTTGCTTCTCTGAATATTTTGTATTTTTTTGTTTTTCTGTAAGACAAAAGTTGGTTAAGATTTAGTGTTTCTAAATTTGCATACACTCGTGATTAGTGACTCGTCCAAGCCCTTTTAACTACGGTCCTTTCAAAAATAATTACTTTGAACCGATGAAACTTACAGATTATGTAAACAATGTAAACACGGGTAAATAAGCTTGTAAAGTGGTAACGATTAAGTTCATTTGACATGCTAATTAGGGGTTGATTTTCCCGATTTTTTTACCAAAAAAAGGGACTAACTTTATTTTGAGCGTAACGTGTTTACTTTTGTTGATAGAAATTTTTTTAAAAAGCTATTATGAGCTTTCCCCAAAAAAAGCTTAATGTTTTGGTTATTTCACGTTAAAATATTCGATTTGGAATTTACCTATTTTTCATTAGCTATATCTCTGCTTCTGCTAGATATAGAGACCTAATATACACACCGTTTTTTTTACTTTTTTACAGGCTATATTTTTGCCAAGAATGTTTTTTTCGACTTACTTTTTGAGTTATTTGCGAAAAATCGTCTAAAAACGTGGTTATTTTGTTGAAAAATAAACATATTCACTCGCAAATAACTCGAAAAGTATTAACTTGACGCAAAAACTCTATAGAACAAAAGTTGCTTAGAATCAGTCATTTTATCTATTTACTTATTTTGGACATATACTTTTTCATCCCCGAGAGGGGGTGAAACTCACCCCTAGAGCAAAAGCACACGTCGGCACAATATCACTTTTTTTTGACATGTTAGCTATGTGTATGCCAAATTTTATGTCAATCCAAGTAGTTCTTTAAAATTTAGAGGCTTTGCAATATTTTACCGTTAAAGAACGTACCTACTACAGTTTTATACCGCTAAAGCTGCTTTGGGATTATTCGCGGTGTGCAAGTACTTGGAAGGGAAACGAGAAACGACCCTGCGCGAGTCGCGGAGAAATATTGCAACTATCTTAAATAATTCATATTGTCAATCGAAATTGTCAAATTGACGTATATTTCATACCTTCTGTCAATGAAGCAGAAAAATTATATATTGCTCCACAATATTGATATGATACGCAATTATTATATAAAGGTAAATTTAATTAATTGTATTTTGCTTGCAGTACTGCATTTTAATAACTAATTTTATTTACTACATACAATTGTTGACGTTTTCATAACATAACCTGAATCTTATTTTTTCTTCTTATTATTTTTTTGGACTATGGCCTTGACAATTATCCAGTAACCAGGACTAATATAATTGGCCAATATAGTTAAAAGTGCGAATAAAAGTACAGAGCGTAGAAATAGAGGTCGCTTTGCCGAACTTGCACGGTCCCAATAGCAGGGTAGTCTGCTATATCTAAGGCCTACGGTATACAATAGCAGTAATAATTGGGATTATAGCAGCGTAGTTTGCCTAGGGCCTACGGTATACAAGGAAGGTAACAGGGCCAGTGCTACTCTTCAACCGCCTATTATTACCCCTGGTTTTACCCAAGGTGCTCATTTTATTCAGGCTGAGTCTCGACCTGGGGCCTATAGACATTTAAAAAAATAGAGATTTAATTTTTTAGTAAAATAAATTTTGCACCGACCAGGGCTTATCTCACCGTACTTACATAGAATATCTGGCTTTCAAAGAAAACTATAGAGTTTTGCTGCTTTCATAGATCTGTCAGCACCTTTCGACATAGCCTGCTGAGAAGAAATTGTTCAAATGAAAACATTTATACAAAACTCAAAATAAGTTTTCCAGAAGGCTATTTACTCGCACTACTGATTTCTAGCCTTTATATCGCAGATCATGTCACTTCCAAAAATCAAGATTTTGACCAAATGCCTCTAAAACCAAATGCCTCTAGTTTTGGACAGAACATTAATCTTTAGAAAACATTTAAATACAGTTGATGAGAAGGAGAAGCTAAAAACTTGAAGTAACAGGTCTTCAGGCTTAGTTCTTGTTTATTCTGTAGCTGTATATTGCGCACCAATATGGTTCTACACCTAGTGCAAAATCTCCCGTAGAAACCTCAGACAGTCCTAGCCATCGGGTTCAATATAATCACCAAATGGACATATGAATGGTCGGAAGCTCAACCAAATACAATAATTAAACCTTGCATCACAGAGAGACCTCCTGGATTTGGACTGTCATTGAAGATCTGATGCACACTTAACGGCATCAGAACTCAACATAGTCGATGTGCTTATATATGTTTTACAGCTGCTGAGTCAATTTTAATTTATTTGCAACTGGCAAGTTTATATCGATCTAGGAGCTATGTTTATACACTCTTTAGGACAAATCTAAATTATATCGGAGCGCTCTCAGCTTACCAAGCCATCTTCAGAGCTAGAATAAAAATTTAAAAAGTACACTGAAAGTGTTCTGAAAGTGGAATTATTCAGAAAGTGGAACACATTTTTTCTCTAAGAACTTTAAAAGTTTCAAAAGTTTCCAAAAAAAAAACATTAAAAAGAAGCACATTAAACTCCAGAAAAAAACCCATCCATCTGGATAGAGTTGGAGAGGAAAGCAACTTTTTTTTTAAATTATTTTTAGGGTTGTCCAAAATTTCTCCGACTAGTCTTATATTGGATCGTAAGCTTACATTGAAATCCTACCTGATTTTACTGGATTATACTTACTGGGCTGGAACTGGTCTACTGGAAGTTGATCAGACGCATTTTTCATACGTTTGGTCTGCTTTTAAGGCAGATATTATCAAAGGCACTGAGCCAAAAGTCTGGTAACCTAATGGTTTATCTCCATCTGATATAAAGTCTATATGTTATGAAGACATAATTACAGATCAAGACTTATAAACAACTCAAGATAGAAAGTGTTGAAGTGTTGAATTTACTTCTTTATGCAATGAAGCGGTACTAAAGGCTGAATTACTTATTTCAGTTTTCTCTAATATATTCCTAATTAACAAACTAAACAAAATTAGACACACACACACACTTAAGCACACTTTTTGCTTTGTCACTGCAACATGTAGTAGTCATGACAAGCCACTTTTTATGCATTTCAATTAGGCATACAAGAATAACCTTTAATTATATATTTGTATAATCCCACTGTTGCTCTATGATGTAAACGGGCTGGTTTATTACGGCATGTTGTCACCAAGAAGGTCCTATGCAGTCGATGTTTTTATAAATCGAATTTGAAGGTTCAATTAAGCATACGATTTATTTTAATAAAGACTAAGCAAACAGAAAATTTGTTATCCTTTAGCAATTTTTTTCTTTTGATGTGAGGTAGATTTTGATAGCATTTCTGATTAATCATTTAATGAGAATTTGTAGAACATTTTCAATAGGTATACAGGGTGTTTCTAAATGAGTGCGACAAACTTTAAGGGGTAATTCTGCATGAAAAAAATAATGACCGTTTGCTTTATAAACATACGTCCGCAAATGCTTCGTTTCCGAGACACAGGATGTTGAATTTTTTCTTACAAACTGACGATTTATTTATTGCTCTAAAACCGGTTGAGATATGCAAATGAAATTTAGTAGGTTTTAAGAGGTAGTTGTTGTGCATTTTTTGGCATACAATCAGTGGCGTAGCGTGACTGTCGGCCGCCCGGGGCGGAAGACAATTTTGCCGCTCTCTTATTTAGGTATTTTAATTTATTGTACATATAACATTACATACATTAATTAGGTATAGAGAACTTTTCGGCGAGAACAGTCATCATTATTTTGCATTATACAGGTTGGATTTTAAATAAAAAAGTTTATCTAAGTTTTACAATCACGTTTATTAATACAAAAATTCTTTTACGTTAACCAATTAGATACATTGATATAACTTAGGTACCTAACACTTAAGATTAGGTACACCTTGACGATCGACAAAATGAAATAAAATCAATTTTTAATTAGAACTAGAACGATACTATAATGCTATATTTTTATTTCTATTGAAAAGTAATATGAGTATTTGTTAGAATTAAAAACAAAACTTCCGTCTTCAATTAAAAATTTATACGTCTACCTTTTTTAAGAGCAAAGTCTTTTATTGCGTCATCAATGTCTATCGCATCACACACCTCTTGCTCAATAGACAAAATAGCCAAATTAGTTAGTCTGAGTACTAATTGTCGATCTTAAATAATTTTTAATCATTTTCAATTTTAAAAAACTCCTCTCACAGCTGACCTTGCTTATAGCAACTGTGAAAAATATTCGGAACATTATTAAAATATTGGGCAGAGTATCTTCCAGCTTGGATTTAACAATAAATTTAAATAATTCAAGTGAGTCTGCATTAATCAATTTCGTTGACTGTAGCAGCAACGAAAGTCCGCAGTCGAAGTTTTTCTAGCTTGAAACCCTGCTCGTCAATTTCGTCAGATGCGTAGTCTAGATTACATTCAGTGTTGTCTGGGTCTAATAATATAGCCGGCGTAAGATAAACAAACTTATCCGTTAAATTCTGTTGCTGTTGAAAATGCTCACGAATTTCTACAATAACTCTATCTAACGAAGAAAACAGCTTTCGTCTCAACTCATTTTTCCGTCATCGAAAATATGCTTTCTTGTTATGCGCCTCCGAGGTTTAATGGAAATTCCAAGTTCTTCATACATATTTTTGCATACCCTACAGCGCAATTTGCCCATTCCTTTCTTTTCTCTGTCAATATCATCTGCAAAGCATTTACTTTCTGAGCGCACAATCTTATGTCAAATCTCCTTGTTTGTATTTTTGTGCATCATTCACTTCATGTAGCACCGGTTGCCACAGGCCCAAAAAACAAAGAAAGGAAAATGACTGCATCAAAACTAGTAAAGCACCTGCATCTGTTCTAGTGTATAAGCTTTCACTCTGTCACTTTTTCCAAAGTGACGAGAATGTCTTTGTAATGATGCCATGTCACATTTACGGCATCGCCTCTTGCACTCCACCGCGTGTCTTGAATCCTTCTTTTGCCTGTAGCTGCTATCAGAACTTCCCAACGATGTGTCGATGAGAAAAAAAAAAAAAAGAATAGCAACGTTCTAAAGTGCCGAAAAAAGTTGTGCTGATTTTTAGTCATAAACGGGGAATTCTCACAAGTCAGTATAGACGTTGTTGCCAGTCGCTACAAAATATCATTAAAAAAAAGGAATTCCCCGAATTTGTCACAAAATAAGTATGTAATGAAAAATTCCGTGCTCCTTTCAATCGGTCCGAATTTGTAGTTGCGATAAAAATATAAAATGGTTCAAATATTTACAAAATATTTTTATTATTCATTGTTAAATTTTGCCGCCCCCTAAAAAGTTCCGCCCGGGGCGGACCGCCCCTGCCGCCCCCACTACGCTACGCCACTGCATACAATTAAGAATTTTATATTCACCATTGGCGTGCATACGGGCCATATTACCCAGTCATATTACCCGTATGCACGCCAATGGTGAATATAAAATTCTTAATTGTATGACAAAAAATGCGCAATAGCTACCTCTTAAAACCTACCAAATTTCATTTGCATATCCCAACCGGTTTTGGAGCAATAAATAAATCGTCAGTTTGTAAGAAAAAATTCAACATCCCGTATCTCAGAAACGAAGCATTTACGGAGATATGTTTATGAAGCAAACGGTCATTATTTTTCATGCAGAATTACCCCTTAAAGTTTGTCGCACTTATTTAGAAACACCCTGTATATAAAGTCACAAAATTAGAAATATGACATATAGACTTCGCGGGTCTGGATCCCGCGTACCAAAAAAATTGATTAATAGCAAGCTGAAAATTTGTTAATAGCTTATGGGTGTCTAGTCGGAAAAACTTTGATATATTGGAACACTGGAACAGGTAAAGTTTTAATTGTGGAACAGGTTAAAAATTTGGAACGTCAGACTACGAAAACGTGAGATGTATTTTGTCCGACAGAACTTCCAATTGATCTGTTACCCTTTCATTATACTCTCATGCAAAAATCGGACTGCTATTACTAACCAACATGATATCTGTCATTTGACAAGTTCTTCGTGTTCCACTCATTAAAATGCGCAGTTGGTGATACACACCAGTCTGATTTTTGCATGAGAGTTAATTGAAAGGGCAACAAATCAATTGGAAGTCCTGTCCGACAAAATACATCTGACGTTTTCGTAGTCTGACGTTCCAAATTTTTAACCAGTTCCACCATTAAAACTTCTCCTGTTCCAGTGTTCCCATATATCAAAGTTTGTCCGACTAGACACCGTTAAGCTATTAACAAATTTTCAGCTTGCTATTAATCAACTTTTTTTTCTTATGCGGGATCCAGACCTATTGAGCAAATTGGGACAAGCTATTTAATCCGTTCAGTTCTTCCGGATTCAGTGATTTAGACGGGCATAGAACGATGGTTAAGCATCCTTTCATATTTAGCCTAATCTAATTTACATCCATAGAAAAAAGCGGCTAATACGGCACAATTTTTGTTATACAATTCTCAGGTTCATCAGATTGATACTCGCCAAGAAGCCGCAGTCATTCGGATAAACTAATAAACTCATTCTAAAGCCAATGGATCCAGCCTTCCGTAGTAAAAAAGCATTGACTACATTCACAACACACAAAAGGTTTACAAACAAAATACCTCGTCGAGACATTGTTCACATATATACTGCTAAATGTACTGGCTACCCTATAGTAGAATATTTTTTGATGGGTGCTTCAAATAATATTGAAGGATTATCGGAAGATAAAAAGAAGATTTATTGTGTAATATGTGTAGAAAACATGGTGTCGATGTCCTACTGGTTCAAGAAACTCACCGAGGTACTGCAAGCCGCAGACCAAGGATTCGGGGTATAAAGCTTATGCTGGTATAAAACACGACTACTATCTATCACTACACGACAAATATCTGATCTTCATCAGACCAGATATCGACCTAACTTCTACATCTTTACCACATCCAGATGATATCGAGATCCTCAACAGTGAAGATAAAATCCTATACGATGACGCCTATCTACAAACCACCAAACGCTGGCTTGGCATGAAGAACATCACTTCAACTGCCACAGTATCGCGTGGGGTTATAACGAAACGGACAATGGCGAAACTATGTACTGAAAATGGACTGAAAACATGTACCTAAAACTTAATCATGTTACAGAACAGCCTGCGTCTTTAAACAGCCCAAGATGGCATAGAGATTATAACCCAGGCAATATATATTTGTCAGCGACAGGAATTGGATACCAGGTGATAAAAATAGTTGGGTTGGAAGCACCCTCCCAGAACACAGCACAGACCAGTAACTCGAATTTTCAACAGCTTGCCGCTATGGTACATAGCGGGCTCAATGAAAAATCTAAACCACTACTTAAAAGACATGATCAGCGATATGAAGACGACCCTTTTACATGCTGAGGAGATAGTTCTACATGAGATATCCGCCAACAGAACGGACAGGTGGTGCGACCTTCTCACGAGTCTATACATGAAATAAAACAGCAGACGTGCCTGGAAGCTGATTCGGAATTTTGGCAACTATCCCGCTGCCCGGCGAAGTCACACCCGATCAGATATTCCATCGTCTTCTGGCATACGATAAGACTACATCAAGGCAGAATAAAGTGAGGGTATAACGAGATATCGACGAAGAAAGAGGTGTTCTTGGTATCTCCTTTTGTCTGGGGAAGACCAGAGATGCGATTCATCAAATATAAGATAATAAAGCGGCGGGAGTGGACGATATACAAACAGAACAAATAAAGAATTTAGGACCAATAGCCATAGAGCGGCTCGTAAAAATGAATGATGAATTGCCGAATCTGTACATTACAAATCGTCAAAATCTCAAGGAAAGAGAATATTGGCCCTCTTAAAAACAAAAACAGATAAGAATCCGGCGGATACAGAGTTTAAGACGTGTATCTCTTTTGTCATCTTTTCAAGTCGTTCGAAAGAATGACTATAAATGTGGAGACTAAAATTGTTCCAGCACGATTATGACCCGGAAAGTGCTGTCTGTTGTAGTCAAATCTTTAATCTCATCCAACATATTGAAGATGATTTTGAAAGGAAAGCAATAACAGCAGTAGCATTCATAGACCCAACTGCCGCCTATGACATAGTTAATCATCAGCGGCTACTGATAAAACTCTACGATACCATAAAGGATTTCTGCGTTACAAAATACTCTCTTATTCTCCTCCAGAATAGACGGTATTACGTAACGCACTAGTCCAAGAACAGTTAGTGGAGGGACCAAGGGAAGTGTGCTTTCCATTTTAGAAACAAGCATGCCCGAAGTACGCTAGAGATGGGATGGCGTGGTCGAATGCTGGAACACAACGAGACGCCAAAATTCCTTGGTGTACGCTTTAATAGAACTCTGTTTTATCGATACCACTTTCAAGATGTCAAGAAAAAAAAGTAAGTGCATGATAAAATATTTTATCTTTTTCTTCTTTCTTGGCTCTACAACTTTAAGTGAGTCTATAGCGCGATTAATTTTATGAAACAGCCCCACGCATGGAAGCCATTTGATGAAACACGACAAAGAATGTAAGTCATATGGGGCCATTTTAATGTAAGACAAAAGATAGCCCCTGTTGTTTTATGAAACATGACTAATTAAGAATTGGACAAAATTCGTGCTACATAAGTTATTAAGTACCTCGGTTGCTACTGTCTCAGAGATTTTAGGGAGTGGATTCTTTAATAGATGTTATGATATATTCTTATTAGCTTAGAAAAATTAGAAAGATAGAAAAATCGAAATAAGGATGTGAAATAAAAAATAAAGAAAAATACAAAAAATAAAATATTGGGCGCCATTGGTTACCTAAGGGAAACCAAACTTTATACAAAAAATAAAACAAAGAAACATAGTCAAATAAAATGATATACATAATATACAAAATGTTATAATGTAACTTACCTCCTTTACTTTACACTCAAAATTATATACTTAGTCAATGTTTTATCGTTCTTACGATTCAAGAGAGAAGGGAAGAAAATAAATTATATGTTGAAAATCAAACATTATTTATTAAAAACAAAAAAATTAATCTCTGATCTCTCTGTTACAAATAGAGACCAGATTACTAATTAATCAAAGATGAAACGAACAGTTTTACAAATATAAAAATTATACCTTAACAATTAGTGTCCTGGCTTCTTCCTCGTAGCTTGATTCGAAAGTCCAAGGCGCTATTGCACTCGCGAAACACTTACTTCACTGTCGTTAATTACAGCAAACAGTACATTGTTTATAAACAAACATTATTATAGAAAAATTCAGCTTTCACTTGAAGATAAATAGTTTAAAAGTTCGTTAAACTGGATCAAATTTACTTTTACTCGAATAAAATTATTTAGTTAGACTCGAACGTGATTATTGAAAGTTCATTAACTTTGACCAAAATAAAGTATGTGAGCATACTACATGTTTTAACTGCACTGTTAAACATAGTAATGAGAAAATTGAAACTCTTCTCTCCTACTTCTGGTTCTGACTGCTTAAAAGAAATTAGTGGATACCAAAATTGGTATAAAATGATAACGACGATTTGCTTAGAAACAGCGGGAAAATCGCCGGGGTTCACGATACACCATCACATTCACCGGGCTAGAATCAGTCTAATGGAACTCAACTCCATGACGATGGCCCTAAGGGAACCAAAACTCAACTTAACTCGATGGTGGCCCTGGTGGAACTCATCACTCAACTTCACTTGATGGTGACCCTGGGAGAACTCAACTGAACATGATGATAGCTTATACGGAACTTGATCTCTAGGACCGCTAACTCGATCCTTCTAAAACTTGGGTTCCTTTCCCAAAAAAAGGTGACTTCTCACTTAGACCAATAGGAATCATACCAGATATTTCTCTACCAATCAAATGGTCAGAAAAACTCTCAAGACATCCCTCGAACGCCATGATGGTTTTACCCTCAACCAATTACAATTACTTAAACTTCGCAATAACAAAATCCCTCGAGTTTACACGAAATGCGATGACTCATACAATATTACAGTTAGTTTTGAGAACCAATATTACTAAAGGCATCGGCTTATTTTAGGTTGAGCCTTCCGGTTGCAATACACCCTCAATAAATTTGTGTCTGAGAAAGTCATAAAAATCTTTCATCTTCTAGACTGCAACAGCCTAACAGCATAGCAGGGGTTCTTCCTGTAGCTATTTGGATATACCGACGAACATATAACCGACAAACCAAAACTGTAAATATCATAAAAACCTTTTAATACTCTGAGTCCCTACTTAACGTGGAACCTCTTTGAAAAATATTCCGTTTACAATTTTGTAGGATATAAACAATTTGGGGCACCTTTGTACACCAAATTTCAAAGAATCGCAAAAACCGAAATAAACATCCAAATCCCGTGAGAATTGAAAAACGCCATACTCTGCCTATGCGGAAGATCGATATACAGGGCGTAGCGAAAGTATTACTGTGTCGGAATTTCAAATATTTAGACGGAGGACTTTCAGCGTGTTTCAAGTCTTGGCCGCGTTTACGATTTTCCTCCACTCTAGCCGTTTTTGTGAATCTCCTATTTTTGGACCCCATCTCACGTAGATGACTCGTTACTGCATCCTTCCACCCTTTTCTTGGGTGACCAGCTGAACTTCTCCAATCGAGCATTTCCCAGAAGTTGTATTTACTAGAATTTCGTCATTAGATCTCAGTACATATCCTCCCCATCTTATACGATTTGCGTTGATGTATCGTATTATATTTTTGTCTTTATCGAGTGCTTTGAGCTCCTGGTTATATCTTCATCTCCACTCTTATCTCATCTCTATAAGGTCCAAATATCGTCCAGAGAATCTTTCGTTCTCATACTAATAACTTTGTTGTTTCACGCTTCAGTGTCCACGTTTCACTTCCAAACTTGGCAATGTTAGGGAAATGGGACGAATTAAAATTTTTTTAAAACATTATTTTATAGGTTACGATATGAATGTTTTTTATAAATTTATTACAGAATATTACAAACTAAATTGATTTTACTTGTATTCAATGAAATCAACGTTTAGTTCGTTAATTTGACATATATTTGGATAACTGTTTTACTAAATAAAATTTACAAAATTAACACATTTTAATATTATCGCAGATCTTTCCACGTACCAGTGAAAATAGCATCATCCCTTTTTGTTGTTCCGATACCGCTGCAATGTTGGTTTCTTCGCTTTTACTATTTTAGAGAAATGGTGTTAAGAATAGGCTTTTGATTATGGTAGTAATACGTTTAAGAAGGCATCGTATATGGCGATGTTTCACATTATTCACTTACCAATCAAAGATAAAACTCGATTCTCAGGAGCTTTCGAACGTGATCAAGAGCGGTTCCTTAAATAACATCCATTTAATTTGTCATAGATGCTACACTGGGAAAAATATTCAGATGAATACTCTGGATGTTAATAGATTATTATGTTGATAAAAAAATAATACATGTGCAATAAGAAGTGCAGAAAAATACCTAAAATTTTTCGTAAATATTAGAGCAATTGTATGAAGTGCTCAGAGCAACAGTGGCCTAACCCACAACCCACGCAATTTTATCAAAACGCTTTTATTACATTAAAGTATTAAAGTTATCCCTTATTTAAGTATTTTAAGATGCAGAGTGGCTCAAGCTTTTTGGATCGTTACAAGACGGCGCAATATTAATAGTACATCATGGAAATAATCTACAAAGACTACAGCTTCAGCACAAGAGCAGCATAGTTTAATATGGCGACCTCAACTCACAAAACCAAATACTAGTAATCAGTAAACAACCAATCATATGTAAATTAAAAATCGGTGGAATCAGCATTGGACAAGTAATGGAAGTAAAATACCTTAGGATTACAATATACAGTTATGGAAACCTGGAGAGAGATAGATGAACAGCTAAATGTAAATATACCTACTGCAGGATACCTTAATAACACTATGGCACATATTAAAATTTGGATGAAATCAATAATTTATAAAGCCAGCATAATACTTATAATGATAAACAAATGAGAAACAAGACCCCACATACCATTAACAAAAAGTATATTGGAAGCAGTGGAGATGGATGAGGATAATATAATTTGATGAATTGCTTACAGTGAGGAAGAAGAAGAAAAATGAAACAAACGGATAAGGATTGGTAGTCTTAATAAATTTTTTTACTTGAATATAAATATATGGTTAAGAAACAGGATAACAACAACTTTTTTTCTTAAGTAATATAATAATCGGAGAGTTCAATGCTTAGTTACAACAGAAACCCTACTACCGATAATAAATTTGCTCTAAGAGTAAGGAGTTGGTTTTCTCGAAACTGAGAACAAAAACTGTTCTTTAATTAGTTTACACCTAATTTTAAATATACTATGAGACAGACAACGTAAGACAGATAGTACGCAAAGGTGTAACACGCAGAACATGAACAAAACGAACGAATAGATACTAGAGAGAAAAAATAAATTGAACTACCATATAGGTAGAATGACATAACACAAGCAGCACGAGAGAAATCACCAATTAACCGACGAAGTAAAGGAAGGTAAAGGACGGCAAAGAACCAGATGAAGTAGAAATTTGGACATGCAATAAGAAAGCATTTAGAGATGGGACTGAGGATAAGCCTATCAAGGAAGTGAAAAAAGAGTTGTTTTCTTAAGTATCGTATCCAACAGATCAGAAAAGCTCTGAGATGAAGTATACGTTCTACAACAAACAGTAAATCGCTAGGACTATAATATCACATTGTTTTTGGTGTTTATAGCGCTTTGTCAGGAATTAATTGTTTTTTGTGTATTGTTTACAATCACGACCAAGGAAAGCAACTGTGGAAGTATTGAACAAAAAACAGATTTAATTTTTCGAACTTTTACAAAGACAATAGAAAACAAATATATAAACCTAATTATTTGGGGGAAGAATTAAAAATGTAACAAAACCTTTGAGACAAAATAATTACGGTCAAATAGCCATTACGAATAATCTATCCAAGTCACGTACAAAAAGTGGTAACTGCGATACCAATCAAAAATAAGAACCAAAACCTAAGGCTTTCTTACTCTGCAGAAAAATTCTACAAATCGAATAAAAAAATCACGACGCATAATATGTCAAATATCCAATGAGAACCATTGTCCTTTTTGGAAATTTAGAAAATCTCCTGAAGTTGTGGTTCAGGGCTGTGTGTGCAGAGTATCAACTAAGTGTCGATGCTCATTTGATTGGATACAAGCGAAATTCTATTTTTGGCCAGCGCGAAAAATCAGATCGTACAAGACAATCATCATCAATGGCATTATAACTCGTTATGAACTAAAGCTTTCTTTAGAAAAATCGTCAATTTGCTACTTTCCCTGGAATCTCGTCTCCATGCTGCATGCTCTAAAGCATTTTAGTACCTTTTTCGTAGATTTTGTGCTGAATACAATTAAAAATCTGGTCCCTTAGAATGAGTATTATTCAATTTTCAATAAAAACTTTTACTTCGCATGTTTAACTAAGTCCTGATCTTAGTGAAGTCTTATTAAATAACTGGAGCAAATTTAATAACTGACATAAAATACAAACAGATGTGCTAAAAGTTATTAAAATAATATTCCCAAGCTCAACCAATGCCAAGCTTATGCCTAATTATATTTTAATTGAAAAAGTACTTTGAATACCTGGCTCTGGTATTCGGTCTCTGTTATTTGCATTTATGCATTTACTGTAACTGTTTGTTTGTTTTTAGATACATAATAATAACACTTTTACTTATTATTTTCTTTAAGGCGCCATATTAATTCTGCAATGTCGGTACAAAAACTTTCCCTATCTACCTATAACTAATATGCTAATAATACTTAACTGAAACTGTAAAATTAATAGTGATGAACTCAGAACAGAAACTAAAAAAACTAAAAAGAAGTAAAAAGTAACATTTGTCTGGGACTACAAAGAACAACACAAAGATAAATACCTGGAGAACTACAGTGAAGACTTAGAAGAGATCCATAAAGAAAATATGCATTCCATGAGTAGTTGGAGAACAAAACTCCAAGAACACGAGATGAATACGTTACCCTCAGACAGCTAGTCAAGCAAATGGTAGGTACTACTACGGTAGGTGTAGATACATCTTCTTCTTCTTCTGATTCCTATTCGTTTCGGATGTTGGAAATCATATTGGCAATCATAAACTTTCTCACTTCGGCTTGAAACAGTTCCGTTGAAGCTTTCTTAAACCTTGTTCTCAAATTTCGCAGCCATGATATTCTCCTTCTAGCGGGTCCCCGCGTACCTTTGAGTTAACCTTGCAATATGGACTGCAGCAGGGAGTAACGGTGCTGATTCCTTTACTGCGTTTGATGGTAAACACAATCTCTGGTTCCTTCTTCATTCTTCGTAGAAGGATTCCAGATTCTTCTATAAAGCCACATCTCAAATGTTTTAAGTTTTTTAATATTTATTTAGTCTTTAATATCATTAAAGTATCATTTATTGGAGTGTTGTTCAATAAAATTAAAAGAACAGACATTCCAAATGAATGGAATTTATTATACATGTTCTCCATATTGAAAATAGGAGAGACGAGATAAAATAATAACTATACAGGGATTAGTGTAATGTCTTCAATTGCAAACATCTTTTTCGCTCTAATAAAAGATAAAATAGAACAACACATGCATAACTACAGTGAAGAATAATCTGGATTTCCAAAAGCCAGATCATGCCTCAACAATATATTTGCCATAAGACCAGTTATCGAGAAAACACTAAAACACACATGACTTTCAAAGATTTAGAAAAAGCCTGTGACTCTGTAGAAAACAACTACTGAAAGTAATGAGAAATATGAATGTCAGGAAAAATGGATAAATATAACGCAAAGATCATATAGGCACAAATAAAGATGACTAATAAATCAATCGCTATCTAAACATCTAAAATCAAAAACCAGTCGCTGCAAACGTTCTCAAACAAGGATGACTATCAACTAAACTGTTTAACAAACCCTCTTCTTCTTCTTCTTCTTCTTCTTCTTCTTCTTCTTCTTCTTCTTAGCCTTCTATCGTCCAAACTTCTTTGGACATAGGTCTCTGCCAACTTCTTCCATAGGTCTCTATCTTGAGCAACATATTTCCAATTTGCTTCGGCTACCTACTCTTTTAATATCATTAACCTATCTCATCTTTGGCCTTCTTCTCGGTCGTTTATTTTCGTAAGGTTTCTAGTGTTGTATTGTTGCATTCCAACGTTGGTCTTTTTATCTAGCAATGTGGCCTGCAAAGCTCCATTTAAGTTGGCAACTTTTGTTGTTATGTCCTCGACTTTTGTTTTTGATTTTACCCAGTCGTTCCTCTTTTTATCAGACGGTCGTATACTAAACATTGCTCTTTCCATTGCTCTTTCTGTTGTGGCTAGTTTATTCATTCAAAGCTTATGATCGTAAGCAAGAAAAAGATAACAGAAGGTTAACTCTTTATCAACCAAACCCCTGTAGAAAGACTGAGGCACTACAACTACCTCGGCACCATAACAAATAAAGAATGGACCAACAACCAAGAGATAAGAGCGCGCAGCGGAAAAGCTAGATCAATCTTCAACCGTATGGAGTCGTTTTCAAGAGCCACAACCTCTCTCTTGGTAAAAAAGTAAGAATGCTGAGATGCTACCTCTTCTCTGTTCTTTTTTATGGTGTTGAATCATGGAACTTGAACGAAGATATGTGCCGAAAACTGGAAGCATTTGAAATGTGGTTGTATCGAAGAATTCTTAAAATCCCATGAACTGATCGAGTCACAAATGAGGAGGTTCTTAGAATGGGGAAGATCCGAGAAGGACTAACCACCATCAAATCTCGAAAGTTGGAATACTTTGGACACATTATGCGAAATGAATCCAGATATGCCCTCCTACAAGCCATCCGGCAAGGAAAAATATTTGGAAAGCGAGGTCCAGGAAGAAGAAGAACATCCTGGTTAAAGAACCTCAGAACCTAGTTCAACACAACATGTGTGCAGCGTTTCCGCGTTGCTGCAGATAAAGTGAAGATTGCCATGATGATCGCCAACATTCGTCACGGATAGGCACATCAAGAAGAAGAAGAAGAAGAAGTTTATTCATATTTGCCTTGGTTAGGGTCCAGGTTTGACATCTATATGTCACGATAGGAATAATGCACTGGTTGAACACTTTGCTCCTCAAGTATTGGGGTATTTTGCGGTTCTTAAGTATCCAACTAAATTTGCCAAATCCTGCCCATGCTAGTCTTGTTCTCCTAATAATTTCCGAACTATGGTTCTCTTTGTCAAATTTCAGGATTTGGCCTGGCCTAGGTAGATATATTTCTGGACTTTTTCTATTCTACTGCCATTTCTGGGGTCATCTGTATTTGACATTATTTTTGTTTTTCTCTTATTCATTTTTAGGCCGACGCGACGTATTGGGAGCTGCCTGCTAACAAACCTTCAGTGTGGCCAGTGATAACAACAATACGAAATAAAATAAGAAGTGTCGAATTGGACTTCATGAGAAAATTTCTTCTAATATCAGAAGAGACAGAATAAGGATTCAGGATTCAGGAAATAAGTAACCGGATGGAAGTAGAGTACTCAATAACAAAAAATTGTTAAAGAGAGAACTACAATGGTACGTTCATATTTAATGAATCCCAGGTCATAGAAGCCCAAAAAGAGTTGGGTGAATGGGAAATTGCAGGAAGAAGAGGGAGAGAAAGATCAGCTATGATGTGGAAAACATATATATTTAGGAAAAACATATGAAAAATAGGGAATGCGATGGTGTAGAGAAATATAAGAGAAGGTGACTAGAAGGATAGAAAGCTGTGGAGTGTGGAGGGTTAAAATGGTGAACTCATAATAGGAAAACGCCAAAGAAGAAGAATTTGAATTTGAATTTTAACTTCGTTTTTGTTTATTTATAAAAAGAACATCGACAAAATTTGAATTATGACAGTAGTTTTTGGTAGTATAGTAATAGATACTTATGTGTTATCGTTTAGATGTTGTTTTTTTTTATATTTGCTTATACGTCTGAGCTTCGCTGGTGTCGCTTCTAGCGGATTACTAATGCAATTTTCACCGGTAGTTTTTAAATTTATTATTTAATTCTTATCGCTTAATATTTACAACGCAAAAAAGTAATTAAATTGTAATCGATTTTTTAAAGAATCGTTTTAACGTTCTATTAATGAAATATTAATTTCTTACTTCAAATACTTTCACAATTGTCGTGTAGATGGCGCTTAGATTAATTTATAATTACATATTACGAAATATTAAAAAAACTTAAATTCAGTATTTAAAACGTAAGTATATTTAAGGTAAAAATATACACCACAGCTTTGACCAACTAATATTATTTCCTATTAATGTTTTTAATTCCAATGTTTTAAATTAATCACTTTGACATTTATGTCAAATTTCCAGTAAAAGCTTACAGACTTGTCACTACTGGCGCTCGCGAATTTTTAATTATCCCCTCTACCTACGAGCTCATAGCGTATACTTAAACGCTTGTTTAATGGCTTGAGCGATATTTCTTCTCGCCACAGTTTAATCTTATAAATTATAAATCTGTTTCTAAAAGATGGAAACCAGTTAAACGCGATCAAAAATAAATCATCCTATTTCGGAGAGTTCTGCAGATAAGGGAATTACCGATAACGATTTATATCAATCTTCAATGAATTCGATTGATATTAATTGGTGGAATTTAGAATTAATTATTGACAAGCCGGCTATATGTGCTATAATTAAAGCTCTTGACTCGGAATGGATGTACACCAATTAAGACGCCATAAATCAAAGATAATAGGCCGGAACAGAAGGATATTTGCTTTATTTAAATCAAGGTGATAAACAATGTAGTTCTTGTAGTTGTTGGTTTATTTTTGAAATAGTAGTACCGTTTTTTCTAGTGCATTGATACAAAAGGCGCCAAAGTGCTCACTTTGCATTAATTGCCAGCAGGTTGAATTTTTGTAAACGGCTTTTGTAGGTTTTTTTATCGTGGGTCAAAGGTTACAATTTTTTCTTTTCTTACGTATCCTAACGCGCTTAGGACAAACTAGTTTGTCTTGAAATCGGGTTTGGCCGGTAACACATACATAAGTTAAGCAAGCAAGCCAGCAATGGCATTGAACCCAACCTGTAACACTTGCAGACCCCTAAGAATGACGTTCGGGTGCTATAAATCATTGGGGTGAGGGGGGTTAGCTCGTATACCACTCCACCCCGTCCCAATGCTCCATTCTACCCTTCATCCCACGGTGATCCGCTATAGAAGCTTAAGATCAATAGAATATTTGTCATGTGGAAGCCCTGAGTTCAAGGACTCCCCCATGATAACCTACTCCAAACTATGCAGGAAAGCGGTGAGTTAGTGTTTTATTATTTTCTTTCGTTTTTTATTTTGAAGATTTTTTGAGGGCTCTGGTTCTGGTCAGAGGACTCTTGATTAGTAAATACACGGCGATGCCAAAGGTGAGCGCTATGCCTTTTTCTGATAGAGATGTTGGATTTTTGCAACACCAAGGAAATAATTTTACACTGGTTTTACACTTCTGAAGCTAGGAATAACTAAAGACACTTTTCACAACTAATATTTTATTACAATAACACAAACTTTTGGTATTAAAGTAATTTTTGTGTGGGATCGGACACACGCCCTACTTTCCCGTTTTTTATTATCTTATTATTCTATATAACAACACCTTGGCAACGAACTTTTTTTTGAATATTGCGCCTTTGTGTACACTTTGAATTATAGAACATAAAAACATAGAAACATCTTTGTGAAGTGTACAAAAGGCGCAAACCACTAAATAAAATATTGAAACAAAATATAGTTTTACTAAATATTAATGTTGGGAATTTATTTCTCCAACATGCTGGGGGGCCTTGGTTTTGATACCAAAACAATATATTCCACCCCTTTTTTTTACACATTTTTTAAAGAATTTATTGCTTATATAAGTATAAAACTTTTACAAAGTTTTAAATTTAAATAGAAATAGTTATAAAGTTAAATTTTATTTATTATTATAAATTGAAAAAAAAAAAAAAATAATTTAAATTTGTTCATCGTTAATTGGAAGAACAGCAATTTTTGTGACAGAACGTAAGTATGTTCCCTTTTTAGTTTTTACTTCCACCACTCTTACCTTTCCGTCTTTACCAGGAATAACTTTATTAATCCTTGCTATAGGCCACCCAAAAGAAGAAACATTGTCCTCCTTTACAAGCACAAGCATGCCTTCTTGTAAATTTGGCAACGATTTTCTCCATTTAGGTCTGTTTTGAAGTTGTGTTAGATAATCTTGGTACCACCTTTGCCAAAAATGCTGCTGCATTTGAACACACAACCTCCAAAATTTTAATCTATTTTCAGGAATCTCAGTTAAATTAGTTTCAGGGAAAGTTGTCAAAGGAGCACCTATTAGAAAATGACCTGGGGTCAAATATTCTAAGTCAGAGGAATCATTATTAATTGCCATAAGAGGCCTTGAATTTAATATTCCTTCAACTTGAGTAATCAAAGTATTAAACTCCTCATATGTTAAAATATTATTTCCCATCACCCTTTTTATATGATATTTAGCACTCTTCACCCCGGCCTCCCATAGACCCCCAAATACTGGAGAATAACTTGGGATGAAGCAAAATTCAATTTTATCATCAAGGCAAAAGTTGTTTAACTTAATGTTGTCGTTTAGAAGTTTTTGAAGTTGATTATTTGCTCCCTTGAATGTGGCACCATTGTCACAAAAGATCTTGGATGGTTTACCCCTTCTAGAAATGAATCTTTTTAATGAAGCTAAAAAAGTATCTGTTGTTAGATCAGAGAGTAACTCCATATGAATTGCCTTCACAGAAAAGCAAACAAACAATGCTATATATGCCTTTGTCGTTATAGACTTTCTAATCCGTGACTGTTTAATTTGGAAGGGACCACAGAAGTCTATACCAACATTCTGAAAGACCCTCGATGAACGTACCCTTTGTTCAGGAAGAGATCCCATTAACTGTTCACTGCACTTGGCCTTACATTTAAAACAGGTTACGCATTTGTGCAAAATCCTTTTAATTTCTTTAGTGGCACTAATAATCCAAAAATTTTGATTTAATGAACTTAAAACTTGTTTCGGACCTGCATGTAAAAGTCTTAAGTGCTCTCTGTGAATCAAAAGATCAGTGATATGATTGTTTTTGGGAACGATCAAAGGATGTTTTTTATTAAAAGAAATATCTGAGTTCTCCAGTCTACCACCAACTCTTAACAGTCCCTGAGAGTCCAAGAAAGGATATAAAGAATTTAAATTAGACTTAATTGCTGTGTTGTTGGTTAGACATTTTATTTCCTCAGAAAAATGAAAACTTTGTTCATACTTAATAATGGTTTTAAGGCTATTTTCTAGTTCTACAACTGTTAAACTTCCAGTAATCTTTTTATTTTTATTTTTTATATTATTTACAAATCGTAGGCAATAAGCCACTATTTTTTGAAGTTTTGTTAAGCTAGAGAATTTTATGAAGAAAGATTCTGGTTTGACCTTAGCTAAAGTGACAACTTTATATTCAGGCAAATGGTCTGGAGTAGAAAATGGAATTTCAAAGTGCAAGAATTCAATATTTGAAAGAATTTCAGGACCATTAAACCAAAGATTGTTTGAATTAATTTCATGAGGTTCAAGTCCACGAGAAAGACAATCTGCTGGATTTTCCTTAGTGTTTATATACAACCATTTAAATTCGGATGTCATTTCTTGAATTTTAATAATTCTATTGGCAACATAGGGATTCAATTTCAAAGGTTCGGATTTTATCCAAGCTAAGACAATGTTTGAATCTGAATATAAAAATACCTTACTGACTTTATCTTTTAACAGTTCAAAAACCTTGTGAGATAGTTTTGAAAGCAACAAAGCACTGTTCAGTTCAAGTCTTGGCATAGTTAGTTTTTTGTTTATAGGAACAATCCTAGATTTGGAACAAATCAAATTTACATGTACTTTATTTTCAAAAATAGTCCTCGCATAAATAACAGCTCCATATGCAATCAAGGAGGAGTCACAAAAGCCAACTATTTCAATATGAAGAGCACCAGTAAAGTTTAAATTTCTTTGGACAGTCACTGTGGGCATGCTCATTAAGCTTTCAACAAAATTTTTCCAAGTGTCAAGTAACTCACTGGAAATTATAGCATCCCATTTGACCTTACTTAACCAAAGTTTTTGCATAATTACCTTAGCAGCTACTAAAACTGGGCCCACTAATCCCAAAGGATCATAAAATTTGGAAACAAAACTGAGAATCTGTCTTTTAGTTACACATTCATTTATATCAACTTTTGGACAACTAAATTTAAAATTATCTGTTTTTGTATCATAAGTCAATCCCAGAGTCTTTACCATTAAATCGTTTTTGCTGATGTTAATTTCATCAAAATTTTGTTTATTTTTAGGAATATCATTTAAAATTTGTAAATTATTTGAGCACCATTTGTGCAACTCGAAGGACCTTAATTTGAGCAGCGAGATAAGTTCATTTTTTAGTTTTATCGTTTCTTCGATTGTGTCACACCCACACAAAATATCATCAACGTAGGTGTTATTAAGAAGAGCTTTAGAAGCCAAAGGATAGCGTTTACCTTCAGTTCGGGCTAATTCTACCAAACATCTGGTAGCTAAAAAGGAAGAACTTCTTAAACCATATGTTACAGTTTGAAGTTGAATACATTGTAAACTGCCATTTTTCTCTCGCCACAAAATATTTTGTAACTGGCAATGGTCTGGATGTACCAAAACCATTCTATACATTTGTTTAATATCTGTCAAAAGGACGTAATTATATTTTCTAAAAAGAACAAGAATATCGAAGAGCTCATTTTGAACTACAGCACCATTATAGAGATAATCATTGATGCATTTTTTCTTTTTTGATTTCATGCTGCCATCAAAGACTACTCTTAATTTTGTTGTTTTTTTGTCTTCACGTATCACTGGATGGTGAGCCATGAAGTATAAAGAACCACTATTTAAGTCATATGTACTAAGACTTACTATTTTTGCATGCTTTAGAGCTAAATATTCATCAATAAAACTTTTGTATTGAGAGTAAAGCTCAGGATTGACTTTTAATCTTTTTTCTAGATTTTCAAAGCGTTTTAATGCTACAGAAAATGAATCTCCTAAATCCAAATCAGGTAGATTTTGTTTTAATGGTAATTTAACTTGGTATTTATTATTTATTACTTGCAAAGAATTTTCAAAATTAATCTCACAAGCTTCCTGCTCTGTTGAATATTCCGGAAAAATTTCTGGAACCCTCTCGGTTTCCCAAAATTGAGAAACAATATTTTCTAAATTATTTTTCATGCTTAAATGAAAAGCAGAAAAATTACAAATTTGTAGTGATGGAGCAGAACCACTAACTATGAACCCAAATAGAGTATTTTGTAATATAATCTGGTCTAATTGTATTTTATCAGAGAGCAAAATATGAAATGAAATATTTGCCCCAAACAATATATCAATTGTGCCAGATTTATTGAAGTCATCATCAGACAATTTAATATTTTTAGGAATATTTAAATTTGAAACATTGAAATTTGTTTGTGGTATATCACTAGTAATTTTATCAACCACAGAACATTTTATATTTGTGCTATAATCAAACACACATGACTCAATTTTTAAATTTACAGCCTTTTGCACATTGGTAATATTCTCAGAAATACCTAAGATATTGACATTATTATTAAATGTTTTTAAGTTTAATTTACTTACCAATCTACTTGTTACTAATGATATTTGAGATCCTGTATCCAGGAGACCTCTGGCAGTGATATAATCACCCCTTTTTGTTCTAATTTTTACCTTCACTGTTGGTAACAGAACATTATTAATGTTTTCATTTATTGAACCAAATGTAGTCACCCTATCGTCTGCATTACCACTGTTACCCTGTCCAGTGCTGTCTAATGGAGTTTGTCTGTCCACATGCAGAAGAGAATTATGTTCTTTTCGACAAACTGAACACTTGAAACTCATTTTACACCTACCAGGATGATTATTCAAACAAATTCGACAAGCCTTATGACTGTCTATAAAAGACACTCTATCATTTACTGAAACAGATTTGAAACTGGAACAATTATAAATTTTATGGCCTGAGGATGAACAAAAGCTACACCTGGTTTCTAATTTGACTTTACTTGTAGCCAAGTGAGTTTTTTGATACCTTTCTTTGTTAGTGCTACATTTTTTATCTGGAGTGGTTACAGTTTCTAAAGCTGTAGCCCTATTTTCAATATAAGATAAGAAATCTTTTAAATTTGGCAATTTTGAGTTGTCCCTATCAATTTGAAATGATCTATTAGTATAGTGATCTAGTTTTTTAGTTAAAATGCAAATAAGGATCATATCCCAACTTTCTACGGGTTGCTTTAAGTTTTTTAGTGCACCTAACTGCTGTCTCACTTTACTAATGAACTCACGTAAGGCGGTGGAAGTTCCTTTTTGAATGGAGGGAATGTCAAGTAGTGAATAAATGTGAGAATTTATTAATATTGTTTCATTGTTATAACGGTTATCTAACATTCTCAATGCATCATTATAAGAGTCATTTGTTAGAGGTAGATCATTTATTAGGCTTCTTGCCTCTCCTACCAAATGATTCTTTAAATGAAAAAGTTTTTCAACATTTTGCAGTGACTTATTTCTATCAAAAACAGCTAGAAATAAATCTATAAAAGGTCTATAACTTGTTAAATCTTTGCCGTCATAACAAGGAATTTCTATTCGTGGAATATTTGAAGAATAAAAAGAATTATTTACATCTTGTGGATTAGTACTTACGCTCTGTATTACTGTTTTTGAGAGTTGACTATTAATTTTAGCTAATGTGTCAAAGTATTCCTCTCTAATATTATCAATGGAATCTGCATACCCCTGTTCACAACATAAAATTTCACAATGAAGATCTTGAAGTTTATTAAAATTTTCTATTAGTAAGTCTTTCCTAGTTTGTAATTGATTAATTATTAATTCAGAAATTTCTTTGTCCAAATGTTTTTCAACAAACCTTGTAATAGTTTTAATAGACTGAATTTCTTGAGATTTTTTAGTTTTTAGCATTTCAATATCCTTTTTAGCGGGCATTTTTTTTATATGAATCTACCTAAAACTTAAAAGGTAAAAAAAAACTATTTTAAATATCAAAATAACAAAAATGTTGACGATTATTTACAAACCAAAACACAAACAGTCAATTTATTTAATTTTGTATTCACTGTCAATGTCAGTTTTCTGTCACTTCATATATGATCGATTTCATAAAACATCGATTATTTCTCTCGATCGCTTGATAACCATTCGACGTCGGTCGTTCGCCCTCTTTTACATAGATGGCGCTATTGTATGAGCTTGACGTTTTACAAAATTAATTTTTTAATGATTTTTCTTTTTTGTAATTTCTTTTCTAATAATTTCTTTTTTGTTCAATAATTTCTTCTTTTTTTTTTTTATTAGGTGTGTTTCTTACCTTCTGGAAATTGAGTAATTCCTAGCTTCTTTTTATTTCCGGCTCGACTGGATCAAACTTGATGTTGGATTTTTGCAACACCAAGGAAATAATTTTACACTGGTTTTACACTTCTGAAGCTAGGAATAACTAAAGACACTTTTCACAACTAATATTTTATTACAATAACACAAACTTTTGGTATTAAAGTAATTTTTGTGTGGGATCGGACACACGCCCTACTTTCCCGTTTTTTATTATCTTATTATTCTATATAACAACACCTTGGCAACGAACTTTTTTTTGAATATTGCGCCTTTGTGTACACTTTGAATTATAGAACATAAAAACATAGAAACATCTTTGTGAAGTGTACAAAAGGCGCAAACCACTAAATAAAATATTGAAACAAAATATAGTTTTACTAAATATTAATGTTGGGAATTTATTTCTCCAACAAGAGCTACGATTACCTATACTTTATTACCTACATATTTACTAATATTTGTTGTTTGAGTCTTCTGTGCTTCCTTCTATGGTACACATCGTACCTTAATAACTCTCGCAGGAACAGGTTTGGATGTTGTTCTGGCTTTTTTTTCTATCACATCCACTACACTTATTTGTTTAAAGTCTCTGAACAGGAAAAGTTCAGCAATGTATCTAGGCACATTTGCATTTTCTTTTTGTAGCTTTGTTGCTACATAATATATTATTATATCTGATTTATTTTATAATTTTAACACCCAATAATTGACTTTTTTTCGGTACACTTTTGCATATAGGAAAGTTAGGTCAGATCGACTTATTTTCATCCCTACAAATTGTGGTATAATTTCTGACGAATATTTTTGTGATACCCTATACAGGGTGTTTTATTAATAATTATCCATATAGTAACTGGAGAAACCTTAGCACAAAACCTTAGAAACCGAATACAAATATTTAACCTAAAACACTTAAATAAAATGTGGTTCCTTACTGAGTTACAGGGTGTTTTATCTAAAAATTTAAAAACTATTTTTGCCCAGCATTTTAATACTATTCGACGTATCCTTTTCATATTTGGCAGGAAGTATAGGTACTATACAAACTACTAAATTATGTTAAACACACGTTTCCGGTTATTACCAGAGGCGTACGATGGGGGAAAATTAATGGTTCACCCTTTCCAAATTCTACGCCACTGGCGGAATTGCTATTTTAGTTCAATTTTTGGATTCTCCAATACTTTCTACAAAAATAATTTACTCTTCATTAGTAACGATAAAGTCCTTAGTTTTCGAGATCTTTGAAGTTAAAAATGAAACGACACGGTATATTGTGTCGCTTCATTTTTAATTTCAAATATCTCGAAAACTAATCATTTTATCATTACGAATGAAAAGTAATAGCACAATAGTAATAATACACTAAAATAGCAATTTAGTCAGTGGCGTAGAATTTGAGAAGGGTCAACCATTCACTATCCCCTGTCGTACGCCTCTGGTGGTAGCTAGAAACGTTTGCTTATCACAATTTAGTAGGGCGTTTAATAGTAGTCGCATTTTATGCCAAGTACGAAAAGGATACGTCGAATAGTTTTAAAATGCTGAGCAAAAATAGTTTTTAAATTTTTACATAAAACACCATGTAACTCAGTAAGGAACCACATTTTATTTAAGTCTTTTAGTAGCCCAGTCGGGTTAGATGAATAACAGGCCTAACCTTGCATTAGGAGCTGCACCAAATTTTATTTTTCTATTTTCTAATCTTTAGGGGGGGTCAATAGTAGTGTAAATTTAAAATCTCGACTGAATTCCACCGTTGCGTTAGCCGCCATCTTGATTTTAAACGAGAACCGTTTTTGCTCAATATCGCCGTCATTTTCAACTTCTTGACAAAAAGCATAACAACCAAAATTTTTGAAAATGTGATTTTCTATAATTTCTATTACAATTTTTTCGTGCCGTCGATATTTTCCGAGTTTTGGCGGAAAATAGTGACAGTTAGAGCATAATTATTGAATTATCTTTATTATGTATTATGATTGGGGCTTCGAAACGGTGATAAAATTATTTTTTCAATTTAATTGTGGCTCATTTCTCACTAAATAGTTAATCATCTTTATTATTAGTTTTACGACATAATTGTACGTAAACAAAAAGAAAGAAAATTATATTTATACAATTTTTAAAACTTCCAATGAAACACCAACCAAACTAAGTACATAAAAAACATAACAAGTAACTTATATGCATTAAGTTCAATTAATTTTATTAACTATCGGGTTTTATTGGTTGAATTTGTCTGTCGAGAATTAAGTTTCATCTCAGCTAACATATTTTAATATTTCAACAATTTTTTTTTAATTTTGGACCCTGTTGGGGGGAATTTTTCATTCCCCACCCCCTCTTAGACCCGCCACTGGTTCTTTCGAAAAATTGTAGTAAATTGTAATTGCAACAATTTCAGTCCTTACACATTTTGTTGAAAAGTTGAAAATGGCGGAGATATTGAACAAAAACCATTGGCATAAAATCAATCAGGTCTTACGCTCGCGCTTTTACCGCATACGTACTACCTTAAATATTGATTTTATCAAAAAAATGATAAAAATCAAAATTGTACAAAATTTAATTCTCTTCATTTTTGTATAGGTTCAAATTTGTTGTAAAGCTAATAATAAACGAGATAATTCAATAAATCAATAATCATGCTCTAACTGTCACTATTTTCCCCATAACTCGGAAAATAACGACCGCACGAAATAGTTATTTAACCAACAAGTGTATTAATAAGGGCGATTAACAATTGAGATATTTTATCGCGTAAACGGAGCGAGCGCGTTAATGTTCGAGATTGTTAATCGCCATTTTAATTCACGAGTTCATTACAAAACTTTTCCGTCGACCGTACTTTTCAGAAATAAAGATATCTTAGTTTAAATTTTTATTTACTTAACGATAGACAACAATTTGAGACACACAATGTGACAGATAGTACTAAAAGCGGCTACTTGATTTTAAATTTTTTAGTGGGAATACAAATAGATATATGTTTGGTTGCCTACACCACAGGTCACTGCCAATCACAAAGCGTTTTATTAATTTATGCAAGCAATGTATGTTGTGTTGCCTATAACAAAATCGTTCATTAATAGAGAATCATTCATTAATAGGGGTCATCAATCAATGATTTTGAGGGTGTTAAAATTGATCATAAATGGACGGTCGACGGAAAAAAATATAATAAACGAAATTATAGAAAATCGCATTTTAAACCATTTCAGTTTTTACACTTTTTGTCGAAAAGTTAAAAATGGCGGAGATATTGGTCGAGATTTTAAATTTATACTACTATTGAGCCCCCCCTAAAGATTAGAAAAATAAAATTTGGGGCAGCTCGTAATGCAAGGTAAAATGCTATCCCAACTGGGCTATAGGTTAAATCTTCGTATTTTGTGCTAAGGTTTCTCCAGTTACTATATGGATAATTATTAATGAAACACCCTGTATATTAGACGGTATCGGAGAAGAGTACAACTTGACGAAGTGTTTTATAAGTTAAATGAATTTTAATTATTAAGTTTAAACAAAAAATTCTCGTTTTGTAACCTTTTATACAGTGTGTCTACGGTTGGGGTGCCCAAGAGGAAAAACTTTTTTATTTTCAATTTTAGCGAAAAATGTCATTCTTGATAAAAAGTTTTTCTTGTTCTAAAACCCCATAAAACGAAATAAAATTCTAGTTTTTCAAATCCTGCTTAATTTTGTAGCCAATTTTATGTAAATTCCTATAAATTTTTGCACTAAGTTCGAAATCGTAACAATAATCTAGTGTTGCCAAGCCACAATGTAGGTTAGTAACTGTCAACTCCGATAAATAATTTGTGAGTTGTCATTTTTTTCGACATTGTTAAGCATTCAATAAAGAATTTATCTTGTGTTAAATTTCATTATTAAAATTATTGGATTAATAATTATTTAATTAATAAATAATTTGATGATTCACGGAGAACGACAAAGTCTGGCTTCATAATCCAGAGAAGCGAAAGGGTTGTTCTCCCAAGTTATTATTGTTATAATTTCGAACTTTATTTTCAAAAATTTATAGGGATTTACATAAAATTGGCTATAAAATTAAGCAGGATTTGAAGAACTTGAATTTTATTTCATTTTATGGGGTTTTAGAACTAGCAAAAATTTTTATCAAGAATAACATTTTCCGCTAAAATTGAAAATAAAAAAGTTTTTCCTCTTGGGCACCCCATCCGTGGACACACTGTATCTAAATTTGCTTGTACATGCTTATGCTGAAACTAATTGTTTTTTCTTTAAATATCGTTACTCTTTTTCTAATGATCTTTTCCTATTTTTAGATAGTTTTTATGCAGCTACGATTTTTTATTGTGTCGTTTATGTCTCCGTCGTTTTGTAAACATTTTAGTCCGGGTAGTATGGGCACACTGGCTAGGAAAAATATGATTATTCCACATTTCGATAGCTTAGTGTGAAAACCTCGTATCTCATTTCACAGAAAATTTTACAGGAGAGACTTTAAACTGAATCCACAAAGAAAAGAAAAATTTTTCTTGTAGTTGGCTGTATACCATCAAAAAAAATTGGAAAAATTCTTTGTAAAAGGTATATATTTTGTTATTAAAAATCCCTTTAAGTGCTACATCACAGCAAAACGTTTTCGATTTTATTAAAAATCATCATCAGTATTAGACAGATTGGATGTTAGCTGAGCCACCAAATAAATATTCGGGTGAAAACCTTTTAAATATAATATGAATGCATTAAAGGTGCATACTTAAATAAAATGCCTTAGGATGGGTACATGACAACAAGGATAATGCCCTTAGGTAAGGTATTGACTTTCCTAACAAATGGGATGCAAATTGAGTTGTTTACATCTTAATGACTTAATGGACTGCTCAGTTGCCATCGGTATAATT